>NC_140992.1:155961776-156041822 GCF_052327205.1 Somniosus microcephalus | reverse complement strand
GCACTGTACGGTAGTGAAGTATGGGGCCCGCTAAATCACCAAAGCTACACTAAATGGGAAAAACATACAATAGAAGCCCTACATGCAGAATTCTGCCGAAGCATCCTTCGCACCCAAAGGAAAACGCCAACAAATGCATGCAGAGCCGAACTAGGCAGATACCCACTGATAATAAACATCCAAAAACGAGCACTAAACTTCCTAAATCACCTCAAATCTAGCTCCCCAGACACCCTTCATTTCAAAGCCTTTCAGACCCAAGAGCTAAACCCAGAAAAGAGTCCCCTGAGTCAGCTGCTACGGAAACTAAGTACTCAGCCGGACCCTGACCAGCCCCAGACCAACACAGCCGTCCAAACACCAATCCGAGTGAACCAAATCATTAAAAAATGCAAAGAAACCTACCTGGAACATTGGAACAAAATAACCGAAAGCCAAAGCAGATTAGAATGTTACCGGGCCCTAAAAAGAGAATATAAACTGGCAGACTACCTCACGACCATCAGAGACACAAAACAGAGACAGACCCTCACCAGGTACAGACTAAGCGACCACCAACTGGAAATTGAAAAAGGCAGATACAAGAAATCCTGGCAGCCTAGAGAGAATAGAATATGCGATCAATGTCTGGCTGGCGAGGTTGAAACAGAAATGCATTTCCTCCTAAAATGCGAAAAATTCAACACATCAAGAAACATATTATTCAACAAGCTAAGCCAAACAACCCCAGATTTCAAGGAATTGGATGATCTGTCAAAATTGAGATTAGTCCTAGGAGAAGGAGACAGACCATACCTTGGGGCCAAATATGTAACAACATGTCACAACCTGAGGACTGTTTAAAATTAAGACTGTTTAAAATTAATATTGAACGTACCAAATGAAGTACAAAGACTGTTTAAAATTAATATTGTTTAAAAGTAATATTGTATGTACCCAACAAATGTCAAATCGATTGACACCTACAGAATGTTGGAAAACTGTACCTTTTTGCTATGTAAGCTTTGGCAATATGGTTCTCAGTAAACTTTCATGCCAATAAAGCATTTTAATTGGAATTGGAAATTGGAATTGGTGTGAGAGAGAGAGAGACTGGGAGTGTGAGAGAGAGAGAGACTGGGAGTGAGAGCGAGGGATAGTGGGAGTGTGTGTGAGAGAGAGAGATTGGCAGTGTGTGAGAGAGAGATTGGGAGTGTGAAAGAGAGAGAGACTGGAAGTGAGAGAGAGAGATTGGGAGTGTGAGAGAGAGAGAGTTTGGGAGTGTGAGAGAAAGAGACTTGGAGTGAGAGAGAGAGAGAGGTTGGGAGTATGAGAGAGAGAGAGATTGGGAGTCTGAGAGAGAGAGAGATTGGGAGTGTGAGAGAGAGAGATTGGGAGTGTGAGAGAGAGAGATTGGGAGTGTGAGAGAGAGAGAGAGATTGGGAGTGTGAGAGAGAGAGAGATTGGGAGTGTGAGAGAGAGAGAGACTGGGAGTGTGAGAGAGAGAGAGACTGGGAGTGTGAGAGAGAGAGAGGTTGGGAGTGTGAGAGAGAGATAGATTGGGAGTGTGAGAGAGAGAGAGATTGGGAGAGAGAGAGAGATTGGGAGTGTGAGAGAGAGAGACTGGGAGTGTGAGAGAGAGAGAGAATGGTAGTGTGAGAGAGAGAGAGATTGGGAGTGTGAGAGAGAGAGACTGGGAGTGAGAGAGAGAGAGACTGGGAGTGAGAGAGAGAGAGACTGGGAGTGAGAGAGAGAGAGACTGGGAGTGAGAGGGAGAGAGATTGGGAGTGTGAGAGAGAGAGAGATTGGGAGTGTGAGAGAGAGAGAGACTGGGAGTGTGAGAGAGAGAGAGAGAGATTGGGAGTGTGAGAGAGAGAGACTGGGAGTGAGAGATAGAGAGAGACTGTGAGTGAGAGAGAGATTGGGAGTGTGAGAGAGAGAGATTGGCAGTGTGAGAGGTTGGGAGTGTGAGAGAGAGAGAGATTGCGAGTGTGAGAGAGAGACTGGGAGTGTGAGAGAGAGAGATTGGGAGTGTGAGAGAGAGAGATTGGGAGTGTGAGAGAGAGAGACTGGGAGAGTGAGAGAGAGAGAGACTGGGAGTGTGAGAGAGTGAGAGACTGGGAGTGAGAGAGAGAGAGATTGGGAGTGTGAGAGAGAGAGTGAGAGATTGGGAGTGTGAGAGAGGGAGACTGGGAGTGAGAGAGAGAGTGATTGGGAGTGTGAGAGAGAGAGAGACTGGGAGTGTGAGAGAGGGAGAGACTGGGTGTGAGAGCGAGGGATATTGGGAGTGTGTGAGAGAGAGAGAGAGAGATTAGGAGTGTGTGAGAGAGAGATTGGGAGTGTGAGAGAGAGAGAGACTGGGAGTGAGAGAGAGATTGGGAGTGTGAGAGAGAGAGAGATTGGGAGTGTGAGAGAGGGAGAGATTGGGAGTGTGAGAGAGATAGAGATTGGGAGTGTGAGAGAGAGATTGGGAGTGTGAGAGAGAGAGATTGGGAGTGTGAGAGAGAGACTGGGAGTGTGTGAGAGAGAGAGGCTGGGAGTGAGAGTGAGAGAGATTGGGAGTTTGAGAGAGAGAGAGATTGGGAATGTGAGGGAGAGAGAGACTGGGAGTGTGAGAGAAAGATTGGGAGTGTGAGAGAGATTGGGAGTGTGAGAGAGATTGGGAGTGTGAGAGAGATTGGGAGTGTGTGAGAGACTGGGGGTGTGAGAGAGACTGGGAGTGTGAGAGAGAGAGACTGGGAGTGAGAGAGATAGAGACTGGGAGTGAGAGAGAGAGAGAGACTGGGAGTGAGATAGAGAGAGACTGGGAGTGAGAGTGAGAGAGATTGGGAGTGTGAGAGAGAGAGAGATTGGGAATGTGAGAGAGAGAGAGACTGGGAGTGAGAGAGAGAGAGATAGACTGGGAGTGAGAGAGAGAGAGAGAGACTGGGAGTGAGAGACAGAGAGAGACTGAGAGTGAGAGAGAGATTGGGAGTGTGAGAGAGAGAGATTGGGAGTGTGAAAGATTGGGAGTGTGAGAGAGAGAGATTGGGAGTGTGAGAGAGAGAGACTGGGAGTGTGAGAGAGAGAGAGACTGGGAGTGTGAGAGAGAGAGAGAGACTGGGAGTGAGAGAGAGAGAGATTGGAATGTGAGAGAGAGAGAGAGATTGGGAGTGTGAGAGAGAGAGACTGGGAGTGAGAGAGAGAGAGTGATTGGGAGTGTGAGAGAGAGAGAGACTGGGAGTGTGAGAGAGAGAGAGACTGGGAGTGAGAGCGAGGGATATTGGGAGTGTGTGAGAGAGAGAGAAAAATATCAAACCAAAAACACAGACAACCAGAAAATGAGGAATTCCACCTTGCTTATTGTCAGGCACTAACACAATACAAACGCACACTCAGAACCAAGGAAGAGCAGTATATTAAGAATACACTCATCTCCATTGAGGAATCCATTGATTCCAATTGTTTCTGGGACAACTGGAATACATTACACAAAAAACAACACGATGAATTGGCCGTTCAAAACGGTGACACATGGGAAAACCATTTTGAAAAATTTTACCAGAAAAACACACTAAGCCCAGAGCAATACCAAATATGCGAAAAACTGGCAAAGCTAGAATCTGCCATGAAAGATAACCAAAACCCGATAGACACCATAATATCTGAAAAAGAGCTAATTGAAAAACTCAAGGACCTGTGACCAGGAAAGGCTTGCGGGGCAGACGGCATCCTAAGCGAAATGATTAAACACACGGACAATAAAATGAGATTGGCTGTACTGAAACTCTTCAACTTGGTTCTGAATATCGGTTACTTCCCTGATATCTGGAACAAAGGACTCATAACGCCCATATACAAAAGTGGGGATAAAGGAGACCCAAATAACTATCGAGGCATCTGTGTAAGCAGTAACATGGGAAAGGTTTTCTGTAGTATCATAAGCAAAAGACTTATAAACTTCCTTGAGGAGCACAATGTCTTGAGTAAAAGCCAAATTGGATTCCTGCCAAATTATAGAACATCAGATCATATCTTCACCCTACAGACCCTAATTGACAAACACGTCCATCAAAACAAAAGCAAAATCTACGCATGCTTTATAGATTTTCAGAAGGCTTTCGATTCCATCTGGCACGACGGTCTATTCCTGAAACTTATCGAAAGCGGGGTAGGGGGAAAAACATATGATGTAATTAAATCAATGTATACAAACAACAAATGTGCAGTCAAAATTGGAGACAAACAAACAAAATACTTCCCACAGGGGCGGGGGGTGACAAAGGGCTCGCCAAACTCACCGACACTCTTTAATATTTACATAAATGAATTAGCAAAACTACTTGAACAATCTACAGCACCCAGCCTCACCCTATATGAATCCAAAGTTAAATTCCTCCTCTATGCAGACGACCTGGTTCTGCTGTCACCAACTAAGGAGGGTCTACAGCAGAACCTGGATCTGCTGGAATCAGTCTGTCAGACCTGGGCCCTGACAATAAACCTCCAAAAAACCAAAGTCCTCGTGTTCCAACAAAGATCCAGACATCAGGGACCCAAAATAAATCTCACACTAGGAACAACTAAAATCGAACAAACCATTAACTACACATACTTGGGCATAAAAATCAGCTCTACGGGAAATTTCAAACTGGCTGTGAATGAACTGAAAGAGAAAGCAAGAAGGGCTTTCTACGCCATTAAAAGATCAAGCCAAATAGAAATCCCAATTAGCACTTGGCTCAAAATTTTCAAATCAGTAATTGAACCAATTGCACTCTATGGCAGTGAAGTGTGGGGACCGCTAACACAACAAGAATTTGCAAAATGGGACAAACACCCAGTTGAGATCCTACATGCAGAATTCTGTAAAAGTATCCACCGGACTCAAAGGAAAACCGTAAACAATGCATGCAGGGCAGAACTAGGCCACTTTCCACTAATAATTACTATCCAAAAAAGAGCCACCAAATTTTGGAAACACCTAAAAATGAGCAAACCCCACTGCTATCATTACGAAGCCTTGAAATGCCAAGAGAGGACCATAAAGAATAACTCCCTCAGTCAACTAGTCCTGGGACTCAGTGAAGCAACCACTAACACTACTAACAATAACCAGCCCCAGGACAGTGACATCGTAGCAGAGAGAATTCGACCCAACACAATTGTCACTAAACAAAAAGAAAAATACCTGTCATATTGGGCAGAAACAACAAAAACCCAAAGCAAACTCAATTGCTACTTGGCCCTAAACAGACAATACAACATGGCTGAGTACCTGACCATGGTAAAGGTTAACAAACTGAGAAAAACCTTGACAAGGTACAGACTTAGCGAACATAGCCTAGCGATCGAAAAAGGCAGACACAGGCAGACCAGGCTGCCAAGAGAGGACAGGATATGCTCTCACTGCAGTCAGGGAGTAGTGGAGACAGAGATGCACTTCCTCACAGCCTGTGGAAAATATCAGGTTACAGCTTGCCATGAACAGAGGGACAACCAGTAAACCTAAGAAAAGAGTATATATAAATAAGGCGAATGTATATTTATACACTCAGGGATATACCTGTTTATACACTGTATGAATAGAACTGCATTTATGTGTTCAATCATAAATGTATTTTGATGCTTTGGCAACATAAGATGTACCTTATCATGCCAATAAAGCGATTTGAATTGAATTGAATTGAATTGATTGGGAGTGTGTGAGAGAGAGATTGGGAGTGTGAGAGAGAGAGAAACTGGCAGTGAGAGAGAGAGATTGGGAGTGTGAGAGAGAGAGAGAGATTGGGAGTGTGAGAGAAAGAGACTGGGAGTGAGAGAGAGAGAGAGATTGGGAGTATGAGAGAGAGAGAGATTGGGAGATAGAGAGAGATTGGGGTGTGAGAGAGAGAGAGACAGCGAGTGAGAGAGAGAGACCGAGCGAAGACCGAGCGACCCGGCACCAGGACACCGAGAGCCCGGAGACACCCGGGACACAGCCCGGCTCACCGAGACCGAGAGACCGGCCCAGAGACACAGTAAGGCCCGGGGACAGAGAGAGAGAGAGAGCGAGGTCGCGGGAACAGAGACAAAGACAAAGCGGGAACAGAGACAAAGCAAAACAGCGGCCGGGGGATCGGAGCCAGAACAGCGCAGGAAAACCCGGGAACAGAGAGAGAGAAACCGGGAACAGAGAGAGAGAACTCCAAAACAGGGAGAGAGAGAGAGCAGAGCCCGAGCAGCAACCGGAGCACGGAGCCTGAAGCCGGAGAAAGGCCCGAGGAACCGGGCCGAGCGAGGCACCGGAGAGAAGGAGAGCGAGCAGCAACAGGAGTAGACCCAGACCGGGAGGAGCGGCCCGAGCCAGTCAAAGAGGCGAGTGGAGAGGTAGGGGTGCCGGATCGGGTCGGGCCTGGAGAGCGAGCAAGCCCGGGGCCTGAAACCAGAGAAACTCCGGGGTCGGAGAAACTCGGACAAACACCGGGCCGGGACAGCACAGCCGAGCCGAGAGGCTGGGGCCAGGGCAGAAGCCCGGAGAGAGCGTTGGGAGCTGAGAGCTGAGAGCGCGAAATTTGAACGAAGGGAAACGGCTGAAAGGAGAAAAGGAGCAAAGAGAGGTAACTGCACCTAGAGAGAGAGAGACGGAGCGAGAGAGCGTGAGAGAGAGAGAGGAGAGGAAACACCAGCTGGAGAGAAAAAGCCGGAGAAATAAGTTTTACCTAACTCTACCTAAGTTCCATTTTAGTTAAAGTTAGTTCGGAAAAAGTTTAATTTTTATTTAAATTTAGCTCGAAAAAAAAAAAAAAACCTGGATAAAGAACAACAAACCCGCGAGGAAAAGGAATAGAAACCCGAGAGAAACGATAAACTACCCGAACCAAGAGCCTGTGAGAAAAAGAGAAAGATAAACCTTTAAGAGCAGCTATATCAAAGATGAACCCCTGAAAAACTCCCAATTTTGGACCTAAAAGTGGGCTGAGGTGGAACACGACACAAAAAAGAGAAAAAAAAAGTTATCTATCTGAGACAAAAAACAAACGACTACAATGAGCAGGGAAATGATATATCCTGAGCAATGCACAAAAAATAAAGCAAAGGAAAAATACAAGTACACAACACTAAAAAATAACCCAGAAATCCTCTACGTGGACTATACCACACACAAAGGGACTAAGCTGAAGAACAACCTCATATTCTACACCGAATACGTCACCTCCTGGAAGGAGACTTTACAAAAACACTACACATACGTCTCCAGTGAAGGTATTGGCAGTGGAGGCAGACTGAAAATATGTAAAGATGGAAACCTAGATAAAGATGACCCCCTGCTAACCATAAGCTACTACAACAAAAATAGAAAGATCATGATACAGGGGAATGTGGAAAATCTGGACACCTTCGAAAAGGAATTCCCCCAGTTGAAAACTAAGGCAGACACAAAGAGGACCAATGGACAGGAAGCAAAAGAGAGTCGAACAGAGGATGAGGAGAGCCAAGTGGAGGAAGAAGAAGAGAGACCAGCAGAGGAAAACACCTCCCTGTACATCTCCACCCCCCCACACCTCTCAACGAAAACAAAATGATGAAAGAGAATCTGGCCAAACTAGAACTTGATTTCAACGAATACAGAGAAACACTGGCCAAGAATTTGAAGGAGGAATTCAAACAGCTAAAAACGGAACACGAGTCCACCATCCACAAGCTGAGAAAGACCATAGAGGAGCAAAGAAATGAGATCAAAGAACTCCGTACTCAACTAAACAAAATGAAGGAGACCGTAGAAAGGCTCAGCAGGCAACACAAACCTCTTAAGGTCCAAAAACCTGAGGACACAAAAACAACACACACAAGGACAAAGAACCCGCCGGATGCCACCCCACACGAAGACACACCGAAAGCCACAAACCCCGCTCCAACCAGCCCTCAGTCGAGTCATGCCCAGACTACTGCTACCCAGTCCTCACACACAGGAACACAAAAACCGACAGATACCCCCCCAAACGAGGACACACCGAAAGCCCCAAACCCCGCTCCTGCCACACAACATATCCCAGAAACCCAGCCAACAACCAGCCACCAGGCGAGTCCTACCCAGACTACTGTTACCCAGTCTGAAAAACCAGCCCCTCAGGCGGTCCTGCTGACCGACTCCAACGGAAAGTTTCTGGACCCCCAGAGGCTGTTCCCAGACCATCAAGTCCTGAAAAAATGGTGCAGCAACACAGGCCAAGCAATGAAGATCCTGAACAAAGAATCCCTTGGAAGCCCCAAATGGATTGTGATCCACACAGGCACGAACGACCTACGCACCCTACAGGAAGGCACGGCTTGGGCGGTGAGCAGGATGGCAGAAAAGGCCAGCAGGGAATTCCCCGAGGCGCGGATCGTGATCTCCACACTACTGCCCAGAAAGGACACCCCAGCCTATATAATCCACAACACCAACAGGGAGATCGACACGAGATGTTCTGTCCTCCCCAACGTCTCCCTGGCCCATCATCCAAACATCAACACAAGGGACCTCTATGACGAAATACATCTACTCAAACAGCGGATGTGGGTCTTCGCAAGAAACCTCATAAACACTGCCAAAAGACGCAGCCCTCCCACCCCCCCTACCATTGGGAGCCCAAACAGGACCACCAATGTCCCCCACCCCCCTTTACAAAACCGAAAACAGAACCGTGCTTTTATACCTGACCCAAGACCCCCCTCTAGACCACAGACTGTAGACCAAGAACTGAGAAAGATCATGACGATGCTGAACAGCCTGATAGAAAGCCGGAGAAATTATTAATATTGTTATTTATCATTATCATTATTGTTATCTTATCAGTATTATTACTATTATTAGATAGATATATGTGCATGCCTCATGAAATTTATACTAAATCATCACTTAGCATTATAGAAAATAGTGTTTCCACACTCATCCCACAAAATAGGTCCATTTTATTTCGTTTTATTGAACTATATAAATGCGTTCTTTCCACATAAGCTGCTGGAATATCCAGGGCCTCCGCTCCTCAACTTTTGGGATGAAGAGTACAGACCCTGAATTCCTAAAAGCTATAAAAGACATTGATATAATTGTGTTAACAGAAACATGGTGCCAAAAGGACATGCCGACCCACTGTCCTCCAATGTACCATGAAATCATTGTGCCCTCAGTAAAGAACACTAAAACACGCAAGGGCAGAACCTCCGGGGGAATATTGGTGTGGTATAAGGGAGAACTGGACAAACACATCTCACCGGTAAAACAGGGGAAATCACACGTATGGCTAAAACTAGATAAAAATATAGGAATAGCAAAACAAGATGTTTACTTATGTGCGATCTACATACCTCCAATAGATTCGCCATATTTCGAAGAGGAGTTATTTGATACTCTCCACATGGAAATCAGCCATTTCCAGGCCCAAGGAAAGGTGATAATATGTGGGGACCTAAATGCAAGGACCGGTTGTGAACCTGACTTCATAGACCCACAGGGAAACAACCATGTGTTTGGCCAGACCCCTTTAGATGTCACACCAGCCATCGCAAATCGGAACAACCTTGATCGTGAAATAAATAAAAGCGGTAGGGAGGTAGTGCAACTCTGCCGAGCCTTAGGCCTGTACATAGTTAATGGTAGGTTCAGAGGGGACTCCCTAGGGAGACTCACATACTCCTCAACTCTTGGGTCTAGTGTGGTGGACTATACAATCACTGACCTGGACCCCTGCGATATCAACGCATTCACTGTCAGGCAGCAATCCCCCCTCTCAGACCATAACCAAATAAATGTGTACCTTAAACTTTCTGCCCAAACTACAGACACAAAAAAGGAACACAGTAAGCTACATAAAATAAACCAGACATACAGATGGGCCCCAGACAGTGGAGATAAATTCATCACAGCACTAAATTCACCTGATCTCACAAGTAAAATTTCAAAATTTAAAGAAAATCTATATGAGATCACCAGAGATGGTGTAAACACGGCCATAGAGGATATAAATATGATCTTCCATGAGGCAGCTGTAAAAGCCGACCTCGTGAAACAGAAGAGGAAGCATCACAAAAGACAAAATAAAAATATGAAATGGTTTGACCACGAATGCAAAAATGCCAGAAAAGACCTGAGAAAAATATCAAACCAAAAGCATCGGCAACCAAACAATCCGGACCTACGTACTAGATACAATGAAACCCTCAAAAGATATAAACAAACCATTAGGAACAAAACACAAAACTATACCCACAAAATACTCGAAGAAATTGAAAACTCCACCAATCCAAAACAATTCTGGGAAATGTGGAATAACCTGAGTACAACACAATTGCAAGCATTACCAATCCAAGATGGCGACATCTGGAGAACACATTTTGAAAACCTCTACAAAGACATCCCAAAAAACAAAACAAACCCAAGTCAACATCAGGTCACAGAAAAACTCCACACATTAGAAGCAACAATTAAAGACAACCAAAACCCTCTAGACTCCTCAATCACATGGAAAGAACTGGCCACAAAAACAAAATCTCTCCACCTAAAGAAAGCCTGTGGCCCAGACAACATCAAAAATGAAATGCTAAAGTTCAGCAATATGGAGATGCAGGGTGCGATACTCAAACTATTCAACATCATATTACGCTCAGGCTGTTTTCCCGACATCTGGTGCCAAGGACTAATCTCCCCCATATATAAAAGTGGAAACAAATCAGACCCAAATAACTACCGCGGCATCTGTGTCAACAGTTGTCTAGGGAAGTTATTCTGCAGTATTCTAAATAGTAGATTACTTGATTTTCTTAACAAACATAATATCCTCAGAAAAAACCAAATAGTCTTTCTTCCAAAACACCGCACCGCCGACCATATCTATACCCTTCACACCCTCATTGAAAAACATAAACACCAAACAAAAAATGGGAAAATATTCGCCTGTTTCATCGACTTCAAGAAAGCCTTTGACTCTATATGGCACGAAGGGCTCTATTATAAACTTCTTCAGTGTGGAATAGGGGGCAAAGTCTATGACCTTATTAAATCAATGTATCTGAAAAACAAATGTGGGGTCAAAATTGGAGACAAACGCACCGATTTCTTCACCCAGAGAAGAGGCGTCCGGCAGGGCTGCAATTTGAGCCCGACCCTGTTCAACATATACATAAATGAATTAGCAGACATGCTGGAGCAAAGCGAGTCACCAGGTCTCCGTCTCCTGGATGGAGAAGTGAAGTCCCTGTTCTATGCGGACGACCTGGTTCTGCTGTCTCCCACAGAACAGGGATTACAGCAACAACTAGACCTACTCGACAAATACTGCCAAAATTGGGCTCTAACAGTAAATCTAAAGAAAACCAACATCATGATTTTTCAGAAAAGACCCAGATGTCAGGAAAACAAATACCAGTTTACCCTCAGTGATACCACTATAGGACACACTATGAGCTACACCTACCTTGGTCTAACTATTACAGCATCAGGGAGCTTCAGCATAGCAGTGAATGCACTAAAAGAAAAAGCCCGAAGAGCCCTATATGCAATAAAAAGAAAATTCTACAACATCCAAATCCCAATCAAAATCTGGCTCAAAATTTTTGACAGCATAATCCTGCCCATTGCACTGTACGGTAGTGAAGTATGGGGCCCGCTAAATCACCAAAGCTACACTAAATGGGAAAAACACACAATAGAAGCCCTACATGCAGAATTCTGCCGAAGCATCCTTCGCACCCAAAGAAAAACGCCAACAAATGCATGCAGAGCCGAACTAGGCAGATACCCACTGATAATAAACATCCAAAAACGAGCACTAAACTTCCTAAATCACCTCAAATCTAGCTCCCCAGACACCCTTCATTTCAAAGCCTTTCAGACCCAAGAGCTAAACCCAGAAAAGAGTCCCCTGAGTCAGCTGCTACTGAAACTATGTACTCAGCCGGACCCTGACCAGCCCCAGACCAACACAGCCGTCCAAACACCAATCCGAGTGAACCAAATCATTAAAAAATGCAAAGAAACCTACCTGGAACATTGGAACAAAATAACCGAAAGCCAAAGCAGATTAGAATGTTACCGGGCCCTAAAAAGAGAATATAAACTGGCAGACTACCTCACGACCATCAGAGACACAAAGCAGAGACAGACCCTCACCAGGTACAGACTAAGCGACCACCAACTGGAAATTGAAAAAGGCAGATACAAGAAATCCTGGCAGCCTAGAGAGAATAGAATATGCGATCAATGTCTGGCTGGCGAGGTTGAAACAGAAATGCATTTCCTCCTAAAATGCGAAAAATTCAACACATCAAGAAACATATTATTCAACAAGCTAAGCCAAACAACCCCAGATTTCAAGGAATTGGATGATCTGTCAAAATTGAGATTAGTCCTAGGAGAAGGAGACAGACCATACCTTGGGGCTAAATATGTAACAACATGTCACAACCTGAGGACTGTTTAAAAGTAAGACTGTTTAAAATTAATATTGAACATACCAAATGAAGTAGAAAGACTGTTTAAAACTAATATTGTTTAAAAGTAATATTGTATATACCCAACAAATGTCAAATCGATTGACACCTACAGAATGTTGGAAAACTGTACCTTTTTGCTATGTAAGCTTTGGCAATATGGTTCTCTGTAAACTTTCATGCCAATAAAGCATTTGAACTGAACTGAACTGAACTGAACTGATTGGGAGTGTGAGAGCGAGAGAGATTGGGAGTGTGAGACAGAGAGAGATTGGGAGTGTGAGAGAGAGAGAGATTGGGAGTGTGAGAGAGAGAGAGAGATTGGGAGTGTGAGAGAGAGAGAGAGAGATTGGGAGTGTGAGAGAGAGAGAGATTGAGAGTGTGAGAGAGAGAGAGATTGGGAGTGTGAGAGAGAGAGATTGGGAGTATGAGAGAGAGAGATTGGGAGTGTGAGAGAGAGAGAGAGATTGGGAGTGTGAGAGAGAGAGAGATTGGGAGTGTGAGAGAGAGAGAGACTGGGAGTGTGAGAGAGAGAGACTGGGAGTGTGAGAGAGAGAGAGATTGGGAGTGTGAGAGAGAGAGACTGGGAGTGAGAGAGAGAGAGACTGGGAGTGAGAGAGAGAGAGACTGGGAGTGAGAGAGAGAGAGACTGGGAGTGAGAGTGAGAGAGATTGGGAGTGTGAGAGAGAGATTGGGAATGTGAGAGAGAGAGAGACTGGGAGTGTGAGAGAGAGAGAGAGACTGGGAGTGAGAGAGAGAGAGAGAGACTGGGAGTGAGACAGAGAGAAACTGGGAGTGAGAGAGAGATTGGGAGTGTGAGAGAGAGAGATTGGGAGTGTGAGAGATTGGTAGTGTGAGAGAGAGAGAGATTGGAAGTGTGAGAGAGAGATTGGGAATGTGAGAGAGAGAGAGACTGGGAGTGAGAGAGCGAGAGAGAGACTGGGAGTGAGAGAGAGAGAGAGACTGGGAGTGAGAGAGAGATTGGGAGTGTGAGAGAGAGAGATTGGGAGTGTGAGAGATTGGGAGTGTGAGAGAGAGAGAAATTGGGAGTGTGAGAGAGAGAGACTGGGAGTGTGAGAGACAGAGATTGGGAGTGTGAGAGACAGAGATTGGGAGTGTGAGAGAGAGAGACTGGGAGTGTGAGAGAGAGAGAGACTGGAAATGTGAGAGAGAGAGAGACCGGGAGTGAGAGAGAGAGAGATTGGGAGTGTGAGAGAGAGAGACTGGGAGTGAGAGAGAGAGAGTGATTGGGAGTGTGAGAGAGAGAGAGACTGGGAGTGTGAGAGAGAGAGAGACTGGGAGTGAGAGCGAGGGATATTGGGAGTGTGCGAGAGAGAGAAAGAGAGATTGGGAGTGTGTGAGAGAGAGAGAGACTGGGAGTGAGAGAGAGAGAGATTGGGAGTATGAGAGAGAGAGAGATTCGGAGTTTGAGAGAGAGAGAGATTGGGAGTGTGAGAGAGAGAGATTGGGAGTGTGAGAGAGAGAGAGATTCAGAGTGTGAGAGTGAGAGAGATTGGGAGTGTGAGAGAGAGAGATTGGGAGTGTGAGAGAGAGAGAGAGATTGGGAGTGTGAGAGAGAGAGAGATTGGGAGTGTGAGACAGAGAGAGATTGGGAGTGTGAGAGAGAGAGTGATTGGGAGTGTGAGAGAGAGAGATTGGGGATGAGAGAGAGAGAGAGATTGGGAGAGAGAGAGAGAGAGGGATTGGGAGTGTGAGGGAGAGAGAGATTGAGAGTGTGAGAGTGAGAGAGATTGGGAGTATGAGAGAGAGAGATTGGGAGTGTGAGAGAGAGATAGATTGGGAGTGTGCGAGAGAGAGAGATTGGGAGGGTGAGAGAGAGAGAGATTGGGAGTGTGAGAGAGAGAGAGATTGGGAGAGAGAGAGAGATTGGGAGTATGAGAGAGAGAGAGATTGGGAGAGAGAGAGAGATTGGGAGTGTGAGAGAGAGAGACTGGGAGTGTGAGAGAGAGAGACTGGGAGTGTGAGAGAGAGAGAGATTGGGAGTGTGAGAGAGAGAGACTGAGAGTGAGAGAGAGAGAGACTGGGAGTGAGAGAGAGACAGACTGGGAGTGAGAGAGAGAGAGACTGGGAGTGAGAGGGAGAGAGATTGGGAGTGTGAGAGAGAGAGAGATTGGGAGTGTGAGAGAGAGAGAGACTGGGAGTTTGAGAGAGAGAGAGAGAGATTGGGAGTGTGAAAGAGAGAGACTGGGAGTGAGAGACAGAGAGAGACTGGGAGTGAGAGAGAGATTGGGAGTGTGAGAGAGACAGATTGGGAGTGTGAGAGGTTGGGAGTGTGAGAGAGAGAGAGATTGGGAGTGTGAGAGAGAGACTGGGAGTGTGAGAGAGAGAGATTGGGAGTGTGAGAGAGAGAGATTGGGAGTGTGAGAGAGAGAGACTGGGTGTGTGAGAGGGAGAGAGAATGGAAGTGTGAGAGAGTGAGAGACTGGGAGTGAGAGAGAGAGAGATTGGGAGTGTGAGAGAGAGAGAGAGAGATTGGGAGTGTGAGAGAGAGAGACTGGGAGTGAGAGAGAGAGTGATTGGGAGTGTGAGAGAGAGAGAGACTGGGAGTGTGAGAGAGAGACAGACTGGGTGTGAGAGCGAGGGATATTGGGAGTGTATGAGAGAGAGAGAGAGATTAGGAGTGCGTGAGAGAGAGATTGGGAGTGTGAGAGAGAGAGAGACTGGGTATATGGAGATGCAGGGTGCGATACTCAAACTATTCAACATCATATTACGCTCAGGCTGTTTTCCCGATATCTGGTGCCAAGGACTAATCTCCCCCATATATAAAAGTGGAAACAAATCAGACCCAAATAACTACCGCGGCATCTGTGTCAACAGTTGTCTAGGGAAGTTATTCTGCAGTATTCTAAATAGTAGATTACTTGATTTTCTTAACAAACATAATATCCTCAGAAAAAACCAAATAGGCTTTCTTCCAAAACACCGCACCGCCGACCATATCTATACCCTTCACACCCTCATCGAAAAACATAAACACCAAACAAAAAATGGGAAAATATTCGCCTGTTTCATCGACTTCAAGAAAGCCTTTGACTCTATATGGCACGAAGGGCTCTATTATAAACTTCTTCAGTGTGGAATAGGGGGCAAAGTCTATGACCTTATTAAATCAATGTATCTGAAAAACAAATGCGGGGTCAAGATTGGAGACAAACGCACCGATTTCTTCACCCAGAGAAGAGGCGTCCGGCAGGGCTGCAATTTGAGCCCGACCCTGTTCAACATATACATAAATGAATTAGCAGACATGCTGGAGCAAAGCGAGTCACCAGGTCTCCGTCTCCTGGATGGAGAAGTGAAGTCCCTGTTCTATGCGGACGACCTGGTTCTGCTGTCTCCCACAGAACAGGGATTACAGCAACAACTAGACCTACTCGACAAATACTGCCAAAATTGGGCTCTAACAGTAAATCTAAAGAAAACCAACATCATGATTTTTCAGAAAAGACCCAGATGTCAGGAAAACAAATACCAGTTTACCCTCAGTGATACCACTATAGGACACACTATGAGCTACACCTACCTTGGTCTAACTATTACAGCATCAGGGAGCTTCAGCATAGCAGTGAATGCACTAAAAGAAAAAGCCCGAAGAGCCCTATATGCAATAAAAAGAAAATTCTACAACATCCAAATCCCAATCAAAATCTGGCTCAAAATTTTTGACAGCATAATCCTGCCCATTGCACTGTATGGTAGTGAAGTATGGGGCCCGCTAAATCACCAAAGCTACACTAAATGGGAAAAACACACAATAGAAGCCCTACATGCAGAATTCTGCCGAAGCATCCTTCGCACCCAAAGAAAAACGCCAACAAATGCATGCAGAGCCGAACTAGGCAGATACCCACTGATAATAAACATCCAAAAACGAGCACTAAACTTCCTAAATCACCTCAAATCTAGCTCCCCAGACACCCTTCATTTCAAAGCCTTTCAGACCCAAGAGCTAAACCCAGAAAAGAGTCCCCTGAGTCAGCTGCTACTGAAACTAAGTACTCAGCCGGACCCTGACCAGCCCCAGACCAACACAGCCGTCCAAACACCAATCCGAGTGAACCAAATCATTAAAAAATGCAAAGAAACCTACCTGGAACATTGGAACAAAATAACCGAAAGCCAAAGCAGATTAGAATGTTACCGGGCCCTAAAAAGAGAATATAAACTGGCAGACTACCTCACGACCATCAGAGACACAAAACAGAGACAGACCCTCATCAGGTACAGACTAAGCGACCACCAACTGGAAATTGAAAAAGGCAGATACAAGAAATCCTGGCAGCCTAGAGAGAATAGAATATGCGATCAATGTCTGGCTGGCGAGGTTGAAACAGAAATGCATTTCCTCCTAAAATGCGAAAAATTCAACACATCAAGAAACATATTATTCAACAAGCTAAGCCAAACAACCCCAGATTTCAAGGAATTGGATGATCTGTCAAAATTGAGATTAGTCCTAGGAGAAGGAGACAGACCATACCTTGGGGCTAAATATGTAACAACATGTCACAACCTGAGGACTGTTTAAAAGTAAGACTGTTTAAAATTAATATTGAACGTACCAAATGAAGTAGAAAGACTGTTTAAAATTAATATTGTTTAAAAGTAATATTGTATATACCCAACAAATGTCAAATCGATTGACACCTACAGAATGTTGGAAAACTGTACCTTTTTGCTATGTAAGCTTTGGCAATATGGTTCTCTGTAAACTTTCATGCCAATAAAGCATTTGAACTGAACTGAGAGATTGGGAGTGTGAGAGAGGGAGAGATTGGGAGTGTGAGAGAGAGAGAGATTGGGAGTGTGAGAGAGAGATTGGGAGTGTGAGAGAGAGAGATTGGGAGTGTGAGAGAGAGACTGGGAGTGTGTGAGAGAGAGAGACTGGGAGTGAGAGTGAGAGAGATTGGGAGTGTGAGAGAGAGAGAGATTGGGAATGTGAGGGAGAGAGAGACTGGGAGTGTGAGAGAAAGATTGGGAGTGTGAGAGAGATTGGGAGTGTGAGAGAGATTGGGAGTGTGAGAGAGATTGGGAGTGTGAGAGAGACTGGGAGTGTGAGAGAGGGAGACTGGGAGTGAGAGAGAGAGAGACTGGGAGTGAGAGAGAGCGAGACTGGGAGTGAGAGAGAGAGAGACTGGGAGTGAGAGAGAGAGAGACTGGGAGTGTGAGAGAGAGAGACTGGGAGTGAGAGAGAGAGACTGGGAGTGAGACAGAGAGAGACTGGGCGTGAAAGAGAGATTGGGAGAGTGAGAGAGATTGATTGGGAGTGTGAGAGATTGGGAGTGTGAGAGTGAGAGATTGGGAGTGTGAGAGAGAGAGACTCGGAGTGTGAGAGAGAGAGATTGGGAGTGTGAGAGAGAGAGATTGGGAGTGTGAGAGAGAGAGACTGGGAGTGTGAGACAGAGAAATTGGAAGTGTGAGAGAGAGAGACTGGGAGTGAGAGAGAGAGAGTGATTGGGAGTGTGAGAGAGAGAGAGACTGGGAGTGTGAGAGAGAGAGAGACTGGGAGTGAGAGCGAGGGATATTGGGAGTGTGTGTGAGAGAGAGAGAGAGATTGGGAGTGTGTGAGAGAGAGATTGGGAGTGTGAGAGAGAGAGACTGGAAGTGAGAGAGAGAGATTGGGAGTGTGAGAGAGAGAGAGATTGGGAGTGTGAGAGAAAGAGACTGTGAGTGAGAGAGAGAGAGAGGTTGGGAGTATGAGAGAGAGAGATTGGGAGTCTGAGAGAGAGAGAGATTGGGAGTGTGAGAGAGAGGGATTGGGATTGTGAGAGACAGAGAGAGATTGGGAATGTGAGAGAAAGAAAGATTGGGAGTGTGAGACAGAGAGAGATTGGGAGTGTGAGAGAGAGAGAGATTGGGAGTGTGAGAGAGAGGGAGAGATTGGGAGTGTGAGAGAGAGAGAGAGAGATTGGGAGTGAGAGAGAGAGAGAGAGATTGGGAGTGTGAGAGAGAGAGATTGGATGTGTGAGAGAGAGAGATTGGGAGTGTGAGAGAGAGAGAGAGATTGGGAGTGTGAGAGAGAGAGATTGGGAGTGTGAGAGAGAGAGAACATTGGAACAAAATAACCGAAAGCCAAAGCAGATTAGAATGTTACCGGGCCCTAAGAAGAGAATATAAACTGGCAGACTACCTCACGACCATCAGAGACACAAAACAGAGACAGACCCTCACCAGGTACAGACTAAGCGACCACCAACTGGAAATTGAAAAAGGCAGATACAAGAAATCCTGGCAGCCTAGAGAGAATAGAATATGCGATCAATGTCTGGCTGGCGAGGTTGAAACAGAAATGCATTTCCTCCTAAAATGCGAAAAATTCAACACATCAAGAAACATATTATTCAACAAGCTAAGCCAAACAACCCCAGATTTCAAGGAATTGGATGATCTGTCAAAATTGAGATTAGTCCTAGGAGAAGGAGACAGACCATACCTTGGGGCTAAATATGTAACAACATGTCACAACCTGAGGACTGTTTAAAAGTAAGACTGTTTAAAATTAATATTGAACGTACCAAATGAAGTTGAAAGATTGTTTAAAATTAATATTGTTTAAAAGTAATATTGTATATACCCAACAAATGTCAAATCGATTGACACCTACAGAATGTTGGAAAACTGTACCTTTTTGCTATGTAAGCTTTGGCAATATGGTTCTCTGTAAACTTTCATGCCAATAAAGCATTTGAACTGAACTGAACTGAACTGAACTGAACTGAGACTGGGAGTGAGAGAGAGAGAGACTGGGAGTGAGAGAGAAAGAGACTGGGAGTGAGAGAGAGAGAGACTGGGAGTGAGAGGGAGGGAGATTGGGAGTGTGAGAGAGAGAGAGATTGGGAGTGTGAGAGAGAGAGAGACTGGGAGTGTGAGAGAGAGAGAGAGAGATTGGGAGTGTGAAAGAGAGAGACTGGGAGTGAGAGACAGAGAGAGACTGGGAGTGAGAGAGAGATTGGGAGTGTGAGAGAGAAAGATTGGCAGTGTGAGAGGTTGGGAGAGTGAGAGAGAGAGAGATTGGGAGTGTGAGAGAGAGACTGGGAGTGTGAGAGAGAGAGATTGGGAGTGTGAGAGAGAGAGATTGGGAGTGTGAGAGAGAGAGACTGGGAGTGTGAGAGAGAGAGAGACTGGGAGTGTGAGAGAGTGAGAGACTGGGAGTGAGAGAGAGAGAGATTGGGAGTGTGAGAGAGAGAGAGAGAGATTGGGAGTGTGAGAGAGAGAGACTGGGAGTGAGAGAGAGTGATTGGGAGTGTGAGAGAGAGAGAGACTGGGAGTGTGAGAGAGAGAGAGACTGGGTGTGAGAGCGAGGGATATTGGGAGTGTGTGAGAGAGAGAGAGATTAGGAGTGTGTGAGAGAGAGATTGGGAGTGTGAGAGAGAGAGAGACTAGGAGTGAGAGAGAGATTGGGAGTGTGAGAGAGAGAGAGATTGGGTGTGTGAGAGAGGGAGAGATTGGGAGTGTGAGAGAGAGAGAGATTGGGAGTGTGAGAGAGAGATTGGGAGTGTGAGAGAGAGAGATTGGGAGTGTGAGAGAGAGACTGGGAGTCTGTGAGAGAGAGAGACTGGGAGTGAGAGTGAGAGAGATTGGGAGTGTGAGAGAGAGAGAGTTTCGGAATGTGAGGGAGAGAGAGACTGGGAGTGTGAGAGAAAGATTGGGAGTGTGAGAGAGATTGGGAGTGTGAGAGAGAGAGATACTGGGAGTGAGAGAGAGAATGGGAGTGTGAGAGAGAGAGAGATTGGAAGTGTGAGAGAGGGAGAGATTGGGAGTGTGAGAGAGAGCGAGATTGGGAGTGTGAGAGAGAGATTGGGAGTGTGAGAGAGAGATTGTGAGTGTGAGAGAGACAGATTGGGAGTGAGAGAGAGAGAGAGAGATTGGGGTGTCAGGGAGAGAGATTGGGAGTGTGTGAGAGAGAGAGATTGGGAGTGAGAGAGAGAGAGAGATTGGGAGTGTGAGAGAGAGAGAGAGAGAACAAAATAACCGAAAGCCAAAGCAGATTAGAATGTTACCGGGCCCTAAAAAGAGAATATAAACTGGCAGACTACCTCACGACCATCAGAGACACAAAACAGAGACAGACCCTCACCAGGTACAGACTAAGCGACCACCAACTGGAAATTGAAAAAGGCAGATACAAGAAATCCTGGCAGCCTAGAGAGAATAGAATATGCGATCAATGTCTGGCTGGCGAGGTTGAAACAGAAATGCATTTCCTCCTAAAATGCGAAAAATTCAACACATCAAGAAACATATTATTCAACAAGCTAAGCCAAACAACCCCAGATTTCAAGGAATTGGATGATCTGTCAAAATTGAGATTAGTCCTAGGAGAAGGAGACAGACCATACCTTGGGGCCAAATATGTAACAACATGTCACAACCTGAGGACTGTTTAAAATTAAGACTGTTTAAAATTAATATTGAACGTACCAAATGAAGTACAAAGACTGTTTAAAATTAATATTGTTTAAAAGTAATATTGTATGTACCCAACAAATGTCAAATCGATTGACACCAACAGAATGTTGGAAAACTGTACCTTTTTGCTATGTAAGCTTTGGCAATATGGTTCTCTGTAAACTTTCATGCCAATAAAGCATTTTAATTGGAATTGGAATTGGAATTGGAGATCGGGAGTGAGAGAGAGAGAGAGATTGGGAGTGTGAGAGAGAGATTGGGAGAGTGAGAGAGAGAGATTGGGAGTGTGAGAGAGAGATTGGGAGTGTGAGAGAGAGACTGGGAGTGTGTGAGAGAGAGAGACTGGGAGTGAGAGTGAGAGAGATTGGGAGTGTGAGAGGGAGAGATTGGGAATGTGAGAGAGAGAGAGACTGGGAATGTGAGAGAAAGATTGGGAGTGTGAGAGAGATTGAGAGTGTGAGAGAGATTGGGAGTGTGAAAGAGACTGGGATTGTGAGAGAGAGAGACTGGGAATGAGAGAGAGAGAGACTGGGAGTGAGAGAGAGAGAGACTGGGAGTGAGAGAGAGAGAGACTGGGAGTGAGAGAGAGAGAGACTGGGAGTGAGAGAGAGAGAGACTGGGAGTGAGAGAGAGAGAGACTGGGAGTGAGACAGAGAGAGACTGGGCGTGAAAGAGAGATTGGGAGTGTGAGAGAGATTGATTGGGAGTGTGAGAGATTGGGAGTGTGAGAGAGTGAGATTGGGAGTGTGAGAGAGAGAGACTCGGAGTGTGAGAGAGAGAGATTGGGAGTGTGAGAGAGAGAGATTGGGAGTGTGAGAGAGAGAGACTGGGAGTGTGAGAGAGAGAGACTGGGAGTGTGAGAGAGAGAGACTGGGAGTGAGAGAGAGAGAGTGATTGGGAGTGTGAGAGAGAGACTGGGAGTGTGAGAGAGAGAGAGGCTGGGAGTGAGAGCGAGGGATATTGGGAGTGTGTGTGAGAGAGAGAGAGAGATTGGGAGTGTGTGAGAGAGAGATTGGGAGTGTGAGAGAGAGAGAGACTGGAAGTGAGAGAGAGAGATTGGGAGTGTGAGAGAGAGAGAGATTGTGAGTGTGAGAGAAAGAGACTGAGAGTGAGAGAGAGAGAGAGGTTGGGAGTATGAGAGAGAGAGAGATTGGGAGTCTGAGAGAGAGAGAGATTGGGAGTGTGAGAGAGAGAGATTGGGAGTGTGAGAGACAGAGAGAGATTGGGAGTGTGAGAGAAAGAGAGGTTGGGAGTGTGAGACAGAGAGAGATTGGGAGTGTGAGAGAGAGAGAGATTGGGAGTGTGAGAGAGAGAGAGAGATTGGGAGTGTGAGAAAGAGAGAGAGATTGGGAGTGAGAGAGAGAGAGAGAGATTGGGAGTGTGAGAGAGAGCGAGATTGAGAGTGTGAGAGAGAGAGAGATTGGGAGTGTGAGAGAGAGAGATTGGATGTGTGAGAGAGAGAGATTGGGAGTGTGAGAGAGAGAGAGAGATTGGGAGTGTGAGAGAGAGAGAGACTGGGAGTGTGAGAGAGAGAGATTGGGAGTGTGAGAGAGAGATAGATTGGGAGTGTGAGAGAGAGAGAGATTGGGAGAGAGATTGGGAGTGTGAGAGAGAGAGATTGGGAGTGTGAGAGAGAGAGACTGGGAGTGTGAGACAGAGAAATTGGGAGTGTGAGAGAGAGAGACTGGGAGTGAGAGAGAGAGAGTGATTGGGAGTGTGAGAGAGAGAGAGAGACTGGGAGTGTGAGAGAGAGAGAGACTGGGAGTGAGAGCGAGGGATATTGGGAGTGTGTGTGAGAGAGAGAGAGAGATTGGGAGTGTGAGCGAGAGAGAGACTGGGAGTGTGAGAGAGAGAGAGATTGGGAGTGTGAGAGAGAGAGAGATTGGGAGTGGGAGAGAGAGAGAGATTGGGAGAGAGAGAGAGATTGGGAGTGTGAGAGAGAGAGACTGGGAGTGTGAGAGAGAGAGAGACTGGGAGTGTGAGAGAGAGAGAGATTGGGAGTGTGAGAGAGAGAGAACATTGGAACAAAATAACTGAAAGCCAAAGCAGATTAGAATGTTACCGGGCCCTAAAAAGAGAATATAAACTGGCAGACTACCTCACGACCATCAGAGACACAAAACAGAGACAGACCCTCACCAGGTACAGACTAAGCGACCACCAACTGGAAATTGAAAAAGGCAGATACAAGAAATCCTGGCAGCCTAGAGAGAATAGAATATGCGATCAATGTCTGGCTGGCGAGGTTGAAACAGAAATGCATTTCCTCCTAAAATGCGAAAAATTCAACACATCAAGAAACATATTATTCAACAAGCTAAGCCAAACAACCCCAGATTTCAAGGAATTGGATGATCTGTCAAAATTGAGATTAGTCCTAGGAGAAGGAGACAGACCATACCTTGGGGCTAAATATGTAACAACATGTCACAACCTGAGGACTGTTTAAAAGTAAGACTGTTTAAAATTAATATTGAACGTACCAAATGAAGTAGAAAGACTGTTTAAAATTAATATTGTTTAAAAGTAATATTGTATATACCCAACAAATGTCAAATCGATTGACACCTACAGAATGTTGGAAAACTGTACCTTTTTGCTATGTAAGCTTTGGCAATATGGTTCTCTGTAAACTTTCATGCCAATAAAGCATTTGAACTGAACTGAACTGAACTGAACTGAGACTGGGAGTGAGAGAGAGAGAGACTGGGAGTGAGAGAGAAAGAGACTGGGAGTGAGAGAGAGAGAGACTGGGAGTGAGAGGGAGGGAGATTGGGAGTGTGAGAGAGAGAGAGATTGGGAGTGTGAGAGAGAGAGAGACTGGGAGTGTGAGAGAGAGAGAGAGAGATTGGGAGTGTGAAAGAGAGAGACTGGGAGTGAGAGACAGAGAGAGACTGGGAGTGAGAGAGAGATTGGGAGTGTGAGAGAGAGAGATTGGCAGTGTGAGAGGTTGGGAGAGTGAGAGAGAGAGAGATTGGGAGTGTGAGAGAGAGACTGGGAGTGTGAGAGAGAGAGATTGGGAGTGTGAGAGAGAGAGTTTGGGAGTGTGAGAGAGAGAGACTGGGAGTGTGAGAGAGAGAGAGACTGGGAGTGTGAGAGAGTGAGAGACTGGGAGTGAGAGAGAGAGAGATTGGGAGTGTGAGAGAGAGAGAGAGAGATTGGGAGTGTGAGAGAGAGAGACTGGGAGTGAGAGAGAGTGATTGGGAGTGTGAGAGAGAGAGAGACTGGGAGTGTGAGAGAGAGAGAGACTGGGTGTGAGAGCGAGGGATATTGGGAGTGTGTGAGAGAGAGAGAGATTAGGAGTGTGTGAGAGAGAGATTGGGAGTGTGAGAGAGAGAGAGACTAGGAGTGAGAGAGAGATTGGGAGTGTGAGAGAGAGAGAGATTGGGAGTGTGAGAGAGGGAGAGATTGGGAGTGTGAGAGAGAGAGAGATTGGGAGTGTGAGAGAGAGATTGGGAGTGTGAGAGAGAGAGATTGGGAGTGTGAGAGAGAGACTGGGAGTCTGTGAGAGAGAGAGACTGGGAGTGAGAGTGAGAGAGATTGGGAGTGTGAGAGAGAGAGAGTTTCAGAATGTGAGGGAGAGAGAGACTGGGAGTGTGAGAGAAAGATTGGGAGTGTGAGAGAGATTGGGAGTGTGAGAGAGAGAGATACTGGGAGTGAGAGAGAGATTGGGAGTGTGAGAGAGAGAGAGATTGGAAGTGTGAGAGAGGGAGAGATTGGGAGTGTGAGAGAGAGCGAGATTGGGAGTGTGAGAGAGAGATTGGGAGTGTGAGAGAGAGATTGTGAGTGTGAGAGAGACAGATTGGGAGTGAGAGAGAGAGAGAGAGATTGGGGTGTCAGGGAGAGAGATTGGGAGTGTGTGAGAGAGAGAGATTGGGAGTGAGAGAGAGAGAGAGATTGGGAGTGTGTGAGAGAGAGAGATTGGGAGTGAGAGAGAGAGAGAGATTGGGAGTGTGAGAGAGAGATTGGGAGAGTGAGAGAGAGAGATTGGGAGTGTGAGAGAGAGTTTGGGAGTGTGAGAGAGAGACTGGGAGTGTGTGAGAGAGAGAGACTGGGAGTGAGAGTGAGAGAGATTGGGAGTGTGAGAGGGAGAGATTGGGAATGTGAGAGAGAGAGAGACTGGGAATGTGAGAGAAAGATTGGGAGTGTGAGAGAGATTGAGAGTGTGAGAGAGATTGGGAGTGTGAAAGAGACTGGGAGTGTGAGAGAGAGAGACTGGGAATGAGAGAGAGAGAGACTGGGAGTGAGAGAGAGAGAGACTGGGAGTGAGAGAGAGAGAGACTGGGAGTGAGAGAGAGAGAGACTGGGAGTGAGAGAGAGAGAGACTGGGAGTGAGAGAGAGAGAGACTGGGAGTGAGACAGAGAGAGACTGGGCGTGAAAGAGAGATTGGGAGTGTGAGAGAGATTGATTGGGAGTGTGAGAGATTGGGAGTGTGAGAGAGAGAGATTGGGAGTGTGAGAGAGAGAGACTCGGAGTGTGAGAGAGAGAGATTGGGAGTGTGAGAGAGAGAGATTGGGAGTGTGAGAGAGAGAGACTGGGAGTGTGAGAGAGAGAGACTGGGAGTGTGAGAGAGAGAGACTGGGAGTGAGAGAGAGAGAGTGATTGGGAGTGTGAGAGAGAGACTGGGAGTGTGAGAGAGAGAGAGGCTGGGAGTGAGAGCGAGGGATATTGGGAGTGTGTGTGAGAGAGAGAGAGAGATTGGGAGTGTGTGAGAGAGAGATTGGGAGTGTGAGAGAGAGAGAGACTGGAAGTGAGAGAGAGAGATTGGGAGTGTGAGAGAGAGAGAGATTGTGAGTGTGAGAGAAAGAGACTGGTAGTGAGAGAGAGAGAGAGGTTGGGAGTATGAGAGAGAGAGAGATTGGGAGTCTGAGAGAGAGAGAGATTGGGAGTGTGAGAGAGAGAGATTGGGAGTGTGAGAGACAGAGAGAGATTGGGAGTGTGAGAGAAAGAGAGGTTGGGAGTGTGAGACAGAGAGAGATTGGGAGTGTGAGAGAGAGAGAGATTGGGAGTGTGAGAGAGAGAGAGAGATTGGGAGTGTGAGAAAGAGAGAGAGATTGGGAGTGAGAGAGAGAGAGAGAGATTGGGAGTGTGAGAGAGAGCGAGATTGAGAGTGTGAGAGAGAGAGAGATTGGGAGTGTGAGAGAGAGAGAGACTAGGAGTGAGAGAGAGATTGGGAGTGTGAGAGGGAGAGAGATTGGGAGTGTGAGAGAGGGAGAGATTGGGAGTGTGAGAGAGAGAGAGATTGGGAGTGTGAGAGAGAGATTGGGAGTGTGAGAGAGAGAGATTGGGAGTGTGAGAGAGAGACTGGGAGTCTGTGAGAGAGAGAGACTGGGAGTGAGAGTGAGAGAGATTGGGAGTGTGAGAGAGAGAGAGTTTCGGAATGTGAGGGAGAGAGAGACTGGGAGTGTGAGAGAAAGATTGGGAGTGTGAGAGAGATTGGGAGTGTGAGAGAGAGAGATACTGGGAGTGAGAGAGAGATTGGGAGTGTGAGAGAGAGAGAGATTGGAAGTGTGAGAGAGGGAGAGATTGGGAGTGTGAGAGAGAGCGAGATTGGGAGTGTGAGAGAGAGATTGGGAGTGTGAGAGAGAGATTGTGAGTGTGAGAGAGACAGATTGGGAGTGAGAGAGAGAGAGAGAGATTGGGGTGTCAGGGAGAGAGATTGGGAGTGTGTGAGAGAGAGAGATTGGGAGTGAGAGAGAGAGAGAGATTGGGAGTGTGAGAGAGAGAGAGATTGGGAGTGAGAGAGAGAGAGAGATTGGGAGTGTGAGAGAGAGATTGGGAGAGTGAGAGAGAGAGATTGGGAGTGTGAGAGAGACTTTGGGAGTGTGAGAGAGAGACTGGGAGTGTGTGAGAGAGAGAGACTGGGAGTGAGAGTGAGAGAGATTGGGAGTGTGAGAGGGAGAGATTGGGAATGTGAGAGAGAGAGAGACTGGGAATGTGAGAGAAAGATTGGGAGTGTGAGAGAGATTGAGAGTGTGAGAGAGATTGGGAGTGTGAAAGAGACTGGGAGTGTGAGAGAGAGAGACTGGGAATGAGAGAGAGAGAGACTGGGAGTGAGAGAGAGAGAGACTGGGAGTGAGAGAGATAGAGACTGGGAGTGAGAGAGAGAGAGACTGGGAGTGAGAGAGAGAGAGACTGGGAGTGAGAGAGAGAGAGACTGGGAGTGAGACAGAGAGAGACTGGGCGTGAAAGAGAGATTGGGAGTGTGAGAGAGATTGATTGGGAGTGTGAGAGATTGGGAGTGTGAGAGAGAGAGATTGGGAGTGTGAGAGAGAGAGACTCGGAGTGTGAGAGAGAGAGATTGGGAGTGTGAGAGAGAGAGATTGGGAGTGTGAGAGAGAGAGACTGGGAGTGTGAGAGAGAGAGACTGGGAGTGTGAGAGAGAGAGACTGGGAGTGAGAGAGAGAGAGTGATTGGGAGTGTGAGAGAGAGACTGGGAGTGTGAGAGAGAGAGAGGCTGGGAGTGAGAGCGAGGGATATTGGGAGTGTGTGTGAGAGAGAGAGAGAGATTGGGAGTGTGTGAGAGAGAGATTGGGAGTGTGAGAGAGAGAGAGACTGGAAGTGAGAGAGAGAGATTGGGAGTGTGAGAGAGAGAGAGATTGTGAGTGTGAGAGAAAGAGACTGGGAGTGAGAGAGAGAGAGAGGTTGGGAGTATGAGAGAGAGAGAGATTGGGAGTCTGCGAGAGAGAGAGATTGGGAGTGTGAGAGAGAGAGATTGGGAGTGTGAGAGACAGAGAGAGATTGGGAGTGTGAGAGAAAGAGAGGTTGGGAGTGTGAGACAGAGAGAGATTGGGAGTGTGAGAGAGAGAGAGATTGGGAGTGTGAGAGAGAGAGAGAGATTGGGAGTGTGAGAAAGAGAGAGAGATTGGGAGTGAGAGAGAGAGAGAGAGATTGGGAGTGTGAGAGAGAGCGAGATTGAGAGTGTGAGAGAGAGAGAGATTGGGAGTGTGAGAGAGAGAGATTGGATGTGTGAGAGAGAGAGATTGGGAGTGTGAGAGAGAGAGAGAGATTGGGAGTGTGAGAGAGAGAGAGACTGGGAGTGTGAGAGAGAGAGAGATTGGGAGTGTGAGAGAGAGATAGATTGGGAGTGTGAGAGAGAGAGAGATTGGGAGAGAGAGAGAGATTGGGAGTGTGAGAGAGAGAGACTGGGAGTGTGAGAGAGAGAGAGACTGGGAGTGTGAGAGAGAGAGAGATTGGGATGTGAGAGAGAGAGACTGGGAGTGAGAGAGAGAGAGACTGGGAGTGAGAGAGAGAGAGACTGGGAGTGAGAGAGAGAGAGACTGGGAGTGAGAGGGAGAGAGATTGGGAGTGTGAGAGAGAGAGAGATTGGGAGTGTGAGAGAGAGAGAGACTGGGAGTGTGAGAGAGAGAGAGAGAGATTGGGAGTGTGAGAGAGAGAGACTGGGAGTGAGAGACAGAGAGAGACTGGGAGTGACAGAGAGATTGGGAGTGTGAGAGAGAGAGATTGGGAGTGTGAGAGGTTGGGAGTGTGAGAGAGAGAGAGATTGGGAGTGTGAGAGAGAGACTGGGAGTGTGAGAGAGAGAGATTGGGAGTGTGAGAGAGAGAGATTGGGAGTGTGAGAGAGAGAGACTGGGTGTGTGAGAGAGAGAGAGACTGGGAGTGTGAGAGAGTGAGAGACTGGGAGTGAGAGAGAGAGAGATTGGGAGTGTGAGAGAGAGAGAGAGAGATTGGGAGTGTGAGAGAGAGAGACTGGGAGTGAGAGAGAGAGTGATTGGGAGTGTGAGAGAGATTGAGAGTGTGAGAGAGATTGGGAGTGTGAGAGAGACTGGGAGTGTGAGAGAGAGAGACTGGGAATGAGAGAGAGAGAGACTGGGAGTGAGAGAGAGAGAGACTGGGAGTGAGAGAGAGAGAGACTGGGAGTGAGAGAGAGAGAGACTGGGAGTGAGAGAGAGAGAGACTGGGAGTGAGAGAGAGAGAGACTGGGAGTGAGAGAGAGAGAGACTGGGAGTGAGACAGAGAGAGACTGGGCGTGAAAGAGAGATTGGGAGTGTGAGAGAGATTGATTGGGAGTGTGAGAGATTGGGAGTGTGAGAGAGAGAGATTGGGAGTGTGAGAGAGAGAGACTCGGAGTGTGAGAGAGAGAGATTGGGAGTGTGAGAGAGAGATTGCGAAGGAGAGAGAGAGCGAAGGGGAGAGAGAGCGAAGGAGAGAAAGAGCGAAGGAGAGAGAGAGCGAAGGAGAGAGAGAGCAAAGGAGAGAGAGCGAGGGAGAGAGAGAGCGAAGGAGAGAGAGCGAAGGAGAGAGAGAGCGAAGCAGAGAGAGAGCGAAGGAGAGAGAGAGCGAAGGAGAGAGAGAGCGAAGTGGAGAGAGAGCGAAGGAGCGAGAGAGCGAAGGAGAGAGAGAGCGAAGGAGAGACAGAGCGAAGGAGAGAGAGGGAAGGAGAGAGAAAGCGAAGGAAAGAGAGAGCGAAGGAGAGAGAGAGCGAAGGAGGGAGAGAGCGAAGGAGAGAGAGAGCGAAGGAGAGAGAGAGCGAAGGAGAGAGAGAGCGAAGGAGAGAGAGAGCGAAGGGGAGAGAGAGCGAAGGAGAGGGAGAGCGAAGGGGAGAGAGAGCGAAGGAGAGAGAGAGCGAAGGACCCTGACCAACCCCAGACCAACACAGCCGTCCAAACACCAATCCGAGTGAACCAAATCATTAAACAATGCAAAGAAACCTACCTGGAACATTGGAACAAAATAACCGAAAGCCAAAGCAGATTAGAATGTTACCGGGCCCTAAAAAGAGAATATAAACTGGCAGACTACCTCACGACCATCAGAGACACAAAACAGAGACAGACCCTCACCAGGTACAGACTAAGCGACCACCAACTGGAAATTGAAAAAGGCAGATACAAGAAATCCTGGCAGCCTAGAGAGAATAGAATATGCGATCAATGTCTGGCCGGCGAGGTTGAAACAGAAATACATTTCCTCCTAAAATGCGAAAAATTCAACACATCAAGAAACATATTATTCAACAAGCTAAGCCAAACAACCCCAGATTTCAAGGAATTGGATGACCTGTCAAAATTGAGATTAGTCCTGGGAGAAGGAGACAGACCATACCTTGGGGCCAAATATGTAACAGCATGTCACAACCTGAGGACTGTTCAAAATTAAGACTGTTTAAAATTAATATTGAACGTACCAAATGAAGTACAAAGACTGTTTAAAATTAATATTGTTTAAAAGTAATATTGTATGTACCCAACAAATGTCAAATCGATTGACACCTACAAAATGTTTGAAAATGTACCTTTTTGCGATGTAAGCTTTGGCAATATGGTTCTCTGTAAACTTTCATGCCAATAAAGCATTTGAATTTGAATTTGAATTTGAATTTGAATTTGAATTTGAATTTGATTGGGAGTGTGAGAGAGAGAGACTGGGAGTGTGAGAGAGAGAGACTGGGAGTGTGAGAGAGAGAGACTGGGAGTGAGAGAGAGAGAGTGATTGGGAGTGTGAGAGAGAGACTGGGAGTGTGAGAGAGAGAGAGGCTGGGAGTGAGAGCGAGGGATATTGGGAGTGTGTGTGAGAGAGAGAGAGAGATTGGGAATGTGTGAGAGAGAGATTGGGAGTGTGAGAGAGAGCGAGACTGGAAGTGAGAGAGAGAGATTGGGAGTGTGAGAGAGAGAGAGATTGTGAGTGTGAGAGAAAGAGACTGGGAGTGAGAGAGAGAGAGAGGTTGGGAGTATGAGAGAGAGAGAGATTGGGAGTCTGAGAGAGAGAGAGATTGGGAGTGTGAGAGAGAGAGATTGGGAGTGCGGGAGACAGAGAGAGATTGGGAGTGTGAGAGAAAGAGAGGTTGGGAGTGTGAGACAGAGAGAGATTGGGAGTGTGAGAGAGAGAGAGATTGGGAGTGTGAGAGAGAGAGAGAGATTGGGAGTGTGAGAAAGAGCGAGATTGAGAGTGTGAGAGAGAGAGAGATTGGGAGTGTGAGAGAGAGAGATTGGATGTGTGAGAGAGAGAGATTGGGAGTGTGAGAGAGAGAGAGAGATTGGGAGTGTGAGAGAGAGAGAGACTGGGAGTGTGAGAGAGAGAGAGATTGGGAGTGTGAGAGAGAGATAGATTGCGAGTGTGAGAGAGAGAGAGATTGGGAGAGAGAGAGAGATTGGGAGTGTGAGAGAGAGAGACTGGGAGTGTGAGAGAGAGAGAGACTGGGAGTGTGAGAGAGAGAGAGATTGGGAGTGTGAGAGAGAGAGACTGGGAGTGAGAGAGAGAGAGACTGGGAGTGAGAGAGAGAGAGACTGGGAGTGAGAGAGAGAGAGACTGGGAGTGAGAGGGAGAGAGATTGGGAGTGTGAGAGAGAGAGAGACTGGGAGTGTGAGAGAGAGAGAGAGAGATTGGGAGTGTGAGAGAGAGAGACTGGGAGTGAGAGACAGAGAGAGACTGGGAGTGAGAGAGAGATTGGGAGTGTGAGAGAGAGAGATTGGGAGTGTGAGAGGTTGGGAGTGTGAGAGAGAGAGAGATTGGGAGTGTGAGAGAGAGACTGGGAGTGTGAGAGAGAGAGATTGGGAGTGTGAGAGAGAAAGATTGGGAGTGTGAGAGAGAGAGACTGGGAGTGTGAGAGAGAGAGAGACTGGGAGTGTGAGAGAGAGAGAGCAGAGCGAGAGAGAGAGAGAGAGAGAGATAGAGAGAGCAGAGTGAGAGAGAGAGAGAGATAAAGAGAGAGAGAGAGAGAGAGAGAGAGAGCAAAGTGAGAAAGAGAGAGAGAGAGAGAGAGAGAGCAGAGTGAGAGAGAGAGAGAGAGAGAGAGAGAGAGCAAAGTGAGAGAGAGCGAGAGAGAGAGAGAGAGAGAGAGAGCGAGAACGGAGACCGGGAGGAGCGGCTTGAACCGAGACAGCAAGTAAGAGGCCTGGGGAGGGCGAACCCGAGAACGCGAGGCCCAGAGACCGCGGGATCGGAGATCGGGAGGAGCGGCCCGAACCGGGACAGCAAGTAAGAGGCCTGGGGAGGGCGAACCCGAGAACGCGAGACCCAGTGACCGCGGGATCGGAGACCGGGAGGAGCGGCCCGAACCGGGACAGCAAGTAAGAGGCCTGGGGAGGGCGAACGCGAGGCCCAGAGACCGCGGGATCGGAGACCGGGAGGAGCGGCCCGAACCGGGAAAGCGAGTAAGAGACCTGGGGAGGGTGAACCCGAGACCACGAGGCCCAGAGACCGCGAGGTCGGAGAACGGGAGGAGCGGCCCGAACCAGGACAGTGAATAAGAGGCCTGGGGAGGGTGAACCCGAGACCACGAGGCCCAGAGACAGCGGGATCGGAGACCGGGAGACCAGGGCTGAAAACAGCCTGGTGAGTCAAAAAACCCGGGGGCCTGAGACCGACACGACGACGCGAGGAGATCCGCCCGGAGCGCGGAGAGCAAACGAGTCCGAGGAACGGAGAGTGGACGATTTTGGAGCAAGGAGAGAGAGAGCGAGTCCGAGACCCAGAGAGCGAGTGAGAGAGTTGGAAGAGGAAAACACCGGAGAAAAAAGTTTTACATAATTCTACCTAAGTTTCATTTTATTCAAATTTAGCTCGAAAAAAAAAATAGTTTAATCTTATCTAAATTTATTTCGAAAAAAAGAAAAAACCTGAAAAAAGAACAACAAACCCGCGAGAAAAAGGAATAGAAACCCGAGAGAATAGATAAACTACCCGAACCAAGAGCCTGTGAAAGAAAGAGAAAGAGAAACTTTTAAGAGCAACTATATCAAAGATGAACCCCTGAAAAACTTTCAATTTTGGACCTAAAAGTGGGATAAAGTGGAACACGAAAAAAAAAAAAAAATATAAGAAAAAAAGTTAAATATCTGAGACAAAAACAAACGACTACAATGAGCAGGGAAATGACATATCCTGAGCATTACACAAAAAATAAAACAAAGGAAAAATACAAGGACATAACACTAAAAAGTAACCCAGAGGTCCTCTACGTTGACTATACCACACACAGAGGGATTAAGACGAAGAACAACCTCATATTCTACACCGACTCCACTCCCTCATGGAAGGAGACTTTAAAAAAACACTACGCCTACGTCTCCAGTGAAGGTATTGGCAGTGGAGGCAGACTGAAAATATGTAAAGATGGAAATCTAGATAAAGATGACCCCCTGTTAACCATAAGCTACTACATCAAAACAGGAAAGATCATGATACAGGGGAATGAAGAAAATCTGAACTCCTTCGAAAAAGATTTCCCCCAGTTGAAAACTAATGCAGCCACAAAGAGGACCAATGGACAGGAGGCAATAGAGATTCGAACAGAGGATGAGGAGAGCCAAGCGGAGGAAGAAGAAGAGAGACCAGCAGAGGCAATCACCTCCCTGCCCATCTCCACCCCCCCCACACCCCTCAACGCAAACACAATGCTGAAGGAGAGTCTGTCCAAACTAGAACTCGATTTCAACGAATACAGAGAAACACAGGCCAAGAATCTGAAGGAGGAACTCAAACAGCTGAAAACGGAAAACGAGTCCACCATCCACAAGCTGAGAAAGACTGTAGAGGAACAAAGAAATGAGATCAAAGAACTCCATACTCAGCTAAACAAAACTATGGAGGCCGTAGAAAGGCTCAGCAGGCAACACAAAACTCCTAAGGTCCAAAAACCTGATGACACAAAAACAACACACACAAGGACACAGAACCCGTCGGATGCAACCCCACACGAGAACACATCAAAAGCCCCAAACCCCGCTCTTGCCACACAGTCTATCCCAGAAACCCAGCCAACAACCAGCCCTCAGTCGAGCCATGCCAAGACTACGGCTACCCAGTCCTCACACACAGGAACACAAAAACCATCAGATACCCCCCCAAACGAGGACACACCGAAAGCCTCAAACCCTCCTGCCACACAACATATCCCAGAAACACAGCCAACAACCAGCCATCAGTCGAGTCTTGCCAAGACTACTGTTACCCAGTCTGAAAAACCAGCCCCTCAGGCAGTCCTGCTGACCGACTCCAACGGAAAGTTTCTGGACCCCCAGAGGCTGTTCCCAGGCCATCAAGTCCTGAAAAAATGGTGCAGCAACACAGACCAAGCAATGAAGATCCTGAACAAAGAATCCCTTGGTAGCCCCAAATGGATTGTGATCCACACAGGCACGAACGACCTACGCACACTACGGGGAGACACTGCTAGGGCAATGAGCAAGATGGCGGAAAAGGCCAGCAGGGAATTCCCCAAGACACAGATCGTGATCTCCACACTACTGCCCAGAAAGGACACCCCAGCCCATATAATCCACAACGCCAACAGGGAAATCGACAAGAGATGTTCTGTCCTCCCCAACGTCTACCTGGCCCATCATCCAAACATCAACACAAGGGACCTCTATGACGAAATACATCTACTCAAACAGCGGATGTGGGTCTTCGCAAAAAACCTCATAAACACTGCCAAAAGACGCAGCCGTCCCACCCCCTCTACCATTGGGAGCCCTAACCCAAACAGGACCACCAATGCACCCCACCCCCCTATACAAAACCAACAACAGAACCGTGCTTTTATACCTGACCCAAGACCCCCCTCTAGACCACAGACTGTAGACCAAGAACTGAGAAAGATCATGACGATGATGAACAGCCTGATAGAAAGCCGGAGAGGAATGCACTAAATTATTAATATTGTTATTTATCATTATCATTATTGTTATCTTATCAGTATTATTACTATTATTAGATAGCTATATGTGCATGCCTCATGAAATTTATACTAAATCATCATTTAGCATTATAGAAAATAGTGTTTCCACACTCATCCCACAAAATAGGTCCATTTTATTTCATTTTTTTGAACTATATAAATGCGTTCTTTCCACAGAAGCTGCTGGAATATCCAGGGCCTCCGCTCCTCAACTTTTGGGATGAAGAGTACAGACCCCGAATTCCTAAAAGCTATAAAAGACATTGATATAATTGTGTTAACAGAAACATGGTGCCAAAAGGACGTGCCGACCCACTGTCCTCCAATGTACCATGAAATCATTGTGCCCTCAGTAAAGAACACTAAAACACGCAAGGGCAGAACCTCCGGGGGAATATTGGTGTGGTATAAGGGAGAACTGGACAAACACATCTCACCGGTAAAACAGGGAAAATCACACGTATGGCTAAAACTAGATAAAAATATAGGAATAGCAAAAAAAGATGTTTACTTATGTGCGATCTACATACCTCCAATAGAATCGCCATATTTCGAAGAGGAGTTATTTGATACTCTCCACATGGAAATCAGCCATTTCCAGGCCCAAGGAAAGGTGATAATATGTGGGGACCTAAATGCAAGGACCGGTTGTGAACCTGACTTCATAGACCCACAGGGAAACAACCATGTGTTTGGCCAGACCCCTTTAGATGTCACACCAGCCATCGCAAATCGGAACAACCTTGATCGTGAAATAAATAAAAGCGGTAGGGAGGTAGTGCAACTCTGCCGAGCCTTAGGCCTGTACATAGTTAACGGTAGGTTCAGAGGGGACTCCCTAGGGAGACTCACATACTCCTCAACTCTTGGGTCTAGTGTGGTGGACTATACAATCACTGACCTGGACCCCTGCGATATCAACTCATTCACTGTCAGGCAGCAATCCCCCTCTCAGACCATAACCAAATAAATATGTACCTTAAACTTTCTGCCCAAACTACAGACACAAAAAAGGAACCCAGTAAGCTCCATAAAATAAACCAGACATACAGATGGGCCCCAGACAGTGGAGAAAAATTCATCACAGCACTAAAGTCACCTGATCTCACAAGTAAAATATCAAAATTTAAAGAAAACCCATACGAGATCACCAGAGATGGTGTAAACATGGCCATAGAGGATATAAATATGATCTTCCATGAGGCAGCTGTAAAAGCCGACCTTGTGAAACAGAAGAGGAAGCGTCACAAAAGACAAAATAAAAATAAGAAATGGTTTGACCACGAATGCAAAAATGCCAGAAAAGACCTGAGAAAAATATCAAACCAAAAGCATCGCCAACCAAACAATCCGGACCTACGTACTAGATACAATGAAACCCTCAAAAGATATAAACACACCATTAGGAACAAAACACAAAACTATACCCACAAAATACTCGAAGAAATTGAAAACTCCACCAATCCAAAACAATTCTGGGAAATGTGGAATAACCTGAGTACAACACAATTGCAAGCATTACCAATCCAAGATGGCGACATCTGGAGAACACAATTTGAAAACCTCTACAAAGACATCCCAATAAACGAAACAAACCCAAGTCAACATCAGGTCACAGAAAAACTCCACACATTAGAAGCAACAATTAAAGACAACCAAAACCCTCTAGACTCCCCAATCACATGGAAAGAACTGGCCACAAAAACAAAATCTCTCCACCTAAAGAAAGCCTGTGGCCCAGACAACATCAAAAATGAAATGCTCAAGTTTAGCAATATGGAGATGCAGGGTGCGGTACTCAAATTATTCAACATCATATTACGTTCAGGCTGTTTTCCCGATATCTGGTGCCAAGGACTAATCTCCCCCATATATAAAAGTGGAAACAAATCAGACCCAAATAACTACCGCGGCATCTGTGTCAACAGTTGTCTAGGGAAGTTATTCTGCAGTATTCTAAATAGTAGATTACTTGATTTTCTTAACAAGCATAATATCCTCAGAAAAAACCAAATAGGCTTTCTTCCAAAACACCGCACCGCCGACCATATCTATACCCTTCACACCCTCATTGAAAAACATATACACCAAACAAAAAATGGGAAAATATTCGCCTGTTTCATCGACTTCAAGAAAGCCTTTGGCTCTATATGGCACGAAGGGCTCTATTATAAACTTCTTCAGTGTGGAATAGGGGGCAAAGTCTATGACCTTATTAAATCAATGTATTTGAAAAACAAATGCGGGGTCAAAATTGGAGACAAACGCACCGATTTCTTCACCCAGAGAAGAGGCATCCGGCAGGGCTGCAATTTGAGCCCGACCCTGTTCAACATATACATAAATGAATTAGCAGACATGCTGGAGCAAAGCGAGTCACCAGGTCTCCGTCTCCTGGATGGAGAAGTGAAATCCCTGTTCTATGCGGACGACCTGGTTCTGCTGTCTCCCACAGAATAGGGATTACAGCAACAACTAGACCTACTCGACAAATACTGCCAAAATTGGGCTCTAACAGTAAATCTAAAAAAAACCAACATCATGATTTTTCAAAAAAGGCCCAGATGTCAGGAAAACAAATACCAGTTTACCCTCAGTGATACCACTATAGGACACACTATGAGCTACACCTACCTTGGTCTAACTATTACAGCATCAGGGAGCTTCAGCATAGCAGTGAATGCACTAAAAGAAAAAGCCCGAAGAGCCCTATATGCAATAAAAAGAAAATTCTACAACATCCAAATCCCAATCAAAATCTGGCTCAAAATATTTGACAGCATAATCCTGCCCATTGCACTGTACGGTAGTGAAGTATGGGGCCCGCTAAATCACCAAAGCTACACTAAATGGGAAAAACACACAATAGAAGCCCTACATGCAGAATTCTGCCGAAGCATCCTTCGCATCCAAAGAAAAACGCCAACAAATGCATGCAGAGCCGAACTAGGCAGATACCCACTGATAATAAACATCCAAAAACGAGCACTAAACTTCCTAAATCACCTCAAATCTAGCTCCCCAGACACCCTTCATTTCAAAGCCTTTCAGACCCAAGAGCTAAACCCAGAAAAGAGTCCCCTGAGTCAGCTGCTACTGAAACTAAGTACTCAGCCGGACCCTGACCAGTCCCAGACCAACACAGCCGTCCAAACACCAATCCGAGTGAACCAAATCATTAAACAATGCAAAGAAACCTACCTGGAACATTGGAACAAAATAACCGAAAGCCAAAGCAGATTAGAGTGTTACCGGGCCCTAAAAAGAGAATATAAACTGGCAGACTACCTCACGACCATCAGAGACACAAAACAGAGACAGACACTCACCAGGTACAGACTAAGCGACCACCAACTGGAAATTGAAAAAGGCAGATACAAGAAATCCTGGCAGCCTAGAGAGAATAGAATATGCGATCAATGTCTGGCCGGCGAGGTTGAAAGAGAAATGCATTTCCTCCTAAAATGCGAAAAATTCAACACATCAAGAAACATATTATTCAACAAGCTAAACCAAACAACCCCAGATTTCAAGGAATTGGATGACCTGTCAAAATTGAGATTAGTCCTGGGAGAAGGAGACAGACCATACCTTGGGGCCAAATATGTAACAACATGTCACAACCTGAGGACTGTTTAAAATTAAGACTGTTTAAAATTAATATTGAACGTACCAAATGAAGTACAAAGACTGTTTAAAATTAATATTGTTTAAAAGTAATATTGTATGTACCCAGCAAATGTCAAATCGATTGACACCTACAGAATGTTTGAAAATGTACCTTTTTGATATGTAAGCTTTGGCAATATGGTTCTCTGTAAACTTTCATGCCAATAAAGCATTTGAATTGAATTGAATTGAATTGAATTGAGAGAGATTGGGAGTGTGAGAGAGAGAGACTGGGAGTGAGAGAGAGAGTGATTGGGAGTGTGAGAGAGAGAGAGACTGGGAGTGTGAGAGAGAGAGAGACTGGGTGTGAGAGCGAGGGATATTGGGAGTGTGTGAGAGAGAGAGAGAGAGATTAGGAGTGTGTGAGAGAGAGATTGGGAGTGTGAGAGAGAGAGAGACTGGGAGTGAGAGAGAGATTGGGAGTGTGAGAGAGAGAGAGATTGGGAGTGTGAGAGAGAGATTGGGAGTGTGAGAGAGAGAGATTGGGAGTGTGAGAGCGAGACTGGGAGTGTGTGAGAGAGAGAGACTGGGAGTGAGAGTGAGAGAGATTGGAAGTGTGAGAGAGAGAGAGATTGGGAATGTGAGGGAGAGAGAGACTGGGAGTGTGAGAGAAAGATTGGGAGTGTGAGAGAGATTGGGAGTGTGAGAGAGATTGGGAGTGTGAGAGAGATTGGGAGTGTGTGAGAGACTGGGAGTGTGAGAGAGACTGGGAGTGTGAGAGAGAGAGACTGGGAGTGAGAGAGAGAGAGACTGGGAGTGAGAGAGAGAGAGACTGGGAGTGAGATAGAGAGAGACTGGGAGTGAGAGTGAGAGAGATTGGGAGTGTGAGAGAGAGAGAGATTGGGAATGTGAGAGAGAGAGAGACTGGGAGTGAGAGAGAGAGAGAGACTGGGAGTGAGAGAGAGAGAGAGAGACTGGGAGTGAGAGACAGAGAGAGACTGAGAGTGAGAGAGAGATTGGGAGTGTGAGAGAGAGAGGTTGGGAGTGTGAATGATTGGGTGTGTGAGAGAGAGAGATTGGGAGTGTGAGAGAGAGAGACTGGGAGTGTGAGAGAGAGAGAGACTGGGAGTGTGAGAGAGAGAGACTGGGAGTGAGAGAGAGAGAGATTGGGAGTGTGAGAGAGAGAGAGAGAGATTTGGAGTGTGAGAGAGAGAGACTGGGAGTGAGAGAGAGAGAGAGAGAGAAGAACAACCTCATATTCTACACCGAATACGTCACCTCCTGGAAGGAGACTTTACAAAAACACTACACATACGTCTCCAGTGAAGGTATTGGCAGTGGAGGCAGACTGAAAATATGTAAAGATGGAAACCTAGATAAAGATGACCCCCTGCTAACCATAAGCTACTACAACAAAAATAGAAAGATCATGATACAGGGGAATGTGGAAAATCTGGACACCTTCGAAAAGGAATTCCCCCAGTTGAAAACTAAGGCAGACACAAAGAGGACCAATGGACAGGAAGCAAAAGAGAGTCGAACAGAGGATGAGGAGAGCCAAGTGGAGGAAGAAGAAGAGAGACCAGCAGAGGAAAACACCTCCCTGTACATCTCCACCCCCCCCACACCTCTCAACGAAAACAAAATGATGAAAGAGAATCTGGCCAAACTAGAACTTGATTTCAACGAATACAGAGAAACACTGGCCAAGAATTTGAAGGAGGAATTCAAACAGCTAAAAACGGAACACGAGTCCACCATCCACAAGCTGAGAAAGACCATAGAGGAGCAAAGAAATGAGATCAAAGAACTCCGTACTCAACTAAACAAAATGAAGGAGACCGTAGAAAGGCTCAGCAGGCAACACAAACCTCTTAAGGTCCAAAAACCTGAGGACACAAAAACAACACACACAAGGACACAGAACCCGCCGGATGCCACCCCACACGAAGACACACCGAAAGCCACAAACCCCGCTCCAACCAGCCCTCAGTCGAGTCATGCCCAGACTACTGCTACCCAGTCCTCACACACAGGAACACAAAAACCGACAGATACCCCCCCAAACGAGGACACACCGAAAGCCCCAAACCCCGCTCCTGCCACACAACATATCCCAGAAACCCAGCCAACAACCAGCCACCAGGCGAGTCCTACCCAGACTACTGTTACCCAGTCTGAAAAACCAGCCCCTCAGGCGGTCCTGCTGACCGACTCCAACGGAAAGTTTCTGGACCCCCAGAGGCTGTTCCCAGACCATCAAGTCCTGAAAAAATGGTGCAGCAACACAGGCCAAGCAATGAAGATCCTGAACAAAGAATCCCTTGGAAGCCCCAAATGGATTGTGATCCACACAGGCACGAACGACCTACGCACCCTACAGGAAGGCACGGCTTGGGCGGTGAGCAGGATGGCAGAAAAGGCCAGCAGGGAATTCCCCGAGGCGCGGATCGTGATCTCCACACTACTGCCCAGAAAGGACACCCCAGCCTATATAATCCACAACACCAACAGGGAGATCGACACGAGATGTTCTGTCCTCCCCAACGTCTCCCTGGCCCATCATCCAAACATCAACACAAGGGACCTCTATGACGAAATACATCTACTCAAACAGCGGATGTGGGTCTTCGCAAGAAACCTCATAAACACTGCCAAAAGACGCAGCCCTCCCACCCCCCCTACCATTGGGAGCCCAAACAGGACCACCAATGTCCCCCACCCCCTTTTACAAAACCGACAACAGAACCGTGCTTTTATACCTGACCCAAGACCCCCCTCTAGACCACAGACTGTAGACCAAGAACTGAGAAAGATCATGACGATGCTGAACAGCCTGATAGAAAGCCGGAGAAATTATTAATATTGTTATTTATCATTATCATTATTGTTATCTTATCAGTATTATTACTATTATTAGATAGATATATGTGCATGCCTCATGAAATTTATACCAAATCATCACTTAGCATTATAGAAAATAATGTTTCCACACTCATCCCACAAAATAGGTCCATTTTATTTCGTTTTATTGAACTATATAAATGCGTTCTTTCCACATAAGCTGCTGGAATATCCAGGGCCTCCGCTCCTCAACTTTTGGGATGAAGAGTACAGACCCTGAATTCCTAAAAGCTATAAAAGACATTGATATAATTGTGTTAACAGAAACATGGTGCCAAAAGGACATGCCGACCCACTGTCCTCCAATGTACCATGAAATCATTGTGCCCTCAGTAAAGAACACTAAAACACGCAAGGGCAGAACCTCCGGGGGAATATTGGTGTGGTATAAGGGAGAACTGGACAAACACATCTCACCGGTAAAACAGGGGAAATCACACGTATGGCTAAAACTAGATAAAAATATAGGAATAGCAAAAAAAGATGTTTACTTATGTGCGATCTACATACCTCCAATAGATTCGCCATATTTCGAAGAGGAGTTATTTGATACTCTCCACATGGAAATCAGCCATTTCCAGGCCCAAGGAAAGGTGATAATATGTGGGGACCTAAATGCAAGGACCGGTTGTGAACCTGACTTCATAGACCTACAGGGAAACAACCATGTGTTTGGCCAGACCCCTTTAGATGTCACACCAGCCATCGCAAATCGGAACAACCTTGATCGTGAAATAAATAAAAGCGGTAGGGAGGTAGTGCAACTCTGCCGAGCCTTAGGCCTGTACATAGTTAATGGTAGGTTCAGAGGGGACTCCCTAGGGAGACTCACATACTCCTCAACTCTCGGGTCTAGTGTGGTGGACTATACAATCACTGACCTGGACCCCTGCGATATCAACGCATTCACTGTCAGGCAGCAATCCCCCCTCTCAGACCATAACCAAATAAATGTGTACCTTAAACTTTCTGCCCAAACTACAGACACAAAAAAGGAACACAGTAAGCTACATAAAATAAACCAGACATACAGATGGGCCCCAGACAGTGGAGATAAATTCATCACAGCACTAAATTCACCTGATCTCACAAGTAAAATTTCAAAATTTAAAGAAAATCTATATGAGATCACCAGAGATGGTGTAAACACGGCCATAGAGGATATAAATATGATCTTCCATGAGGCAGCTGTAAAAGCCGACCTCGTGAAACAGAAGAGGAAGCATCACAAAAGACAAAATAAAAATATGAAATGGTTTGACCACGAATGCAAAAATGCCAGAAAAGACCTGAGAAAAATATCAAACCAAAAGCATCAGCAACCAAACAATCCGGACCTACGTACTAGATACAATGAAACCCTCAAAAGATATAAACACACCATTAGGAACAAAACACAAAACTATACCCACAAAATACTCGAAGAAATTGAAAACTCCACCAATCCAAAACAATTCTGGGAAATGTGGAATAACCTGAGTACAACACAATTGCAAGCATTACCAATCCAAGATGGCGACATCTGGAGAACACATTTTGAAAACCTCTACAAAGACATCCCAAAAAACAAAACAAACCCAAGTCAACATCAGGTCACAGAAAAACTCCACACATTAGAAGCAACAATTAAAGACAACCAAAACCCTCTAGACTCCCCAATCACATGGAAAGAACTGGCCACAAAAACAAAATCTCTCCACCTAAAGAAAGCCTGTGGCCCAGACAACATCAAAAATGAAATGCTAAAGTTCAGCAATATGGAGATGCAGGGTGCGATACTCAAACTATTCAACATCATATTACGCTCAGGCTGTTTTCCCGATATCTGGTGCCAAGGACTAATCTCCCCCATATATAAAAGTGGAAACAAATCAGACCCAAATAACTACCGCGGCATCTGTGTCAACAGTTGTCTAGGGAAGTTATTCTGCAGTATTCTAAATAGTAGATTACTTGATTTTCTTAACAAACATAATATCCTCAGAAAAAACCAAATAGGCTTTCTTCCAAAACACCGCACCGCCGACCATATCTATACCCTTCACACCCTCATTGAAAAACATAAACACCAAACAAAAAATGGGAAAATATTCGCCTGTTTCATCGACTTCAAGAAAGCCTTTGACTCTATATGGCACGAAGGGCTCTATTATAAACTTCTTCAGTGTGGAATAGGGGGCAAAGTCTATGACCTTATTAAATCAATGTATCTGAAAAACAAATGCGGGGTCAAAATTGGAGACAAACGCACCGATTTCTTCACCCAGAGAAGAGGCGTCCGGCAGGGCTGCAATTTGAGCCCGACCCTGTTCAACATATACATAAATGAATTAGCAGACATGCTGGAGCAAAGCGAGTCACCAGGTCTCCGTCTCCTGGATGGAGAAGTGAAGTCCCTGTTCTATGCGGACGACCTGGTTCTGCTGTCTCCCACAGAACAGGGATTACAGCAACAACTAGACCTACTCGACAAATACTGCCAAAATTGGGCTCTAACAGTAAATCTAAAGAAAACCAACATCATGATTTTTCAGAAAAGACCCAGATGTCAGGAAAAAAAATACCAGTTTACCCTCAGTGATACCACTATAGGACACACTATGAGCTACACCTACCTTGGTCTAACTATTACAGCATCAGGGAGCTTCAGCATAGCAGTGAATGCACTAAAAGAAAAAGCCCGAAGAGCCCTATATGCAATAAAAAGAAAATTCTACAACATCCAAATCCCAATCAAAATCTGGCTCAAAATTTTTGACAGCATAATCCTGCCCATTGCACTGTACGGTAGTGAAGTATGGGGCCCGCTAAATCACCAAAGCTACACTAAATGGGAAAAACACACAATAGAAGCCCTACATGCAGAATTCTGCCGAAGCATCCTTCGCACCCAAAGAAAAACGCCAACAAATGCATGCAGAGCCGAACTAGGCAGATACCCACTGATAATAAACATCCAAAAACGAGCACTAAACTTCCTAAATCACCTCAAATCTAGCTCCCCAGACACCCTTCATTTCAAAGCCTTTCAGACCCAAGAGCTAAACCCAGAAAAGAGTCCCCTGAGTCAGCTGCTACTGAAACTAAGTACTCAGCCGGACCCTGACCAGCCCCAGACCAACACAGCCGTCCAAACACCAATCCGAGTGAACCAAATCATTAAAAAATGCAAAGAAACCTACCTGGAACATTGGAACAAAATAACCGAAAGCCAAAGCAGATTAGAATGTTACCGGGCCCTAAAAAGAGAATATAAACTGGCAGACTACCTCACGACCATCAGAGACACAAAACAGAGACAGACCCTCACCAGGTACAGACTAAGCGACCACCAACTGGAAATTGAAAAAGGCAGATACAAGAAATCCTGGCAGCCTAGAGAGAATAGAATATGCGATCAATGTCTGGCTGGCGAGGTTGAAACAGAAATGCATTTCCTCCTAAAATGCGAAAAATTCAACACATCAAGAAACATATTATTCAACAAGCTAAGCCAAACAACCCCAGATTTCAAGGAATTGGATGATCTTTCAAAATTGAGATTAGTCCTAGGAGAAGGAGACAGACCATACCTTGGGGCTAAATATGTAACAACATGTCACAACCTGAGGACTGTTTAAAAGTAAGACTGTTTAAAATTAATATTGAACGTACCAAATGAAGTAGAAAGACTGTTTAAAATTAATATTGTTTAAAAGTAATATTGTATATACCCAACAAATGTCAAATCGATTGACACCTACAGAATGTTGGAAAACTGTACCTTTTTGCTATGTAAGCTTTGGCAATATGGTTCTCTGTAAACTTTCATGCCAATAAAGCATTTGAACTGAACTGAACTGAACTGAGTGATTGGGAGTGTGAGAGAGAGAGAGACTGGGAGTGTGAGAGAGAGAGAGACTGGGAGTGAGAGCGAGGGATATTGGGAGTGTGTGAGAGAGAGAGAAAAATATCAAACCAAAAACACAGACAACCAGAAAACGAGGAATTCCACCTTGCTTATTGTCAGGCACTAACACAATACAAACGGACACTCAGAACCAAGGAAGAGCAGTATATTAAGAATACACTCATCTCCATTGAGGAATCCATTGATTCCAATTGTTTCTGGGACAACTGGAATACATTACACAAAAAACAACACGATGAATTGGCCATTCAAAACGGTGACACATGGGAAAACCATTTTGAAAAATTTTACCAGAAAAACACACTAAGCCCAGAGCAATACCAAATATGCGAAAAACTGGCAAAGCTAGAATCTGCCATGAAAGATAACCAAAACCCGATAGACACCATAATATCTGAAAAAGAGCTAATTGAAAAACTCAAGGACCTGTGACCAGGAAAGGCTTGCGGGGCAGACGGCATCCTAAGCGAAATGATTAAACACACGGACAATAAAATGAGATTGGCTATACTGAAACTCTTCAACTTGGTTCTGAATATCGGTTACTTCCCTGATATCTGGAACAAAGGACTCATAACGCTCATATACAAAAGTGGGGATAAAGGAGACCCAAATAACTATCGAGGCATCTGTGTAAACAGTAACATGGGAAAGGTTTTCTGTTGTATCATAAGCAAAAGACTTATAAACTTCCTTGAGGAGCACAATGTCTTGAGTAAAAGCCAAATTGGATTCCTGCCAAATTATACAACATCAGATCATATCTTCACCCTACAGACCCTAATTGACAAACACGTCCATCAAAACAAAAGCAAAATCTACGCATGCTTTATAGATTTTCAGAAGGCTTTCGATTCCATCTGGCACGACGGTCTATTCCTGAAACTTATCGAAAGCGGGGTAGGGGGAAAAACATATGATGTAATTAAATCAATGTATACAAACAACAAATGTGCAGTTAAAATTGGAGACAAACAAACAAAATACTTCCCACAGGGGCGGGGGGTGACGCAGGGCTCGCCAATCTCACCGACACTCTTTAATATTTACATAAATGAATTAGCAAAACTACTTGAACAATCTACAGCACCCGGCCTCACCCTATATGAATCCAAGGTTAAATTCCTGCTCTATGCAGATGACCTGGTTCTGCTGTCACCAACTAAGGAGGGTCTACAGCAGAACCTGGATCTGCTGGAATCAGTCTGTCAGACCTGGGCCCTGACAATAAACCTCCAAAAAACCAAAGTCCTCGTGTTCCAACAAAGATCCAGACATCAGGGACCCAAAATAAATCTCACACTAGGAACAACTAAAATCGAACAAACCACTAACTACACATACTTGGACATAAAAATCAGCTCTACGGGAAATTTCAAACTGGCTGTGAATGAACTGAAAGAGAAAGCAAGAAGGGCTTTCTACGCCATTAAAAGATCAATCCAAATAGAAATCCCAATTAGCACTTGGCTCAAAATTTTCAAATCAGTAATTGAACCAATTGCACTCTATGGCAGTGAAGTGTGGGGACCGCTAACACAACAAGAATTTGCAAAATGGGACAAACACCCAGTTGAGATCCTACATGCAGAATTCTGTAAAAGTATCCTCCGGACTTAAAGGAAAACCTTAAACAATGCATGCAGGGCAGAGCTAGGCCACTTTCCACTAATAATTACTATCCAAAAAAGAGCCACCAAATTTTGGAAACACCTAAAAATGAGCAACCCCCACTGCTATCATTACGAAGCCTTGAAATGCCAAGAGAGGACCATAAAGAATAAATCCCTCAGTCAACTAGTCCTGGGACTCAGTGAAGCAACCACTAACACTACTAACAATAACCAGCCCCAGGACAGTGACATCGTAGCAGAGAGAATTCGACCCAACACAATTGTCACTAAACAAAAAGAAAAATACCTGTCATATTGGGCAGAAACAACAAAAACCCAAAGCAAACTCAATTGCTACTTGGCCCTAAACAGACAATACAACATGGCTGAGTACCTGACCATGGTAAAGGATAACAAACTGAGAAAAACCTTGACAAGGTACAGACTTAGCGAACATAGCCTAGCGATCGAAAAAGGCAGACACAGGCAGACCAGGCTGCCAAGAGAGGACAGGGTATGCTCTCACTGCAGTCAGGGAGCAGTGGAGACAGAGATGCACTTCCTCACAGCCTGTGGAAAATATCAGGGCATCAGGGAGAATTTCGACTAAAAATTCTCACAAATATGCCTAGAATTCAGAAATCTGAATGACGACCAAAAACTTCCATACCTACTGGGGGAGGAGAGAAGCTGTGTCGCACTGGCGGCACACTATGTTACAGCTTGCCATGAACAGAGGGACAACCAGTAAACCTAAGAAAAGAGTATATATAAATAAGGCGAATGTACATTTATACACTCAGGGATATACCTGTTTATACACTGTATGAATAGAACTGCGTTTATGTGTTCAATCATAAATGTATTTTGATGCTTTGGCAACATAAGATGTACCTTATCATGCCAATAAAGCGATTTCAATTGAATTGAATTGAATTGATTGGGAGTGTGTGAGAGAGAGATTGGGAGTGTGAGAGAGAGAGAGACTGGCAGTGAGAGAGAGAGATTGGGAGTGTGAGAGAGAGAGAGATTGGGAGTGTGAGAGAAAGAGACTGGGAGTGAGAGAGAGAGAGAGATTGGGAGTATGAGAGAGAGAGAGATTGGGAGAGAGAGAGAGAGATTGGAAGTGAGAGAGAGAGAGAGATTGGGAGTGTGAGAGCGAGAGAGATTGGGAGTGTGAGACAGAGAGAGATTGGGAGTGTGAGAGAGAGATTGGGAGTGTGAGAGAGAGAGAGATTGGGAGTGTGAGAGAGAGAGAGAGATTGGGAGTGTGAGAGAGAGAGAGATTGAGAGTGTGAGAGAGAGAGAGAGATTGGGAGTGTGAGAGAGAGTGATTGGGAGTGAGAGAGAGAGAGAGATTGGGAGTGTGAGAGAGAGATTGGGAGTGTGAGAGAGAGAGATTGGGAGTGTGAGAGAGAGAGATTGGGAGTGTGAGAGAGAGATAGGGAGTGTGAGAGAGAGACTGGGAGTGTGTGAGAGAGAGAGACTGGGAGTGAGAGTGAGAGAGATTGGGAGTGTGAGAGGGAGAGATTGGGAATGTGAGAGAGAGAGAGGCTGGGAGTGTAAGAGAAAGATTGGGAGTGTGAGAGAGATTGGGAGAGTGAGAGACAGAGAGAGATTGGGAGTGTGAGAGAAAGAGAGATTGGGAGTGTGAGACAGAGAGAGATTGGGAGTGTGAGAGAGAGAGAGATTGGGAGTGTGAGAGAGAGAGAGAGATTGGGAGTGTGAGAGAGAGAGAGATTGGGAGTGAGAGAGAGAGAGAGATTGGGAGTGTGAGAGAGAGCGAGATTGAGAGTGTGAGAGAGAGAGAGATTGGGAGTGTGAGAGAGAGAGATTGGATGTGTGAGAGAGAGAGATTGGGAGTGTGAGAGAGAGAGAGAGATTGGGAGTGTGAGAGAGAGAGATTGGGAGTGTGAGAGAGAGAGAGACTGGGAGTGTGAGAGAGAGAGAGACTGGGAGTGTGAGAGAGAGAGAGGTTGGGAGTGTGAGAGAGAGATAGATTGGGAGTGTGAGAGAGAGAGAGATTGGGAGTTTGAGAGAGAGAGACTGGGAGTGTGAGAGAGAGAGAGACTGGGAGTGTGAGAGAGAGAGAGATTGGGAGTGTGAGAGAGAGAGACTGGGAGTGAGAGAGAGAGAGACTGGGAGTGAGAGAGAGAGAGACTGGGAGTGAGAGAGAGAGAGACTGGGAGTGAGAGGGAGAGAGATTGGGAGTGTGAGAGAGAGAGAGAGTGGGAGTGTGAGAGAGAGAGAGACTGGGAGTGTGTGAGAGAGAGAGAGAGATTGGGAGTGTGAGAGAGAGAGACTGGGAGTGAGAGATAGAGAGAGACTGGGAGTGAGAGAGAGATTGGGAGTGTGAGAGAGAGAGATTGGCAGTGTGAGAGGTTGGGAGTGTGAGAGAGAGAGAGATTGGGAGTGTGAGAGAGAGACTGGGAGTGTGAGAGAGAGAGATTGGGAGTGTGAGAGAGAGAGATTGGGAGTGTGAGAGAGAGAGACTGGGAGTGTGAGAGAGAGAGAGACTGGGAGTGTGAGAGAGTGAGAGACTGGGAGTGAGAGAGAGAGAGATTGGGAGTGTGAGAGAGAGAGAGAGATTGGGAGTGTGAGAGAGGGAGACTGGGAGTGAGAGAGAGAGTGATTGGGAGTGTGAGAGAGAGAGAGACTGGGAGTGTGAGAGAGAGAGAGACTGGGTGTGAGAGTGAGGGATATTGGGAGTGTGTGAGAGAGAGAGATAGAGATTAGGAGTGTGTGAGAGAGAGATTGGGAGTGTGAGAGAGAGAGAGACTGGGAGTGAGAGAGAGATTGGGAGTGTGAGAGAGAGAGAGATTGGGAGTGTGAGAGAGGGAGAGATTGGAAGTGTGAGAGAGAGAGAGATAGGGAGTGTGAGAGAGAGATTGGGAGTGTGAGAGAGAGAGATTGGGAGTGTGAGAGAGAGACTGGGAGTGTGTGAGAGAGAGAGGCTGGGAGTGAGAGTGAGAGAGATTGGGAGTGTGAGAGAGAGAGAGATTGGGAATGTGAGTGAGAGAGAGACTGGGAGTGAGAGAGAGATTGATTGGGAGTGTGAGAGATTGGGAGTGTGAGAGAGAGCGATTGGGAGTGTGAGAGAGAGAGACTCGGAGTGTGAGAGAGAGAGATTGGGAGTGTGAGAGAGAGAGATTGGGAGTGTGAGAGAGAGAGATTGGCAGTGTGAGAGGTTGGGAGTGTGAGAGAGAGAGAGATTGGGAGTGTGAGAGAGAGACTGGGAGTGTGAGAGAGAGAGATTGGGAGTGTGAGAGAGAGAGATTGGGAGTGTGAGAGAGAGAGACTGGGAGTGTGAGAGAGAGAGACTGGGAGTGTGAGAGAGTGAGAGACTGGGAGTGAGAGAGAGAGAGATTGGGAGTGTGAGAGAGAGAGAGAGAGATTGGGAGTGTGAGAGAGGGAGACTGGGAGTGAGAGAGAGAGTGATTGGGAGTGTGAGAGAGAGAGAGACTGGGAGTGTGAGAGAGAGAGAGACTGGGTGTGAGAGTGAGGGATATTGGGAGTGTGTGAGAGAGAGAGAGAGAGATTAGGAGTGTTTGAGAGAGAGATTGGGAGTGTGAGAGAGAGAGAGACTGGGAGTGAGAGAGAGATTGGGAGTGTGAGAGAGAGAGAGATTGGGAGTGTGAGAGAGGGAGAGATTGGAAGTGTGAGAGAGAGAGAGATAGGGAGTGTGAGAGAGAGATTGGGAGTGTGAGAGAGAGAGATTGGGAGTGTGAGAGAGAGACTGGGAGTGTGTGAGAGAGAGAGGCTGGGAGTGAGAGTGAGAGAGATTGGGAGTGTGAGAGAGAGAGAGATTGGGAATGTGAGTGAGAGAGAGACTGGGAGTGAGAGAGAGATTGATTGGGAGTGTGAGAGATTGGGAGTGTGAGAGAGAGCGATTGGGAGTGTGAGAGAGAGAGACTCGGAGTGTGAGAGAGAGAGATTGGGAGTGTGAGAGAGAGAGATTGGGAGTGTGAGAGACTGGGAGTGTGAGAGAGAGAGACTGGGAGTGTGACAGAGAGAGACTGGGAGTGAGAAAGAGAGAGTGATTGGGAGTGTGAGAGAGAGAGAGACTGGGAGTGTGAGAGAGAGTGAGATTGGGAGTGTGTGAGAGAGAGATTGGGAGTGTGAGAGAGAGAGAGACTGGAAGTGAGAAAGAGATTGGGAGTGTGAGAGAGAGAGATTGGGAGTGTGAGAGAAAGAGACTGGGAGTGAGAGAGAGAGAGAGGTTGGGAGTATGAGAGAGAGAGAGATTGGGAGTCTGAGAGAGAGAGAGATTGGGAGTGTGAGAGAAAGAGATTGGGAGTGTGAGAGACAGAGAGAGATTGGGAGTGTGAGAGAAAGAGAGATTGGGAGTCTGAGACAGAGAGAGATTGGGAGTGTGAGAGAGAGAGAGATTGGGAGCGTGAGAGATAGAGAGTGATTGGGAGTGTGAGAGAGAGAGAGAGATTGGGAGTGAGAGAGAGAGAGAGAGATTGGGAGTGTGAGAGAGAGCGAGATTGAGAGTGTGAGAGAGAGAGAGATTGGGAGTGTGAGAGAGAGAGATTGGATGTGTGAGAGAGAGAGATTGGGAGTGTGAGAGAGAGAGAGAGATTGGGAGTGTGAGAGAGAGAGAGATTGGGAGTGTGAGAGAGAGAGAGACTGGGAGTGTGAGAGAGAGAGAGACTGGGAGTGTGAGAGAGAGAGAGGTTGGGAGTGTGAGAGAGAGAGAGATTGGGAGTGTGAGAGAGAGGGAGATTGGGAGAGAGAGAGAGATTGGGAGTTTGAGAGAGAGAGACTGGGAGTGTGAGAGAGAGAGAGACTGGGAGTGTGAGAGAGAGAGAGATTGGTAGTGTGAGAGAGAGAGACTGGGAGTGAGAGAGAGAGAGACTGGGAGTGAGAGAGAGAGAGACTGGGAGTGAGAGAGAGAGAGACTGGGAGTGAGAGGGAGAGAGATTGGGAGTGTGAGAGAGAGAGAGATTGGGAGTGTGAGAGAGAGAGAGACTGGGAGTGTGAGAGAGAGAGAGAGAGATTGGGAGTGTGAGAGAGAGAGACTGGGAGTGAGAGATAGTGAGAGACTGGGAGTGAGAGAGAGATTGGGAGTGTGAGAGAGAGAGAGAGATTGGGAGTGAGAGAGAGAGAGAGAGATTGGGAGTGTGAGTGAGAGAGAGATTGGGAGTGTGAGAGAGAGAGATTGGATGTGTGAGAGAGAGAGATTGGGAGTGTGAGAGAGAGAGAGATTGGGAGTGTGAGAGAGAGAGAGATTGGGAGTGTGAGAGTTGAGAGACTGGGAGTGTGAGAGAGAGAGAGACTGGGAGTGTGAGAGAGAGAGAGGTTGGGAGTGTGAGAGAGAGATAGATTGGGAGTGTGAGAGAGAGAGAGATTGGGAGTTTGAGAGAGAGAGACTGGGAGTGTGAGAGAGAGAGAGACTGGAAGTGTGAGAGAGAGAGATTGGGAGTGTGAGAGAGAGAGACTGGGAGTGAGAGAGAGAGAGACTGGGAGTGAGAGAGAGAGAGACTGGGAGTGAGAGAGAGAGAGACTGGGAGTGAGAGGGAGAGAGATTGGGAGTGTGAGAGAGAGAGAGATTGGGAGTGTGAGAGAGAGAGAGACTGGGAGTGTGAGAGAGAGAGAGAGAGATTGGGAGTGTGAGAGAGAGAGACTGGGAGTGAGAGATAGAGAGAGACTGGGAGTGAGAGAGAGATTGGGAGTGTGAGAGAGAGAGATTGGCAGTGTGAGAGGTTGGGAGTGTGAGAGAGAGAGAGATTGGGAGTGTGAGAGAGAGACTGGGAGTGTGAGAGAGAGAGATTGGGAGTGTGAGAGAGAGAGATTGGGAGTGTGAGAGAGAGAGACTGGGAGTGTGAGAGAGAGAGAGACTGGGAGTGTCAGAGAGTGAGAGACTGGGAGTGAGAGAGAGAGAGATTGGGAGTGTGAGAGAGAGAGAGAGATTGGGAGTGTGAGAGAGAGAGAGACTGGGAGTGAGAGAGAGATTGGGAGTGTGAGAGAGAGAGAGATTGGGAGTGTGAGAGAGGGAGAGATTGGAAGTGTGAGAGAGAGAGAGTTTGGGAGTGTGAGAGAGAGATTGGGAGTGTGAGAGAGAGAGATTGGGAGTGTGAGAGAGAGACTGGGAGTGTGTGAGAGAGAGAGGCTGGGAGTGAGAGTGAGAGAGATTGGGAGTGTGAGAGAGAGAGAGATTGGGAATGTGAGTGAGAGAGAGACTGGGAGTGAGAGAGAGATTGATTGGGAGTGTGAGAGATTGGGAGTGTGAGAGAGAGCGATTGGGAGTGTGAGAGAGAGAGACTCGGAGTGTGAGAGAGAGAGATTGGGAGTGTGAGAGAGAGAGATTGGGAGTGTGAGAGACTGGAGTGTGAGAGAGAGAGACTGGGAGTGTGACAGAGAGAGACTGGGAGTGAGAGAGAGAGAGTGATTGGGAGTGTGAGAGAGAGAGAGACTGGGAGTGTGAGAGAGAGAGAGACTGGGAGTGAGAGCGAGGGATATTGGGAGTGTGTGTGAGAGAGAGAGTGAGATTGGGAGTGTGTGAGAGAGAGAGACTGGAAGTGAGAGAGAGATTGGGAGTGTGAGAGAGAGAGATTGGGAGTGTGAGAGAAAGAGACTAGGAGTGAGAGAGAGAGAGAGGTTGGGAGTATGAGAGAGAGAGAGATTGGGAGTCTGAGAGAGAGAGAGATTGGGAGTGTGAGAGAGAGAGATTGGGAGTGTGAGAGACAGAGAGAGATTGGGAGTGTGAGAGAAAGAGAGATTGGGAGTGTGAGACAGAGAGAGATTGGGAGTGTGAGAGAGAGAGAGATTGGGAGTGTGAGAGAGAGAGAGAGATTGGGAGTGAGAGAGAGAGAGAGAGATTGGGAGTGTGAGAGAGAGAGAGAGATTGGGAGTGAGAGAGTTAGAGAGAGATTGGGAGTGTGAGAGAGAGCGAGATTGAGAGTGTGAGAGAGAGAGAGATTGGGAGTGTGAGAGAGAGAGATTGGATGTGTGAGAGAGAGAGATTGGGAGTGTGAGAGAGAGAGAGAGATTGGGAGTGTGAGAGAGAGAGAGATTGGGAGTGTGAGAGAGAGAGAGACTGGGAGTGTGAGAGAGAGAGAGACTGGGAGTGTGAGAGAGTCTGCAGTATTCTAAATAGTAGATTACTTGATTTTCTTAACAAACATAATATCCTCAGAAAAAACCAAATAGGCTTTCTTCCAAAACACCGCACCGCCGACCATATCTATACCCTTCACACCCTCATTGAAAAACATAAACACCAAACAAAAAAATGGGAAAATATTCGCCTGTTTCATCGACTTCAAGAAAGCCTTTGACTCTATATGGCACGAAGGGCTCTATTATAAACTTCTTCAGTGTGGAATGGGGGGCAAAGTCTATGACCTTATTAAATCAATGTATCTGAAAAACAAATGCGGGGTCAAAATTGGAGACAAACGCACCGATTTCTTCACCCAGAGAAGAGGCGTCCGGCAGGGCTGCAATTTGAGCCCGACCCTGTTCAACATATACATAAATGAATTAGCAGACATGCTGGAGCAAAGCGAGTCACCAGGTCTCCGTCTCCTGGATGGAGAAGTGAAGTCCCTGTTCTATGCGGACGACCTGGTTCTGCTGTCTCCCACAGAACAGGGATTACAGCAACAACTAGACCTACTCGACAAATACTGCCAAAATTGGGCTCTAACAGTAAATCTAAAGAAAACCAACATCATGATTTTTCAGAAAAGACCCAGATGTCAGGAAAACAAATACCAGTTTACCCTCAGTGATACCACTATAGGACACACTATGAGCTACACCTACCTTGGTCTAACTATTACAGCATCAGGGAGCTTCAGCATAGCAGTGAATGCACTAAAAGAAAAAGCCCGAAGAGCCCTATATGCAATAAAAAGAAAATTCTACAACATCCAAATCCCAATCAAAATCTGGCTCAAAATTTTTGACAGCATAATCCTGCCCATTGCACTGTACGGTAGTGAAGTATGGGGCCCGCTAAATCACCAAAGCTACACTAAATGGGAAAAACACACAATAGAAGCCCTACATGCAGAATTCTGCCGAAGCATCCTTCGCACCCAAAGAAAAACGCCAACAAATGCATGCAGAGCCGAACTAGGCAGATACCCACTGATAATAAACATCCAAAAACGAGCACTAAACTTCCTAAATCACCTCAAATCTAGCTCCCCAGACACCCTTCATTTCAAAGCCTTTCAGACCCAAGAGCTAAACCCAGAAAAGAGTCCCCTGAGTCAGCTGCTACTGAAACTAAGTACTCAGCCGGACCCTGACCAGCCCCAGACCAACACAGCCGTCCAAACACCAATCCGAGTGAACCAAATCATTAAAAAATGCAAAGAAACCTACCTGGAACATTGGAACAAAATAACCGAAAGCCAAAGCAGATTAGAATGTTACCGGGCCCTAAAAAGAGAATATAAACTGGCAGACTACCTCACGACCATCAGAGACACAAAACAGAGACAGACCCTCACCAGGTACAGACTAAGCGACCACCAACTGGAAATTGAAAAAGGCAGATACAAGAAATCCTGGCAGCCTAGAGAGAATAGAATATGCGATCAATGTCTGGCTGGCGAGGTTGAAACAGAAATGCATTTCCTCCTAAAATGCGAAAAATTCAACACATCAAGAAACATATTATTCAACAAGCTAAGCCAAACAACCCCAGATTTCAAGGAATTGGATGATCTGTCAAAATTGAGATTAGTCCTAGGAGAAGGAGACAGACCATACCTTGGGGCTAAATATGTAACAACATGTCACAACCTGAGGACTGTTTAAAAGTAAGACTGTTTAAAATTAATATTGAACGTACCAAATGAAGTAGAAAGACTGTTTAAAATTAATATTGTTTAAAAGTAATATTGTATATACCCAACAAATGTCAAATCGATTGACACCTACAGAATGTTGGAAAACTGTACCTTTTTGCTATGTAAGCTTTGGCAATATGGTTCTCTGTAAACTTTCATGCCAATAAAGCATTTGAACTGAACTGAACTGAACTGAGAGAGGTTGGGAGTGTGAGAGAGAGATAGATTGGGAGTGTGAGAGAGAGGGAGATTGGGAGAGAGAGAGAGATTGGGAGTTTGAGAGAGAGAGACTGGGAGTGTGAGAGAGAGAGAGACTGGGAGTGTGAGAGAGAGAGAGATTGGGAGTGTGAGAGAGAGAGACTGGGAGTGAGAGAGAGAGAGACTGGGAGTGAGAGAGAGAGAGACTGGGAGTGAGAGAGAGAGAGACTGGGTGTGAGAGAGAGAGAGATTGGGAGTGTGAGAGAGAGAGACTGGGAGTGAGAGAGAGAGAGACTGGGAGTGAGAGAGAGAGAGACTGGGAGTGAGAGAGAGAGAGACTGGGAGTGAGAGGGAGAGAGATTGGGAGTGTGAGAGAGAGAGAGATTGGGAGTGTGAGAGAGAGAGAGACTGGGAGTGTGAGAGAGAGAGAGAAATTGGGAGTGTGAGAGAGAGAGACTGGGAGTGAGAGATAGTGAGAGACTGGGAGTGAGAGAGAGATTGGGAGTGTGAGAGAGAGAGAGAGATTGGGAGTGAGAGAGAGAGAGAGAGATTGGGAGTGTGAGAGAGAGCGAGATTGAGAGTGTGAGAGAGAGAGAGATTGGGAGTGTGAGAGAGAGAGATTGGATGTGTGAGAGAGAGAGATTGGGAGTGTGAGAGAGAGAGAGAGATTGGGAGTGTGAGAGAGAGAGAGATTGGGAGTGTGAGAGAGAGAGAGACTGGGAGTGTGAGAGAGAGAGAGACTGGGAGTGTGAGAGAGAGAGAGGTTGGGAGTGTGAGAGAGAGATAGATTGGGAGTGTGAGAGAGAGAGAGATTGGGAGTTTGAGAGAGAGAGACTGGGAGTGTGAGAGAGAGAGAGACTGGGAGTGTGAGAGAGAGAGAGATTGGGAGTGTGAGAGAGAGAGACTGGGAGTGAGAGAGAGAGAGACTGGGAGTGAGAGAGAGAGAGACTGGGAGTGAGAGAGAGAGAGACTGGGAGTGAGAGGGAGAGAGATTGGGAGTGTGAGAGAGAGAGAGATTGGGAGTGTGAGAGAGAGACTGGGAGTGTGAGAGAGAGAGAGAGAGATTGGGAGTGTGAGAGAGAGAGATTGGCAGTGTGAGAGGTTGGGAGTGTGAGAGAGAGAGAGATTGGGAGTGTGAGAGAGAGACTGGGAGTGTGAGAGAGAGAGATTGGGAGTGTGAGAGAGAGAGATTGGGAGTGTGAGAGAGAGAGACTGGGAGTGTGAGAGAGAGAGAGACTGGGAGTGTGAGAGAGTGAGAGACTGGGAGTGAGAGAGAGAGAGATTGGGAGTGTGAGAGAGAGAGAGATTGGGAGTGTGAGAGAGAGAGAGACTGGGAGTGAGAGAGAGATTGGGAGTGTGAGAGAGAGAGAGATTGGGAGTGTGAGAGAGAGAGATTGGGAGTGTGAGAGAGAGACTGGGAGTGTGTGAGAGAGAGAGGCTGGGAGTGAGAGTGAGAGAGATTGGGAGTGTGAGAGAGAGAGAGATTGGGAATGTGAGTGAGAGAGAGACTGGGAGTGAGAGAGAGATTGATTGGGAGTGTGAGAGATTGGGAGTGTGAGAGAGAGCGATTGGGAGTATGAGCGAGAGAGACTCGGAGTGTGAGAGAGAGAGATTGGGAGTGTGAGAGAGAGAGATTGGGAGTGTGAGAGACTGGGAGTGTGGGAGGGAGAGACTGGGAGTGTGACAGAGAGAGACTGGGAGTGAGAGAGAGAGAGTGATTGGGAGTGTGAGAGAGAGAGAGACTGGGAGTGTGAGAGAGAGAGAGACTGGGAGTGAGAGCGAGGGATATTGGGAGTGTGTGTGAGAGAGAGAGTGAGATTGGGAGTGTGTGAGAGAGAGATTGGGAGTGTGAGAGAGAGAGAGACTGGAAGTGAGAGAGAGATTGGGAGTGTGAGAGAGAGAGATTGGGAGTGTGAGAGAAAGAGACTAGGAGTGAGAGAGAGAGAGAGGTTGGGAGTATGAGAGAGAGAGAGATTGGGAGTCTGAGAGAGAGAGAGATTGGGAGTGTGAGAGAGAGAGATTGGGAGTGTGAGAGACAGAGAGAGATTGGGAGTGTGAGAGAAAGAGAGATTGGGAGTGTGAGACAGAGAGAGATTGGGAGTGTGAGAGAGAGAGAGATTGGGAGTGTGAGAGAGAGAGAGAGATTGGGAGTGTGAGAGAGAGATAGAGATTGGGAGTGAGAGAGAGAGAGAGAGATTGGGAGTGTGAGAGAGAGCGAGATTGAGAGTGTGAGAGAGAGAGAGATTGGGAGTGTGAGAGAGAGAGATTGGATGTGTGAGAGAGAGAGATTGGGAGTGTGAGAGAGAGAGACTGGGAGTGAGACACCCTTCATTTCAAAGCCTTTCAGACCCAAGAGCTAAACCCAGAAAAGAGTCCCCTGAGTCAGCTGCTACGGAAACTAAGTACTCAGCCGGACCCTGACCAGCCCCAGACCAACACAGCCGCCCAAACACCAATCCGAGTGAACCAAATCATTAAAAAATGCAAAGAAACCTACCTGGAACATTGGAACAAAATAACCGAAAGCCAAAGCAGATTAGAATGTTACCGGGCCCTAAAAAGAGAATATAAACTGGCAGACTACCTCACGACCATCAGAGACACAAAACAGAGACAGACCCTCACCAGGTACAGACTAAGCGACCACCAACTGGAAATTGAAAAAGGCAGATACAAGAAATCCTGGCAGCCTAGAGAGAATAGAATATGCGATCAATGTCTGGCTGGCGAGGTTGAAACAGAAATGCATTTCCTCCTAAAATGCGAAAAATTCAACACATCAAGAAACATATTATTCAACAAGCTAAGCCAAACAACCCCAGATTTCAAGGAATTGGATGATCTGTCAAAATTGAGATTAGTCCTAGGAGAAGGAGACAGACCATACCTTGGGGCCAAATATGTAACAACATGTCACAACCTGAGGACTGTTTAAAATTAAGACTGTTTAAAATTAATATTGAACGTACCAAATGAAGTACAAAGACTGTTTAAAATTAATATTGTTTAAAAGTAATATTGTATGTACCCAACAAATGTCAAATCGATTGACACCTACAGAATGTTGGAAAACTGTACCTTTTTGCTATGTAAGCTTTGGCAATATGGTTCTCTGTAAACTTTCATGCCAATAAAGCATTTTAATTGGAATTGGATAATTGGAGAGATTGGGAGTGTGAGAGAGAGAGAGATTGGGAGTGTGAGAGAGAGAGAGACTGGGAGTGTGAGAGAGAGAGAGACTGGGAGTGTGAGAGAGAGAGAGGTTGGGAGTGTGAGAGAGAGATAGATTGGGAGTGTGAGAGAGAGGGAGATTGGGAGAGAGAGAGAGATTGGGAGTTTGAGAGAGAGAGACTGGGAGTGTGAGAGAGAGAGAGAGACTGGGAGTGTGAGAGAGAGAGAGATTGGGAGTGTGAGAGAGAGAGACTGGGAGTCCTTCGCACCCAAAGAAAAACGTCAACAAATGCATGCAGAGCCGAACTAGGCAGATACCCACTGATAATAAACATCCAAAAAGGAGCACTAAACTTCCTAAATCACCTCAAATCTAGCTCCCCAGACACCCTTCATTTCAAAGCCTTTCAGACCCAAGAGCTAAACCCAGAAAAGAGTCCCCGGAGTCAGCTGCTACTGAAACTAAGTACTCAGCCGGACCCTGACCAGCCCCAGACCAACACAGCCGTCCAAACACCAATCCGAGTGAACCAAATCATTAAAAAATGCAAAGAAACCTACCTGGAACATTGGAACAAAATAACCGAAAGCCAAAGCAGATTAGAATGTTACCGGGCCCTAAAAAGAGAATATAAACTGGCAGACTACCTCACGACCATCAGAGACACAAAACAGAGACAGACCCTCACCAGGTACAGACTAAGCGACCACCAACTGGAAATTGAAAAAGGCAGATACAAGAAATCCTGGCAGCCTAGAGAGAATAGAATATGCGATCAATGTCTGGCTGGCGAGGTTGAAACAGAAATGCATTTCCTCCTAAAATGCGAAAAATTCAACACATCAAGAAACATATTATTCAACAAGCTAAGCCAAACAACCCCAGATTTCAAGGAATTGGATGATCTGTCAAAATTGAGATTAGTCCTAGGAGAAGGAGACAGACCATACCTTGGGGCTAAATATGTAACAACATGTCACAACCTGAGGACTGTTTAAAAGTAAGACTGTTTAAAATTAATATTGAACATACCAAATGAAGTAGAAAGACTGTTTAAAATTAATATTGTTTAAAAGTAATATTGTATATACCCAACAAATGTCAAATCGATTGACACCTACAGAATGTTGGAAAACTGTACCTTTTTGCTATGTAAGCTTTGGCAATATGGTTCTCTGTAAACTTTCATGCCAATAAAGCATTTGAACTGAACTGAACTGAGACTGGGAGTGAGAGAGAGAGAGACTGGGAGTGAGAGAGAGAGAGACTGGGAGTGAGAGAGAGAGAGACTGGGAGTGAGAGGGAGAGAGATTGGGAGTGTGAGAGAGAGAGAGATTGGGAGTGTGAGAGAGAGAGAGACTGGGAGTGTGAGAGAGAGAGAATTAGATTGGGAGTGTGAGAGAGAGAGACTGGGAGTGAGAGATAGAGAGAGACTGGGAGTGAGAGAGAGATTGGGAGTGTGAGAGAGAGAGATTGGCAGTGTGAGAGGTTGGGAGTGTGAGAGAGAGAGAGATTGGGAGTGTGAGAGAGAGACTGGGAGTGTGAGAGAGAGAGATTGGGAGTGTGAGAGAGAGAGATTGCGAGTGTGAGAGAGAGAGACTGGGAGTGTGAGAGAGAGAGAGACTGGGAGTGTGAGAGAGTGAGAGACTGGGAGTGAGAGAGAGAGAGATTGGGAGTGTGAGAGAGAGAGAGAGAGATTGGGAGTGTGAGAGAGGGAGACTGGGAGTGAGAGAGAGAGTGATTGGGAGTGTGAGAGAGAGAGAGACTGGGAGTGTGAGAGAGAGAGAGACTGGGTGTGAGAGTGAGGGATATTGGGAGTGTGTGAGAGAGAGACTGGGAGTGAGAGAGAGAGAGACTGGGAGTGAGAGAGAGAGAGACTGGGAGTGAGAGAGAGAGAGACTGGGAGTGAGAGAGAGAGAGACTGGGAGTGAGAGAGAGAGAGACTGGGAGTGAGAGAGAGAGAGACTGGGTGTGAGAGAGAGAGAGATTGGGAGTGTGAGAGAGAGAGACTGGGAGTGAGAGAGAGAGAGAGAGAGATTGGGAGTGTGAGAGAGAGAGACTGGGAGTGAGAGATAGTGAGAGACTGGGAGTGAGAGAGAGATTGGGAGTGTGAGAGAGAGAGAGAGATTGGGAGTGAGAGAGAGAGAGAGAGATTGGGAGTGTGAGAGAGAGCGAGATTGAGAGTGTGAGAGAGAGAGAGATTGGGAGTGTGAGAGGGAGAGATTGGATGAGTGAGAGAGAGAGATTGGGAGTGTGAGAGAGAGAGAGAGATTGGGAGTGTGAGAGAGAGAGAGATTGGGAGTGTGAGAGAGAGAGAGACTGGGAGTGTGAGAGAGAGAGAGACTGGGAGTGTGAGAGAGAGAGAGGTTGGGAGTGTGAGAGAGAGATAGATTGGGAGTGTGAGAGAGAGAGAGATTGGGAGTTTGAGAGAGAGAGGCTGGGAGTGTGAGAGAGAGAGAGACTGGGAGTGTGAGAGAGAGAGAGATTGGGAGTGTGAGAGAGAGAGACTGGGAGTGAGAGAGAGAGAGACTGGGAGTGAGAGAGAGAGAGACTGGGAGTGAGAGAGAGAGAGACTGGGAGTGAGAGGGAGAGAGATTGGGAGTGTGAGAGAGAGAGAGATTGGGAGTGTGAGAGAGAGAGAGACTGGGAGTGTGAGAGAGAGAGAGAGAGATTGGGAGTGTGAGAGAGAGAGACTGGGCGTGAGAGATAGAGAGAGACTGGGAGTGAGAGAGAGATTGGGAGTGTGAGAGAGAGAGATTGGCAGTGTGAGAGGTTGGGAGTGTGAGAGAGAGAGAGATTGGGAGTGTGAGAGAGAGACTGGGAGTGTGAGAGAGAGTGATTGGGAGTGTGGGAGAGAGAGATTGGGAGTGTGAGAGAGAGAGACTGGGAGTGTGAGAGAGAGCCAAAGAAAAACGCCAACAAATGCATGCAGAGCCGAACTAGGCAGATACCCACTGATAATAAACATCCAAAAACGAGCACTAAACTTCCTAAATCACCTCAAATCTAGCTCCCCAGACACCCTTCATTTCAAAGCCTTTCAGACCCAAGAGCTAAACCCAGAAAAGAGTCCCCTGAGTCAGCTGCTACTGAAACTAAGTACTCAGCCGGACCCTGACCAGCCCCAGACCAACACAGCCGTCCAAACACCAATCCGAGTGAACCAAATCATTAAAAAATGCAAAGAAACCTACCTGGAACATTGGAACAAAATAACCGAAAGCCAAAGCAGATTAGAATGTTACCGGGCCCTAAAAAGAGAATATAAACTGGCAGACTACCTCACGACCATCAGAGACACAAAACAGAGACAGACCCTCACCAGGTACAGACTAAGCGACCACCAACTGGAAATTGAAAAAGGCAGATACAAGAAATCCTGGCAGCCTAGAGAGAATAGAATATGCGATCAATGTCTGGCTGGCGAGGTTGAAACAGAAATGCATTTCCTCCTAAAATGCGAAAAATTCAACACATCAAGAAACATATTATTCAACAAGCTAAGCCAAACAACCCCAGATTTCAAGGAATTGGATGATCTGTCAAAATTGAGATTAGTCCTAGGAGAAGGAGACAGACCATACCTTGGGGCTAAATATGTAACAACATGTCACAACCTGAGGACTGTTTAAAAGTAAGACTGTTTAAAATTAATATTGAACGTACCAAATGAAGTAGAAAGACTGTTTAAAATTAATATTGTTTAAAAGTAATATTGTATATACCCAACAAATGTCAAATCGATTGACACCTACAGAATGTTGGAAAACTGTACCTTTTTGCAATGTAAGCTTTGGCAATATGGTTCTCTGTAAACTTTCATGCCAATAAAGCATTTGAACTGAACTGAACTGAACTGAAAAACTGAGAGACTGGGAGTGTGAGAGAGTGAGAGACTGGGAGTGAGAGAGAGAGAGATTGGGAGTGTGAGAGAGAGAGAGAGAGATTGGGAGTGTGGGAGAGAGAGAGACTGGGAGTGAGAGAGAGATTGGGAGTGTGAGAGAGAGAGAGATTGGGAGTGTGAGAGAGGGAGAGATTGGAAGTGTGAGAGAGAGAGAGATTGGGAGTGTGAGAGAGAGATTGGGAGTGTGAGAGAGAGAGATTGGGAGTGTGAGAGAGAGACTGGGAGTGTGTGAGAGAGAGAGGCTGGGAGTGAGAGTGAGAGAGATTGGGAGTGTGAGAGAGAGAGAGATTGGGAATGTGAGTGAGAGAGAGACTGGGAGTGAGAGAGAGATTGATTGGGAGTGTGAGAGATTGGGAGTGTGAGAGAGAGCGATTGGGAGTGTGAGAGAGAGAGACTCGGAGTGTGAGAGAGAGAGATTGGGAGTGTGAGAGAGAGAGATTGGGAGTGTGAGAGACTGGGAGTGTGAGAGAGAGAGACTGGGAGTGTGACAGAGAGAGACTGGGAGTGAGAGAGAGAGAGTGATTGCGAGTGTGAGAGAGAGAGAGACTGGGAGTGTGAGAGAGAGAGAGACTGGGAGTGAGAGCGAGGGATATTGGGAGTGTGTGTGAGAGAGAGAGTGAGATTGGGAGTGTGTGAGAGAGAGATTGGGAGTGTGAGAGAGAGAGAGACTGGAAGTGAGAGAGAGATTGGGAGTGTGAGAGAGAGAGATTGGGAGTGTGAGAGAAAGAGACTAGGAGTGAGAGAGAGAGAGAGGTTGGGAGTATGAGAGAGAGAGAGATTGGGAGTCTGAGAGAGAGAGAGATTGGGAGTGTGAGAGAGAGAGATTGGGAGTGTGAGAGACAGAGAGAGATTGGGAGTGTGAGAGAAAGAGAGATTGGGAGTGTGAGACAGAGAGAGATTGGGAGTGTGAGAGAGAGAGAGATTGGGAGTGTGAGAGAGAGAGAGAGATTGGGAGTGTGAGAGAGAGAGAGAGATTGGGAGTGAGAGAGAGAGAGAGAGATTGGGAGTGTGAGAGAGAGCGAGATTGAGAGTGTGAGAGAGAGAGAGATTGGGAGTGTGAGAGAGAGAGATTGGATGTGTGAGAGAGAGAGATTGGGAGTGTGAGAGAGAGAGAGAGATTGGGAGTGTGAGAGAGAGAGAGATTGGGAGTGTGAGAGAGAGAGAGACTGGGAGTGTGAGAGAGAGAGTGACTGGGAGTGTGAGAGAGAGAGAGGTTGGGAGTGTGAGAGAGAGATAGATTGGGAGTGTGAGAGAGAGGGAGATTGGGAGAGAGAGAGAGATTGGGAGTTTGAGAGAGAGAGACTGGGAGTGTGAGAGAGAGAGAGACTGGGAGTGTGAGAGAGAGAGAGATTGGGAGTGTGAGAGAGAGAGACTGGGAGTGAGAGAGAGAGAGACTGGGCGTGAGAGAGAGAGAGACTGGGAGTGAGAGAGAGAGAGACTGGGAGTGAGAGGGAGAGAGATTGGGAGTGTGAGAGAGAGAGAGATTGGGAGTGTGAGAGAGAGAGAGACTGGGAGTGTGAGAGAGAGAGAATTAGATTGGGAGTGTGAGAGAGAGAGACTGGGAGTGAGAGATAGAGAGAGACTGGGAGTGAGAGAGAGATTGGGAGTGTGAGAGAGAGAGATTGGCAGTGTGAGAGGTTGGGAGTGTGAGAGAGAGAGAGATTGGGAGTGTGAGAGAGAGACTGGGAGTGTGAGAGAGAGAGATTGGGAGTGTGAGAGAGAGAGATTGGGAGTGTGAGAGAGAGAGACTGGGAGTGTGAGAGAGAGAGAGACTGGGAGTGTGAGAGAGTGAGAGACTGGGAGTGAGAGAGAGAGAGATTGGGAGTGTGAGAGAGAGAGAGAGAGATTGGGAGTGTGAGAGAGGGAGACTGGGAGTGAGAGAGAGAGTGATTGGGAGTGTGAGAGAGAGAGAAACTGGGAGTGTGAGAGAGAGAGAGACTGGGTGTGAGAGCGAGGGATATTGGGAGTGTGTGAGAGAGAGAGAGAGAGATTAGGAGTGTGTGAGAGAGAGATTGGGATTGTGAGAGAGAGAGAGACTGGGAGTGAGAGAGAGATTGGGAGTGTGAGAGAGAGAGAGATTGGGAGTGTGAGAGAGAGAGAGATTGGGAGTGTGAGAGAGAGAGAGACTGGGAGTGTGAGAGAGAGAGAGACTGGGAGTGTGAGAGTGAGAGAGGTTGGGAGTGTGAGAGAGAGATAGATTGGGAGTGTGAGAGAGAGGGAGATTGGGAGAGAGAGAGAGATTGGGAGTTTGAGAGAGAGAGACTGGGAGTGTGAGAGAGAGAGAGACTGGGAGTGTGAGAGAGAGAGAGATTGGGAGTGTGAGAGAGAGAGACTGGGAGTGAGAGAGAGAGAGACTGGGCGTGAGAGAGAGAGAGACTGGGAGTGAGAGAGAGAGAGACTGGGAGTGAGACGGAGAGAGATTGGGAGTGTGAGAGAGAGAGAGATTGGGAGTGTGAGAGAGAGAGAGACTGGGAGTGTGAGAGAGAGAGAATTAGATTGGGAGTGTGAGAGAGAGAGACTGGGAGTGAGAGATAGAGAGAGACTGGGAGTGAGAGAGAGATTGGGAGTGTGAGAGAGAGAGATTGGCAGTGTGAGAGGTTGGGAGTGTGAGAGAGAGAGAGATTGGGAGTGTGAGAGAGAGACTGGGAGTGTGAGAGAGAGAGATTGGGAGTGTGAGAGAGAGAGATTGGGAGTGTGAGAGAGAGAGACTGGGAGTGTGAGAGAGAGAGAGACTGGGAGTGTGAGAGAGTGAGAGACTGGGAGTGAGAGAGAGAGAGATTGGGAGTGTGAGAGGGAGAGAGAGAGATTGGGAGTGTGAGAGAGGGAGACTGGGAGTGAGAGAGAGAGTGATTGGGAGTGTGAGAGAGAGAGAAACTGGGAGTGTGAGAGAGAGAGAGACTGGGTGTGAGAGCGAGGGATATTGGGAGTGTGTGAGAGAGAGAGAGAGAGATTAGGAGTGTGTGAGAGAGAGATTGGGATTGTGAGAGAGAGAGAGACTGGGCGTGAGAGAGAGATTGGGAGTGTGAGAGAGAGAGAGATTGGGAGTGTGAGAGAGGGAGAGATTGGAAGTGTGAGAGAGAGAGAGATTGGGAGTGTGAGAGAGAGATTGGGAGTGTGAGAGAGAGAGATTGGGAGTGTGAGAGAGAGACTGGGAGTGTGTGAGAGAGAGAGGCTGGGAGTGAGAGTGAGAGAGATTGGGAGTGTGAGAGAGAGAGAGATTGGGAATGTGAGTGAGAGAGAGACTGGGAGTGTGAGAGAAAGATTGGGAGTGTGAGAGAGATTGGGAGTGTGAGAGAGATTGGGAGTGTGAGAGAGATTGGGAGTGTGTGAGAGACTGGGAGTGTGAGAGAGACTGGAAGTGTGAGAGAGAGAGACTGGGAGTGAGAGAGATAGAGACTGGGAGTGAGAGAGAGAGAGAGACTGGGAGTGAGAGAGAGAGAGACTGGGAGTGAGAGAGAGAGAGACTGGGAGTGAGACAGAGAGAGACTGGGCGTGAGAGAGAGATTGGGAGTGTGAGAGAGATTGATTGGGAGTGTGAGAGATTGGGAGTGTGAGAGAGAGCGATTGGGAGTGTGAGAGAGAGAGACTCGGAGTGTGAGAGAGAGAGATTGGGAGTGTGAGAGAGAGAGATTGGGAGTGTGAGAGAGAGAGAGGTTGGGAGTGTGAGAGAGAGATAGATTGGGAGTGTGAGAGAGAGAGAGATTGGGAGAGAGAGAGAGATTGGGAGTGTGAGAGAGAGAGACTGGGAGTGTGAGAGAGAGAGAGAATGGTAGTGTGAGAGAGAGAGAGATTGGGAGTGTGAGAGAGAGAGACTGGGAGTGAGAGAGAGAGAGACTGGGAGTGAGAGAGAGAGAGACTGGGAGTGAGAGAGAGAGAGACTGGGAGTGAGAGGGAGAGAGATTGGGAGTGTGAGAGAGAGAGAGATTGGGAGTGTGAGAGAGAGAGAGACTGGGAGTGTGAGAGAGAGAGAGAGAGATTGGGAGTGTGAGAGAGAGAGACTGGGAGTGAGAGATAGAGAGAGACTGTGAGTGAGAGAGAGATTGGGAGTGTGAGAGAGAGAGATTGGCAGTGTGAGAGGTTGGGAGTGTGAGAGAGAGAGAGATTGCGAGTGTGAGAGAGAGACTGGGAGTGTGAGAGAGAGAGATTGGGAGTGTGAGAGAGAGAGATTGGGAGTGTGAGAGAGAGAGACTGGGAGTGTGAGAGAGAGAGAGACTGGGAGTGTGAGAGAGTGAGAGACTGGGAGTGAGAGAGAGAGAGATTGGGAGTGTGAGAGAGAGAGTGAGAGATTGGGAGTGTGAGAGAGGGAGACTGGGAGTGAGAGAGAGAGTGATTGGGAGTGTGAGAGAGAGAGAGACTGGGAGTGTGAGAGAGGGAGAGACTGTGTGTGAGAGCGAGGGATATTGGGAGTGTGTGAGAGAGAGAGAGAGAGATTAGGAGTGTGTGAGAGAGAGATTGGGAGTGTGAGAGAGAGAGAGACTGGGAGTGAGAGAGAGATTGGGAGTGTGAGAGAGAGAGAGATTGGGAGTGTGAGAGAGGGAGAGATTGGGAGTGTGAGAGAGATAGAGATTGGGAGTGTGAGAGAGAGATTGGGAGTGTGAGAGAGAGAGATTGGGAGTGTGAGAGAGAGACTGGGAGTGTGTGAGAGAGAGAGGCTGGGAGTGAGAGTGAGAGAGATTGGGAGTTTGAGAGAGAGAGAGATTGGGAATGTGAGGGAGAGGGAGACTGGGAGTGTGAGAGAAAGATTGGGAGTGTGAGAGAGATTGGGAGTGTGAGAGAGATTGGGAGTGTGAGAGAGATTGGGAGTGTGTGAGAGACTGGGGGTGTGAGAGAGACTGGGAGTGTGAGAGAGAGAGACTGGGAGTGAGAGAGATAGAGACTGGGAGTGAGAGAGAGAGAGAGACTGGGAGTGAGATAGGGAGAGACTGGGAGTGAGAGTGAGAGAGATTGGGAGTGTGAGAGAGAGAGAGATTGGGAATGTGAGAGAGAGAGAGACTGGGAGTGAGAGAGAGAGAGATAGACTGGGAGTGAGAGAGAGAGAGAGAGACTGGGAGTGAGAGACAGAGAGAGACTGAGAGTGAGAGAGAGGTTGGGAGTGTGAGAGAGAGAGATTGGGAGTGTGAAAGATTGGGAGTGTGAGAGAGAGAGATTGGGAGTGTGAGAGAGAGAGACTGGGAGTGTGAGAGAGAGAGAGACTGGGAGTGTGAGAGAGAGAGAGAGACTGGGAGTGAGAGAGAGAGAGATTGGAATGTGAGAGAGAGAGAGAGATTGGGAGTGTGAGAGAGAGAGACTGGGAGTGAGAGAGAGAGAGTGATTGGGAGTGTGAGAGAGAGAGAGACTGGGAGTGTGAGAGAGAGAGAGACTGGGAGTGAGAGCGAGGGATATTGGGAGTGTGTGAGAGAGAGAGAAAAATATCAAACCAAAAACACAGACAACCAGAAAACGAGGAATTCCACCTTGCTTATTGTCAGGCACTAACACAATACAAACGCACACTCAGAACCAAGGAAGAGCAGTATATTAAGAATACACTCATCTCCATTGAGGAATCCATTGATTCCAATTGTTTCTGGGACAACTGGAATACATTACACAAAAAACAACACGATGAATTGGCCGTTCAAAACGGTGACACATGGGAAAACCATTTTGAAAAATTTTACCAGAAAAACACACTAAGCCCAGAGCAATACCAAATATGCGAAAAACTGGCAAAGCTAGAATCTGCCATGAAAGATAACCAAAACCCGATAGACACCATAATATCTGAAAAAGAGCTAATTGAAAAACTCAAGGACCTGTGACCAGGAAAGGCTTGCGGGGCAGACGGCATCCTAAGCGAAATGATTAAACACACGGACAATAAAATGAGATTGGCTGTACTGAAACTCTTCAACTTGGTTCTGAATATCGGTTACTTCCCTGATATCTGGAACAAAGGACTCATAACGCCCATATACAAAAGTGGGGATAAAGGAGACCCAAATAACTATCGAGGCATCTGTGTAAGCAGTAACATGGGAAAGGTTTTCTGTAGTATCATAAGCAAAAGACTTATAAACTTCCTTGAGGAGCACAATGTCTTGAGTAAAAGCCAAATTGGATTCCTGCCAAATTATAGAACATCAGATCATATCTTCACCCTACAGACCCTAATTGACAAACACGTCCATCAAAACAAAAGCAAAATCTACGCATGCTTTATAGATTTTCAGAAGGCTTTCGATTCCATCTGGCACGACGGTCTATTCCTGAAACTTATCGAAAGCGGGGTAGGGGGAAAAACATATGATGTAATTAAATCAATGTATACAAACAACAAATGTGCAGTCAAAATTGGAGACAAACAAACAAAATACTTCCCACAGGGGCGGGGGGTGACAAAGGGCTCGCCAAACTCACCGACACTCTTTAATATTTACATAAATGAATTAGCAAAACTACTTGAACAATCTACAGCACCCAGCCTCACCCTATATGAATCCAAAGTTAAATTCCTCCTCTATGCAGACGACCTGGTTCTGCTGTCACCAACTAAGGAGGGTCTACAGCAGAACCTGGATCTGCTGGAATCAGTCTGTCAGACCTGGGCCCTGACAATAAACCTCCAAAAAACCAAAGTCCTCGTGTTCCAACAAAGATCCAGACATCAGGGACCCAAAATAAATCTCACACTAGGAACAACTAAAATCGAACAAACCATTAACTACACATACTTGGGCATAAAAATCAGCTCTACGGGAAATTTCAAACTGGCTGTGAATGAACTGAAAGAGAAAGCAAGAAGGGCTTTCTACGCCATTAAAAGATCAAGCCAAATAGAAATCCCAATTAGCATTTGGCTCAAAATTTTCAAATCAGTAATTGAACCAATTGCACTCTATGGCAGTGAAGTGTGGGGACCGCTAACACAACAAGAATTTGCAAAATGGGACAAACACCCAGTTGAGATCCTACATGCAGAATTCTGTAAAAGTATCCACCGGACTCAAAGGAAAACCGTAAACAATGCATGCAGGGCAGAACTAGGCCACTTTCCACTAATAATTACTATCCAAAAAAGAGCCACCAAATTTTGGAAACACCTAAAAATGAGCAAACCCCACTGCTATCATTACGAAGCCTTGAAATGCCAAGAGAGGACCATAAAGAATAACTCCCTCAGTCAACTAGTCCTGGGACTCAGTGAAGCAACCACTAACACTACTAACAATAACCAGCCCCAGGACAGTGACATCGTAGCAGAGAGAATTCGACCCAACACAATTGTCACTAAACAAAAAGAAAAATACCTGTCATATTGGGCAGAAACAACAAAAACCCAAAGCAAACTCAATTGCTACTTGGCCCTAAACAGACAATACAACATGGCTGAGTACCTGACCATGGTAAAGGTTAACAAACTGAGAAAAACCTTGACAAGGTACAGACTTAGCGAACATAGCCTAGCGATCGAAAAAGGCAGACACAGGCAGACCAGGCTGCCAAGAGAGGACAGGATATGCTCTCACTGCAGTCAGGGAGTAGTGGAGACAGAGATGCACTTCCTCACAGCCTGTGGAAAATATCAGGTTACAGCTTGCCATGAACAGAGGGACAACCAGTAAACCTAAGAAAAGAGTATATATAAATAAGGCGAATGTATATTTATACACTCAGGGATATACCTGTTTATACACTGTATGAATAGAACTGCATTTATGTGTTCAATCATAAATGTATTTTGATGCTTTGGCAACATAAGATGTACCTTATCATGCCAATAAAGCGATTTGAATTGAATTGAATTGAATTGATTGGGAGTGTGTGAGAGAGAGATTGGGAGTGTGAGAGAGAGAGAGACTGGCAGTGAGAGAGAGAGATTGGGAGTGTGAGAGAGAGAGAGAGATTGGGAGTGTGAGAGAAAGAGACTGGGAGTGAGAGAGAGAGAGAGATTGGGAGTATGAGAGAGAGAGAGATTGGGAGATAGAGAGAGATTGGGGTGTGAGAGAGAGAGAGACAGCGAGTGAGAGAGAGAGACCGAGCGAAGACCGAGCGACCCGGCACCAGGACACCGAGAGCCCGGAGACACCCGGGACACAGCCCGGCTCACCGAGACCGAGAGACCGGCCCAGAGACACAGTAAGGCCCGGGGACAGAGAGAGAGAGAGAGCGAGGTCGCGGGAACAGAGACAAAGACAAAGCGGGAACAGAGACAAAGCAAAACAGCGGCCGGGGGATCGGAGCCAGAACAGCGCAGGAAAACCCGGGAACAGAGAGAGAGAAACTGGGAACAGAGAGAGAGAACTCCAAAACAGGGAGAGAGAGAGAGCAGAGCCCGAGCAGCAACCGGAGCACGGAGCCTGAAGCCGGAGAAAGGCCCGAGGAACCGGGCCGAGCGAGGCACCGGAGAGAAGGAGAGCGAGCAGCAACAGGAGTAGACCCAGACCGGGAGGAGCGGCCCGAGCCAGTCAAAGAGGCGAGTGGAGAGGTAGGGGTGCCGGATCGGGTCGGGCCTGGAGAGCGAGCAAGCCCGGGGCCTGAAACCAGAGAAACTCCGGGGTCGGAGAAACTCGGACAAACACCGGGCCGGGACAGCACAGCCGAGCCGAGAGGCTGGGGCCAGGGCAGAAGCCCGGAGAGAGCGTTGGGAGCTGAGAGCTGAGAGCGCGAAATTTGAACGAAGGGAAACGGCTGAAAGGAGAAAAGGAGCAAAGAGAGGTAACTGCACCTAGAGAGAGAGAGACGGAGCGAGAGAGCGTGAGAGAGAGAGAGGAGAGGAAACACCAGCTGGAGAGAAAAAGCCGGAGAAATAAGTTTTACCTAACTCTACCTAAGTTCCATTTTAGTTAAAGTTAGTTCGGAAAAAGTTTAATTTTTATTTAAATTTAGCTCGAAAAAAAAAAAAAAACCTGGATAAAGAACAACAAACCCGCGAGGAAAAGGAATAGAAACCCGAGAGAAACGATAAACTACCCGAACCAAGAGCCTGTGAGAAAAAGAGAAAGATAAACCTTTAAGAGCAGCTATATCAAAGATGAACCCCTGAAAAACTCCCAATTTTGGACCTAAAAGTGGGCTGAGGTGGAACACGACACAAAAAAGAGAAAAAAAAAGTTATCTATCTGAGACAAAAAACAAACGACTACAATGAGCAGGGAAATGATATATCCTGAGCAATGCACAAAAAATAAAGCAAAGGAAAAATACAAGTACACAACACTAAAAAATAACCCAGAAATCCTCTACGTGGACTATACCACACACAAAGGGACTAAGCTGAAGAACAACCTCATATTCTACACCGAATACGTCACCTCCTGGAAGGAGACTTTACAAAAACACTACACATACGTCTCCAGTGAAGGTATTGGCAGTGGAGGCAGACTGAAAATATGTAAAGATGGAAACCTAGATAAAGATGACCCCCTGCTAACCATAAGCTACTACAACAAAAATAGAAAGATCATGATACAGGGGAATGTGGAAAATCTGGACACCTTCGAAAAGGAATTCCCCCAGTTGAAAACTAAGGCAGACACAAAGAGGACCAATGGACAGGAAGCAAAAGAGAGTCGAACAGAGGATGAGGAGAGCCAAGTGGAGGAAGAAGAAGAGAGACCAGCAGAGGAAAACACCTCCCTGTACATCTCCACCCCCCCACACCTCTCAACGAAAACAAAATGATGAAAGAGAATCTGGCCAAACTAGAACTTGATTTCAACGAATACAGAGAAACACTGGCCAAGAATTTGAAGGAGGAATTCAAACAGCTAAAAACGGAACACGAGTCCACCATCCACAAGCTGAGAAAGACCATAGAGGAGCAAAGAAATGAGATCAAAGAACTCCGTACTCAACTAAACAAAATGAAGGAGACCGTAGAAAGGCTCAGCAGGCAACACAAACCTCTTAAGGTCCAAAAACCTGAGGACACAAAAACAACACACACAAGGACAAAGAACCCGCCGGATGCCACCCCACACGAAGACACACCGAAAGCCACAAACCCCGCTCCAACCAGCCCTCAGTCGAGTCATGCCCAGACTACTGCTACCCAGTCCTCACACACAGGAACACAAAAACCGACAGATACCCCCCCAAACGAGGACACACCGAAAGCCCCAAACCCCGCTCCTGCCACACAACATATCCCAGAAACCCAGCCAACAACCAGCCACCAGGCGAGTCCTACCCAGACTACTGTTACCCAGTCTGAAAAACCAGCCCCTCAGGCGGTCCTGCTGACCGACTCCAACGGAAAGTTTCTGGACCCCCAGAGGCTGTTCCCAGACCATCAAGTCCTGAAAAAATGGTGCAGCAACACAGGCCAAGCAATGAAGATCCTGAACAAAGAATCCCTTGGAAGCCCCAAATGGATTGTGATCCACACAGGCACGAACGACCTACGCACCCTACAGGAAGGCACGGCTTGGGCGGTGAGCAGGATGGCAGAAAAGGCCAGCAGGGAATTCCCCGAGGCGCGGATCGTGATCTCCACACTACTGCCCAGAAAGGACACCCCAGCCTATATAATCCACAACACCAACAGGGAGATCGACACGAGATGTTCTGTCCTCCCCAACGTCTCCCTGGCCCATCATCCAAACATCAACACAAGGGACCTCTATGACGAAATACATCTACTCAAACAGCGGATGTGGGTCTTCGCAAGAAACCTCATAAACACTGCCAAAAGACGCAGCCCTCCCACCCCCCCTACCATTGGGAGCCCAAACAGGACCACCAATGTCCCCCACCCCCCTTTACAAAACCGACAACAGAACCGTGCTTTTATACCTGACCCAAGACCCCCCTCTAGACCACAGACTGTAGACCAAGAACTGAGAAAGATCATGACGATGCTGAACAGCCTGATAGAAAGCCGGAGAAATTATTAATATTGTTATTTATCATTATCATTATTGTTATCTTATCAGTATTATTACTATTATTAGATAGATATATGTGCATGCCTCATGAAATTTATACTAAATCATCACTTAGCATTATAGAAAATAGTGTTTCCACACTCATCCCACAAAATAGGTCCATTTTATTTCGTTTTATTGAACTATATAAATGCGTTCTTTCCACATAAGCTGCTGGAATATCCAGGGCCTCCGCTCCTCAACTTTTGGGATGAAGAGTACAGACCCTGAATTCCTAAAAGCTATAAAAGACATTGATATAATTGTGTTAACAGAAACATGGTGCCAAAAGGACATGCCGACCCACTGTCCTCCAATGTACCATGAAATCATTGTGCCCTCAGTAAAGAACACTAAAACACGCAAGGGCAGAACCTCCGGGGGAATATTGGTGTGGTATAAGGGAGAACTGGACAAACACATCTCACCGGTAAAACAGGGGAAATCACACGTATGGCTAAAACTAGATAAAAATATAGGAATAGCAAAACAAGATGTTTACTTATGTGCGATCTACATACCTCCAATAGATTCGCCATATTTTGAAGAGGAGTTATTTGATACTCTCCACATGGAAATCAGCCATTTCCAGGCCCAAGGAAAGGTGATAATATGTGGGGACCTAAATGCAAGGACCGGTTGTGAACCTGACTTCATAGACCCACAGGGAAACAACCATGTGTTTGGCCAGACCCCTTTAGATGTCACACCAGCCATCGCAAATCGGAACAACCTTGATCGTGAAATAAATAAAAGCGGTAGGGAGGTAGTGCAACTCTGCCGAGCCTTAGGCCTGTACATAGTTAATGGTAGGTTCAGAGGGGACTCCCTAGGGAGACTCACATACTCCTCAACTCTTGGGTCTAGTGTGGTGGACTATACAATCACTGACCTGGACCCCTGCGATATCAACGCATTCACTGTCAGGCAGCAATCCCCCCTCTCAGACCATAACCAAATAAATGTGTACCTTAAACTTTCTGCCCAAACTACAGACACAAAAAAGGAACACAGTAAGCTACATAAAATAAACCAGACATACAGATGGGCCCCAGACAGTGGAGATAAATTCATCACAGCACTAAATTCACCTGATCTCACAAGTAAAATTTCAAAATTTAAAGAAAATCTATATGAGATCACCAGAGATGGTGTAAACACGGCCATAGAGGATATAAATATGATCTTCCATGAGGCAGCTGTAAAAGCCGACCTCGTGAAACAGAAGAGGAAGCATCACAAAAGACAAAATAAAAATATGAAATGGTTTGACCACGAATGCAAAAATGCCAGAAAAGACCTGAGAAAAATATCAAACCAAAAGCATCGGCAACCAAACAATCCGGACCTACGTACTAGATACAATGAAACCCTCAAAAGATATAAACAAACCATTAGGAACAAAACACAAAACTATACCCACAAAATACTCGAAGAAATTGAAAACTCCACCAATCCAAAACAATTCTGGGAAATGTGGAATAACCTGAGTACAACACAATTGCAAGCATTACCAATCCAAGATGGCGACATCTGGAGAACACATTTTGAAAACCTCTACAAAGACATCCCAAAAAACAAAACAAACCCAAGTCAACATCAGGTCACAGAAAAACTCCACACATTAGAAGCAACAATTAAAGACAACCAAAACCCTCTAGACTCCTCAATCACATGGAAAGAACTGGCCACAAAAACAAAATCTCTCCACCTAAAGAAAGCCTGTGGCCCAGACAACATCAAAAATGAAATGCTAAAGTTCAGCAATATGGAGATGCAGGGTGCGATACTCAAACTATTCAACATCATATTACGCTCAGGCTGTTTTCCCGACATCTGGTGCCAAGGACTAATCTCCCCCATATATAAAAGTGGAAACAAATCAGACCCAAATAACTACCGCGGCATCTGTGTCAACAGTTGTCTAGGGAAGTTATTCTGCAGTATTCTAAATAGTAGATTACTTGATTTTCTTAACAAACATAATATCCTCAGAAAAAACCAAATAGTCTTTCTTCCAAAACACCGCACCGCCGACCATATCTATACCCTTCACACCCTCATTGAAAAACATAAACACCAAACAAAAAATGGGAAAATATTCGCCTGTTTCATCGACTTCAAGAAAGCCTTTGACTCTATATGGCACGAAGGGCTCTATTATAAACTTCTTCAGTGTGGAATAGGGGGCAAAGTCTATGACCTTATTAAATCAATGTATCTGAAAAACAAATGTGGGGTCAAAATTGGAGACAAACGCACCGATTTCTTCACCCAGAGAAGAGGCGTCCGGCAGGGCTGCAATTTGAGCCCGACCCTGTTCAACATATACATAAATGAATTAGCAGACATGCTGGAGCAAAGCGAGTCACCAGGTCTCCGTCTCCTGGATGGAGAAGTGAAGTCCCTGTTCTATGCGGACGACCTGGTTCTGCTGTCTCCCACAGAACAGGGATTACAGCAACAACTAGACCTACTCGACAAATACTGCCAAAATTGGGCTCTAACAGTAAATCTAAAGAAAACCAACATCATGATTTTTCAGAAAAGACCCAGATGTCAGGAAAACAAATACCAGTTTACCCTCAGTGATACCACTATAGGACACACTATGAGCTACACCTACCTTGGTCTAACTATTACAGCATCAGGGAGCTTCAGCATAGCAGTGAATGCACTAAAAGAAAAAGCCCGAAGAGCCCTATATGCAATAAAAAGAAAATTCTACAACATCCAAATCCCAATCAAAATCTGGCTCAAAATTTTTGACAGCATAATCCTGCCCATTGCACTGTACGGTAGTGAAGTATGGGGCCCGCTAAATCACCAAAGCTACACTAAATGGGAAAAACACACAATAGAAGCCCTACATGCAGAATTCTGCCGAAGCATCCTTCGCACCCAAAGAAAAACGCCAACAAATGCATGCAGAGCCGAACTAGGCAGATACCCACTGATAATAAACATCCAAAAACGAGCACTAAACTTCCTAAATCACCTCAAATCTAGCTCCCCAGACACCCTTCATTTCAAAGCCTTTCAGACCCAAGAGCTAAACCCAGAAAAGAGTCCCCTGAGTCAGCTGCTACTGAAACTAAGTACTCAGCCGGACCCTGACCAGCCCCAGACCAACACAGCCGTCCAAACACCAATCCGAGTGAACCAAATCATTAAAAAATGCAAAGAAACCTACCTGGAACATTGGAACAAAATAACCGAAAGCCAAAGCAGATTAGAATGTTACCGGGCCCTAAAAAGAGAATATAAACTGGCAGACTACCTCACGACCATCAGAGACACAAAGCAGAGACAGACCCTCACCAGGTACAGACTAAGCGACCACCAACTGGAAATTGAAAAAGGCAGATACAAGAAATCCTGGCAGCCTAGAGAGAATAGAATATGCGATCAATGTCTGGCTGGCGAGGTTGAAACAGAAATGCATTTCCTCCTAAAATGCGAAAAATTCAACACATCAAGAAACATATTATTCAACAAGCTAAGCCAAACAACCCCAGATTTCAAGGAATTGGATGATCTGTCAAAATTGAGATTAGTCCTAGGAGAAGGAGACAGACCATACCTTGGGGCTAAATATGTAACAACATGTCACAACCTGAGGACTGTTTAAAAGTAAGACTGTTTAAAATTAATATTGAACATACCAAATGAAGTAGAAAGACTGTTTAAAACTAATATTGTTTAAAAGTAATATTGTATATACCCAACAAATGTCAAATCGATTGACACCTACAGAATGTTGGAAAACTGTACCTTTTTGCTATGTAAGCTTTGGCAATATGGTTCTCTGTAAACTTTCATGCCAATAAAGCATTTGAACTGAACTGAACTGAACTGAACTGATTGGGAGTGTGAGAGCGAGAGAGATTGGGAGTGTGAGACAGAGAGAGATTGGGAGTGTGAGAGAGAGAGAGATTGGGAGTGTGAGAGAGAGAGAGAGATTGGGAGTGTGAGAGAGAGAGAGAGAGATTGGGAGTGTGAGAGAGAGAGAGATTGAGAGTGTGAGAGAGAGAGAGATTGGGAGTGTGAGAGAGAGAGATTGGGAGTATGAGAGAGAGAGATTGGGAGTGTGAGAGAGAGAGAGAGATTGGGAGTGTGAGAGAGAGAGAGATTGGGAGTGTGAGAGAGAGAGAGACTGGGAGTGTGAGAGAGAGAGACTGGGAGTGTGAGAGAGAGAGAGATTGGGAGTGTGAGAGAGAGAGACTGGGAGTGAGAGAGAGAGAGACTGGGAGTGAGAGAGAGAGAGACTGGGAGTGAGAGAGAGAGAGACTGGGAGTGAGAGTGAGAGAGATTGGGAGTGTGAGAGAGAGATTGGGAATGTGAGAGAGAGAGAGACTGGGAGTGTGAGAGAGAGAGAGAGACTGGGAGTGAGAGAGAGAGAGAGAGACTGGGAGTGAGACAGAGAGAAACTGGGAGTGAGAGAGAGATTGGGAGTGTGAGAGAGAGAGATTGGGAGTGTGAGAGATTGGTAGTGTGAGAGAGAGAGAGATTGGAAGTGTGAGAGAGAGATTGGGAATGTGAGAGAGAGAGAGACTGGGAGTGAGAGAGAGAGAGAGAGACTGGGAGTGAGAGAGAGAGAGAGACTGGGAGTGAGAGAGAGATTGGGAGTGTGAGAGAGAGAGATTGGGAGTGTGAGAGATTGGAGTGTGAGAGAGAGAGAAATTGGGAGTGTGAGAGAGAGAGACTGGGAGTGTGAGAGACAGAGATTGGGAGTGTGAGAGACAGAGATTGGGAGTGTGAGAGAGAGAGACTGGGAGTGTGAGAGAGAGAGAGACTGGAAATGTGAGAGAGAGAGAGACCGGGAGTGAGAGAGAGAGAGATTGGGAGTGTGAGAGAGAGAGACTGGGAGTGAGAGAGAGAGAGTGATTGGGAGTGTGAGAGAGAGAGAGACTGGGAGTGTGAGAGAGAGAGAGACTGGGAGTGAGAGCGAGGGATATTGGGAGTGTGCGAGAGAGAGAAAGAGAGATTGGGAGTGTGTGAGAGAGAGAGAGACTGGGAGTGAGAGAGAGAGAGATTGGGAGTATGAGAGAGAGAGAGATTCGGAGTTTGAGAGAGAGAGAGATTGGGAGTGTGAGAGAGAGAGATTGGGAGTGTGAGAGAGAGAGAGATTCAGAGTGTGAGAGTGAGAGAGATTGGGAGTGTGAGAGAGAGAGATTGGGAGTGTGAGAGAGAGAGAGAGATTGGAGTGTGAGAGAGAGAGAGATTGGGAGTGTGAGACAGAGAGAGATTGGGAGTGTGAGAGAGAGAGAGATTGGGAGTGTGAGAGAGAGAGATTGGGGATGAGAGAGAGAGAGAGATTGGGAGAGAGAGAGAGAGAGGGATTGGAGTGTGAGGGAGAGAGAGATTGAGAGTGTGAGAGTGAGAGAGATTGGGAGTATGAGAGAGAGAGATTGGGAGTGTGAGAGAGAGATAGATTGGGAGTGTGCGAGAGAGAGAGATTGGGAGGGTGAGAGAGAGAGAGATTGGGAGTGTGAGAGAGAGAGAGACTGGGAGTGTGAGAGAGAGAGAGATTGGGAGTGTGAGAGAGAGAGAGAGATTGGGAGTGTGAGAGAGGGAGACTGGGAGTGTGAGAGAGAGAGAGACTGGGAGTGTGTGAGAGAGAGACTGGGAGTGAGAGAGAGAGGGATTGGGAGTGTGAGAGAGAGAGAGACTGGGAGTGAGAGAGAGAGATTGGGAGTGTGAGAGAGAGAGAGATTGGGAGTGTGAGGGAGAGAGATTGGGAGTGTGAGAGAGAGAGAGATTGGGAGTGTGAGAGAAAGAGACTGGGAGTGAGAGAGAGAGAGAGAGATTGGGAGTATGAGAGAGAGAGATTGGGAGTGCGAGAGAGAGAGAGAGATTGGGTGTGTGAGAGAGAGAGAGATTGGGAGTGTGAGAGAGAGAGAGAGATTGGTAGTGTGAGAGAGAGAGAGAGAGAGAGAGACTGGAGTGTGAGAGAGAGAGAGAGAGAGAGACTGGGAGTGTGAGAGGGAGAGAGAAAGACTGTGAGTGTGAGAGAGAGAGAGAGAGAGAGAGAGAGACTGTGAGTGTGAGAGAGAGAGAGAGTATGAGTGTGAGAGAGAGAGAGAGAGAGAGAGAGAGAGAGAGTGGGAGTGAGAGAGAGAGTGGGAGTGAGAGAGAGACCGGGAGTGAGAGAGAAAAAGACTGGGAGTGAGAGAGAGAGAGACTGGGGGTGAGAGAGAGAGAGACTGGGAATGTGAGAGAGAGAGAGAGAGAGACTGGGAGTGAGAGAGAGAGAGACTGTGAGTGTGAGAGAGAGAGAGAGAGTGGGAGTGTGTGAGAGAGAGAGAGAGAGACTGGGAGTGAGAGAGAGAGAGATTGGGAGTGTGAGAGAGAGAGGAGATTGGGAGTGTGAGAGAGAGAGAGATTAGGAGTGTGAGAGAGAGAGAGATTGGGAGTGTGAGAGAGAGAGAGATTGGGAATGTGAGAGAGAGAGATTGGGAGTGTGTGAGAGAGAGAGAGATTGGGAGTGTGAGAGAGAGAGATTGGGAGCTGTGAGAGAGAGAGAGAGATTGGG
>NC_140992.1:155601610-155961276 GCF_052327205.1 Somniosus microcephalus | reverse complement strand
CGATTTCCCGAAGCTCTCCCCCCCCGCGATTTCCCGAAGCTCTCCCCCCCGCGATTTCCCGAGGCCCTCCCCGCCCCCCCCCCGCGATTTCCCGAGGCTCTCCCCCTCCGGCGATTTCCCGAGGCCCTCCCCGCCCCCCCCCCGCGATTTCCCGAGGCTCACCCCCCCGCGATTTCCCTAGACCCTCCCCCACCCCGCGATTTCCCGAGGCTCACCCCCCCGCGATTTCCCGAGGCTCCCCCCCCCGCGATTTCCCGAGGCTCCCCCCCCCCGCGATTTCCCGAGGCTCTCCCCCCCGCGATTTCCCGAGGCTCCCCCCCCCCGCGATTTCCCGAGGCTCTCCCCCCCGCGATTTCCCGAGGCTCCCCCCCCCCGCGATTTCCCGCCCGCGATTTCCCGAGGCTCCCCCCCCCGCGATTTCCCGAGGCTCTCCCCCCCCCCGCGATCTCATGAGGCTCTCCCCCCCCGCGATTTCCCGAGGCTCTCTCCCCCCCGCCCCCCGCGATCTCACGAGGCTCTCCCCCCCCCCCCGCGATCTCACGAGGCTGTGTGCTGGCGTCAAGGGGGCCGTGCGCATGCGTGCCGGCGTCAAGGCGGCTGCGCAACGGCCGTGCGCATGCGTGGTTGCCGTTTTAAAAAAAAGCCAGAGCGGGGCACTCGCCGGCGGCCGGCGCATGCGCGGTCAGTGCCAGCGGCGCGAGGCGGCCCGCGGGGAGTAGGCAGGGAAACCCCGCGGGCTGGTGGCCGTTAGAGCGGGGAGTAGGCAGGGAAACCCCGCGGGCTGGCGGCCGTTAGAGCGGCTCACTTCGGGCCCCGACACCGTCAAACCTGAGAGGGGGAAGTAGAGAGGAAGAGGAGAAGGAGAGAGAGGGAAGAGGAGAAGGAGAGAGAGGGAAGAGGAAGGAGAGAGAGGAGGGAAGAGAGCGAGATAGAGAAATTTTTGGAGCTTCAGGCCTGCCTGCAGCGGGCCTGGAGACCAGCACCGAGTCCCCCCTGCGCGAGGGTGAGGAGGAGGGAGGGGGGGTTGCTAAACACAATATAAACTGAAATAAATTGTTAATTAATTCCCTAACACATAATTCAAATTATTTACATTAGTTCCCTAACACACAGAAAGTGTGGGGGAAAAAATTGTGGAAAATCAAGATGGCGGCCACTCACCTCGTTCAGAAGGATAAGGCCCGCCCACACACGCACCGATTGGTCGACCGGTCAGGTCACCGAAGCGTAGGATTGGTCAATCGTCGAGTCACTCGACACTCAACTGTAGGGAAGACCTCGACGTCACACGGTCGCTAATGAGATGCTAATGAGCGGAACGCTGAACGTTTTTGGGATACCGCGGGCGGGATTTTTGTCGGCCGAAACGTAAATAGGCCGATGACCGGTCCAGAATCGCAAGCTTTCTTTTGAGGCGACGCGCGCGTCGGTACGCTCTGTAACTTCCAATGCATCGAGACCAGGTGGACAGACAGACAGACAGACAGACAGACAGAAGAGCCGCTTTATATATATAGATAAAGAATAAGACCTCTTCTGTCTGTCTGTCCATTCTCTATACGTTCGAAAGTTATAGAGCGTACCTACACGCGCGCCACGTCAAAAGAAAGCTTACGAGGGTCACGGACATAAACAGGATGCGGCGTCTCTCTCTGTTCCCCACTCGGCACTTGCGGGGGGTGCGGGGCTCTCGGGAGTGCCGCTCTCGGGCGGGGCTTGGAGAGCGGGAAGGGTTACCCCGGCAACGGGGCCCACTGCGGCTCTCGGGCGGGGCTTGGAGAGCGGGAAGGGTTACTCCGGCAACGGGGCCCGCCGGCCGTCTTGAAACCAGCTCGGGAGGGCGGGAGTCAGCGCGCGCGTGTCAATTTCGGCCCGGACCGCAGCTAAGGTGAGTCCGGCTGGGACTCAACACGCTAGCCCGCGCATCGGCCGGCCCTGAGGCGCTGATCCGCGGAGAGGGAGGGAGAGAGAGAGGAGGGAGAGGAAAGAGGGGGGGAGTGAGAGAGGAGAGGAGAGAGGGGGGGAGAGAGGAGAGGAGAGAAGGGGGGGGAGGGAGAGAGGGGAGGAGAGGAGACCCCGTCTCTCTCTTCCCCCCGTCTCTCTCTTCCCCCCAGTCACTCTCTTCCCCGTCTCTCTCTTCCCCCCGTCTCTCTCTTCCCCCATCTCTCTCTTCCCCCGTCACTCTCTTCCCCGTCTCTCTCTTTCCCCCCGTCTCTCTTCCCCCCGCCTCTCTCTTCCCCCCGTCTCTCTCTTCCCCCCGTCTCTCTCTTCCCCGTCTCTCTCTTCCCCCCGTCTCTCTCTTCCCCGTCTCTCTCTTCCCCCCGTCTCTCTCTTCCCCCCGTCTCTCTCTCTCCACCGTCTCTCTCTCCCCCCGTCTCTCTCGCTCTCCCCCGTCTCTCTCTCTCTCCCCCGTCTCTCTCTCTCTCCCCCGTCTCTCTCTCTCTCCCCGTCTCTCACTCTCTCCCCGTCTCTCTCTCTCTCTCCCCTCTCCTCTCTCTCTCCCCCTCAGTCGCTCTCTCTCCGCCTCAGTCGCTCTCTCTCCCCCTCAGTCGCTCTCTCTCCCCCCTCAGTCGCTCTCTCTCCCCCCTCAGTCTCTCTCTCTCTCTCTCTCCCACTCCCAGTCTCTCACTCTCTCTCTCACACTCGCAATCTCTCTCTCTCTCACTCCCAATCTCTCTCTCTCTCTCACATCCAATCTCTCTCTCTTTCTCACACTCCCAATCTCTCTCTCTCTCTCACACTCCAATCTCTCTAACTGACAATCCCAACCTCTCTCTCTCTCACACTCCCAATCTCTCTTTCTCACACTCTCAATCTCTCTCTCTCTCACTCCCAATCTCTCTCTCTCACACTCCCAATCTCTCTCTATCTCACACTCCCAATCGCGCTCTCTCACACTCCCAATCTCTCTCTCTCACACTCCCAATCTCTCTCTCTCACACACCCAATCTCTCTCTCTCTCACACTCCCAATCTCTCTCTCTCTCACACTACCAATCTCTCTCTCTCTCACACTCCCAACCTCTCTCTCTCTCACACTCCCAATCTCTCTCTCTCTCTCACACTCCCAATGTCTCTCTCATACTCCCAATCTCTCTCTCTATCTCACTTCCAGTCTCTCTCTCTCACACTCCAATCTCTCTCTCTCACACTCCCAATCTCTCTCTCTCACTCCAAGTCTCTCGCTCTCCTCTCTCACTCCCAATCTCTCTCTCACACACTCACAATCTCTCTCTCTCTCTCACACTCCCAATCTCTCTCTCTCACACTCCCTGTCTCTCTATCTCTCACACTCCCAGTCTCTCACAGACTCCCAATCTCTCTGTCTCTCTCGCACTCCCAATCTCTCTCTCTCTCTCATACACTCCCAATCTATCTCTCTCTCACTCCCAGTCTCTCTCTCTCTCACACTCCCAATCTCTCTCTCTCACACTCCCAATCTCTCTCTCACACTCCAATCTCTCTCTCTCTCACACTCCCAGTCTCTCTCTCTCTCACACTCCCAATCACTGTCTTGCACACTCCCAATCTCTCTCTCTCTCACTCCCAGTCTCTCTCTCTCACACTCCCAATTTCTCTATCTCTCTCACACTCCGAATCTCTGTCTTGCACACTCCCAATCTCTCTCTCTCTCACTCCCAGTCTCTCTCTCTCTAACACTCCCAGTCTCTCTCTCTCACACTCCCAATCTCTCTCTCTCACACACTCCCAATCTCTCTCTCTCTCACACTCCCATTCTCGTTCTCTCTCTCACACTCCCAATCTCTCTCTCATACTCCCCAATCTCTCTCTCTCTCTCACTCCCAGTCTCTCTATCTCACGCTCCCAATCTCTCTCTCCCTCACACTCCCAATCCCTCTCTCTTAATCCCAGTCTCTCTCTCTCTCTCACTCCCAATCTCTCTCTCTCACACTCACAATCTCTCTCTCTCTCTCACACTCCCAATCTCTCTCTCTCACACTCCCAGTCTCTCTTTCTCACACTCCCAGTCTCTCTCTTTCTCACGCTCCCAATCTCTCACACACTCCCAATCTTTCTGTCTCTCTCACACTCCCAATCTCTCTCTCTCTCTCACATTCCCAATCTCTCTCTCTCTCACTCCTAGTCTCTCTCTCTCTCTCACACTCCCAGTCTCTCTCTCTCTCACACTCCCAGTCTCTCTCTCTCTCACACTCCCAATCTCTCTCTCTCAAGCTGCCAATCTCTCTCTCTCAAACTCCGAATCTCTCTCTCTCACACTCCCAATCTCTCTCTCTCTCACACTCCCAGCCTCTCTCTCTCTCTCACACTCCCAATCTCTCTCTCTCTCACTCCCAGTCTCTCTCTCTCACACTCCCAGTCTCTCTCTCTCTCACACTCCCAATCTCGCTCTCTCTCTCACACTCCCAATCTCTCTCTCTCACACTCCCAGTCTCTCTTTCTCACACTCCAGTCTCTCTCTTTCTCACGCTCCCAATCTCTCACACACTCCCAATCTTTCTGTCTCTCTCACACTCCCAATCTCTCTCTCTCTCTCACATTCCCAATCTCTCTCTCTCTCACTCCGAGTCTCTCTCTCTCTCACACTCCCAGTCTCTCTCTCTCTCACACTCCAGTCTCTCTCTCTCTCACACTCCAATCTCTCTCTCTCAAACTCCCAATCTCTCTCTCTCAAACTCCGAATCTCTCTCTCTCACACTCCCAATCTCTCTCTCTCTCACACTCCCAGCCTCTCTCTCTCTCTCACACTCCCAATCTCTCTCTCACTCCCAGTCTCTCTCTCTCACACTCCCAGTCTCTCAGTTCAGTTCAATTCAATTCAAATGCTTTATTGGCATGAAAGTTTACAGAGAACCATATTGCCAAAGCTTACATAGCAAAAAGGTACAGTTTTCCAACATTCTGTAGGTGTCAATCGATTTGACATTTGTTGGGTACATACAATATTACTTTTAAACAATATTAATTTTAAACAGTCTTTCTACTTCATTTGGTACGTTCAATATTAATTTTAAACAGTCTTACTTTTAAACAGTCCTCAGGTTGTGACATGTTGTTACATATTTGGCCCCAAGGTATGGTCTGTCTCCTTCTCCTAGGACTAATCTCAATTTTGACAGATCATCCAATTCCTTGAAATCTGGGGTTGTTTGGCTTAGCTTGTTGAATAATATGTTTCTTGATGTGTTGAATTTTTCGCATTTTAGGAGGAAATGCATTTCTGTTTCAACCTCGCCAGCCAGACATTGATCGCATATTCTATTCTCTCTAGGCTGCCAGGATTTCTTGTATCTGCCTTTTTCAATTTCCAGTTGGTGGTCGCTTAGTCTGTACCTGGTGAGGGTCTGTCTCTGTTTTGTGTCTCTGATGGTCGTGAGGTAGTCTGCCAGTTTATATTCTCTTTTTAGGGCCCGGTAACATTCTAATCTGCTTTGGCTTTCGGTTATTTTTGTTCCAATGTTCCAGGTAGGTTTCTTTGCATTTTTTAATGATTTGGTTCACTCGGATTTGTGTTTGGACGGCTGTGTTGGTCTGGGGCTGGTCAGGGTCCGGCTGAGTACTTAGTTTCAGTAGCAGCTGACTCAGGGGACTCTTTTCTGGGTTTAGCTCTTGGGTCTGAAAGGCTTTGAAATGAAGGGTGTCTGGGGAGCTAGATTTGAGGTGATTTAGGAAGTTTAGTGCTCGTTTTTGGATGTTTATTATCAGTGGGTATCTGCCTAGTTCGGCTCTGCATGCATTTGTTGGCGTTTTTCTTTGGGTGCGAAGGATGCTTCGGCAGAATTCTGCATGTAGGGCTTCTATTGTGTGTTTTTCCCATTTAGTGTAGCTCCCAGTCTCTCTCTCTCTCACACTCCCAATCTCTCTCTCTTAGACTCCCAATCTCTCTCTCTCACACTCCCAGTCTCTCTCTCTCTCTCTCACACTCCCAATCTCTCTCTCTCTCGCACTATCAATCTCGCTCTCTCACACTCCCAATCTCTCTCTCACACTCCCAATCTCTCTCTCTCACACACTCCCAGTCTCTCTCTCTCTCTCACACTCCCAATCTCTCTCTGTCTCACACTCCCAATCTCTCTCTCTCTCACACTCCCAATCTCTCTCTCTCTCTCACACTCCCAATCTCTCAATCTCTCACACTCCCAATCTCTCTCTCATACCCCCAATCTCTCTCTCTCTCACTCCCAGTCTCTCTCTCTCACACTCCCAATCTCTCTCTCTCGCACACTCCCAATCTCTCTCTCTCACTCCCAGTCTCTCTCTCTCTCTCTCACTACAAATCTCTCTCTCTCACATTCCCAATCTCTCTCTCTCTCTCTCACATTCCCAATCTCTCTCGCTCACACTCCCAGTCTCTCTCTCTCACACTCCCAATCTCTCACACACTCCCAATCTCTCTGTCTCTCTCACACTCCCAATCTCTCTCTCTCTCTCTCTCAAACTCGCAATCTCTCTCTCTCTCACTCCCAGTCTCTCTCTCTCTCACACTCCCAGTTTCTCTCTGTCTCACACTACCAGTCTCTCTCTCTCTCACACTCCCAATCTCTGTCTCTCACACTCCCACTCTCTCTTTCTCACTCCCTGTCTCTCTCTCTCACACTCCCAATCTCTCTCTCTCCCACACTCCCAATCTCCCTCTCTCACACTCCCAGTCTCTCTCGCTCTCTCACACTCCCAATCTCTCTCTCTCTCACACTACCAATCTCTCTCTCTCACACTCCCAATCTCTCTCTCTCACACTCCCAATCTCTCTCTCTCTCTCACACTCCCAGTCACTCTCTCTCTCTCACGCTCCCAATCTCTCTCTCTCTCACACTCCCAATCTCTCGCTGTCTCACACTCCCAATCTGTCTCTCTCTCACACTCCCAATCTCTCTCTCTCACACTACCAATCTCTCTCTCTCTCACACTCACAGTCTCTCTCTCTCTCCCACTCCCAGTCTCTCACTCTCTCTCTCACACTCGCAATCTCTCTCTCTCTCACTCCCAGTCTCTTACTCTCTCACACTCCCAGTCTCTCTCTCTCTCACACTCCCAGTCTCTCTCTCTCTCACACTCCCAATCTCTGTCTCTCACACTCCCAATCTCTCTCTCTCTCACTCCCAGTCTCTCTCTCTCACACTCCCAATCTCTCTCTCTCTCAAACTCCGAATCTCTCTCTCTCACACTCCCAATCTCTCTCTCTCTCACACTCCCAGCCTCTCTCTCTCTCTCACACTCCCAATCTCTCTCTCTCTCACTCCCAGTCTCTCTCTCTCACACTCCCAGTCTCTCTCTCTCTCACACTCCCAGTCTCTCTCTCTCTCACACTCCCAATCTCTCTCTCTTAGACTCCCAATCTCTCTCTCTCACACTCCCAGTCTCTCTCTCTCTCTCTCACACTCCCAATCTCTCTCTCTCTCGCACTATCAATCTCGCTCTCTCACACTCCCAATCTCTCTCTCACACTCCCAATCTCTCTCTCTCACACACTCCCAGTCTCTCTCTCTCTCTCACACTCACAATCTCTCTCTGTCTCACACTCCGAATCTCTCTCTCCCTCACACTCCCAATCTCTCTCTCTCTCACACTCCCAATCTCTCTCTCTCTCTCACACTCCCAATCTCTCAATCTCTCACACTCCCAATCTCTCTCTCATACCCCCAATCTCTCTCTCTCTCACTCCCAGTCTCTCTCTCTCACACTCCCAATCTCTCTCTCTCGCACACTCCCAATCTCTCTCTCTCACTCCCAGTCTCTCTCTCTCTCTCTCACTACAAATCTCTCTCTCTCACATTCCCAATCTCTCTCTCTCTCTCTCACATTCCCAATCTCTCTCGCTCACACTCCCAGTCTCTCTCTCTCACACTCCCAATCTCTCACACACTCCCAATCTCTCTGTCTCTCTCACACTCCCAATCTCTCTCTCTCTCTCTCTCAAACTCGCAATCTCTCTCTCTCTCACTCCCAGTCAGTTCAGTTGAGTTCAAATGCTTTATTGGCATGAAAGTTTACAGAGAACCATATTGCCAAAGCTTACATAGCAAAAAGGTACAGTTTTCCAACATTCTGTAGGTGTCAATCGATTTGACATTTGTTGGGTACATACAATATTACTTTTAAACAATATTAATTTTAAACAGTCTTTCTACTTCATTTGGTATGTTCAATATTAATTTTAAACAGTCTTACTTTTAAACAGTCCTCAGGTTGTGACATGTTGTTACATATTTAGCCCCAAGGTATGGTCTGTCTCCTTCTCCTAGGACTAATCTCAATTTTGACAGATCATCCAATTCCTTGAAATCTGGGGTTGTTTGGCTTAGCTTGTTGAATAATATGTTTCTTGATGTGTTGAATTTTTCGCATTTTAGGAGGAAATGCATTTCTGTTTCAACCTCGCCAGCCAGACATTGATCGCATATTCTATTCTCTCTAGGCTGCCAGGATTTCTTGTATCTGCCTTTTTCAATTTCCAGTTGGTGGTCGCTTAGTCTGTACCTGGTGAGGGTCTGTCTCTGTTTTGTGTCTCTGATGGTCGTGAGGTAGTCTGCCAGTTTATATTCTCTTTTTAGGGCCCGGTAACATTCTAATCTGCTTTGGCTTTCGGTTATTTTGTTCCAATGTTCCAGGTAGGTTTCTTTGCATTTTTTAATGATTTGGTTCACTCGGATTGGTGTTTGGACGGCTGTGTTGGTCTGGGGCTGGTCAGGGTCCGGCTGAGTACTTAGTTTCAGTAGCAGCTGACTCAGGGGACTCTTTTCTGGGTTTAGCTCTTGGGTCTGAAAGGCTTTGAAATGAAGGGTGTCTGGGGAGCTAGATTTGAGGTGATTTAGGAAGTTTAGTGCTCGTTTTTGGATGTTTATTATCAGTGGGTATCTGCCTAGTTCGGCTCTGCATGCATTTGTTGGCGTTTTTCTTTGGGTGCGAAGGATGCTTCGGCAGAATTCTGCATGTAGGGCTTCTATTGTGTGTTTTTCCCATTTAGTGTAGCTTTGGTGATTTAGCGGGCCCCATACTTCACTACCGTACAGTGCAATGGGCAGGATTATGCTGTCAAAAATTTTGAGCCAGATTTTGATTGGGATTTGGATGTTGTAGAATTTTCTTTTTATTGCATCTCTCACACTCCCAGTTTCTCTCTGTCTCACACTCCCAGTCTCTCTCTCTCTCACACTCCCAATCTCTGTCTCTCACACTCCCACTCTCTCTTTCTCACTCCCTGTCTCTCTCTCTCACACTCCCAATCTCTCTCTCTCCCACACTCCCAATCTCCCTCTCTCACACTCCCAGTCTCTCTCGCTCTCTCACACTCCCAATCTCTCTCTCTCTCACACTACCAATCTCTCTCTCTCACACTCCCAATCTCTCTCTCTCACACTCCCAATCTCTCTCTCTCTCTCACACTCCCAGTCACTCTCTCTCTCTCACGCTCCCAATCTCTCTCTCTCACACTCCCAATTTCTCGCTGTCTCACACTCCCAATCTCTCTCTCTCTCATACTCCCAATCTCTCTCTCTCACACTACCAATCTCTCTCTCTCTCACACTCACGGTCTCTCTCTCTCTCCCACTCCCAGTCTCTCACTCTCTCTCTCACACTCGCAATCTCTCTCTCTCTCACTCCCAATCTCTCTCTCTCTCTCACACTCCCAATCTCTCTCTCTTTCTCACACTCCCAATCTCTCTCTCTCTCTCTCACACTCCCAATCTCTCTAACTGACAATCCCAACCTCTCTCTCTCTCACACTCCCAATCTCTCTTTCTCACACTCCCAATCTCTCTCTCTCTCACTCCCAATCTCTCTCTCTCACACTCCCAATCTCTCTCTATCTCACACTCCCAATCGCTCTCTCTCACACTCCCAATCTCTCTCTCTCACACTCCCAATCTCTCTCTCTCACACACCCAATCTCTCTCTCTCTCACACTCCCAATCTCTCTCTCTCTCACACTACCAATCTCTCTCTCTCTCACACTCCCAACCTCTCTCTCTCTCACACTCCCAATCTCTCTCTCTCTCTCACACTCCCAATGTCTCTCTCATACTCCCAATCTCTCTCTCTATCTCACTTCCAGTCTCTCTCTCTCACACTCCCAATCTCTCTCTCTCTCACACTCCCAATCTCTCTCTCTCACTCCAAGTCTCTCGCTCTCTCTCTCACTCCCAATCTCTCTCTCACACACTCACAATCTCTCTCTCTCTCTCACACTCCCAATCTCTCTCTCTCACACTCCCTGTCTCTCTATCTCTCACACTCCCAGTCTCTCACAGACTCCCAATCTCTCTGTCTCTCTCGCACTCCCAATCTCTCTCTCTCTCTCATACACTCCCAATCTATCTCTCTCTCACTCCCAGTCTCTCTCTCTCTCACACTCCCAATCTCTCTCTCTCACACTCCCAATCTCTCTCTCACACTCCCAATCTCTCTCTCTCTCACACTCCCAGTCTCTCTCTCTCTCACACTCCCAATCACTGTCTTGCACACTCCCAATCTCTCTCTCTCTCACTCCCAGTCTCTCTCTCTCACACTCCCAATTTCTCTATCTCTCTCACACTCCGAATCTCTGTCTTGCACACTCCCAATCTCTCTCTCTCTCACTCCCAGTCTCTCTCTCTCTAACACTCCCAGTCTCTCTCTCTCACACTCCCAATCTCCCTCTCTCTCATACTCCCAATCTCTCTCTCTCACACTACCAATCTCTCTCTCTCTCACACTCACGGTCTCTCTCTCTCTCCCACTCCCAGTCTCTCACTCTCTCTCTCACACTCGCAATCTCTCTCTCTCGCACTCCCAATCTCTCTCTCTCTCTCACACTCCCAATCTCTCTCTCTTTCTCACACTCCCAATCTCTCTCTCTCTCTCACACTCCCAATCTCTCTAACTGACAATCCCAACCTCTCTCTCTCTCACACTCCCAATCTCTCTTTCTCACACTCCCAATCTCTCTCTCTCTCACTCCCAATCTCTCTCTCTCACACTCCCAATCTCTCTCTATCTCACACTCCCAATCGCTCTCTCTCACACTCCCAATCTCTCTCTCTCACACTCCCAATCTCTCTCTCTCACACACCCAATCTCTCTCTCTCTCACACTCCCAATCTCTCTCTCTCTCACACTACCAATCTCTCTCTCTCTCACACTCCCAACCTCTCTCTCTCTCACACTCCCAATCTCTCTCTCTCTCTCACACTCCCAATGTCTCTCTCATACTCCCAATCTCTCTCTCTATCTCACTTCCAGTCTCTCTCTCTCACACTCCCAATCTCTCTCTCTCTCACACTCCCAATCTCTCTCTCTCACTCCAAGTCTCTCGCTCTCTCTCTCACTCCCAATCTCTCTCTCACACACTCACAATCTCTCTCTCTCTCTCACACTCCCAATCTCTCTCTCTCACACTCCCTGTCTCTCTATCTCTCACACTCCCAGTCTCTCACAGACTCCCAATCTCTCTGTCTCTCTCGCACTCCCAATCTCTCTCTCTCTCTCATACACTCCCAATCTATCTCTCTCTCACTCCCAGTCTCTCTCTCTCTCACACTCCCAATCTCTCTCTCTCACACTCCCAATCTCTCTCTCACACTCCCAATCTCTCTCTCTCTCACACTCCCAGTCTCTCTCTCTCTCACACTCCCAATCACTGTCTTGCACACTCCCAATCTCTCTCTCTCTCACTCCCAGTCTCTCTCTCTCACACTCCCAATTTCTCTATCTCTCTCACACTCCGAATCTCTGTCTTGCACACTCCCAATCTCTCTCTCTCTCACTCCCAGTCTCTCTCTCTCTAACACTCCCAGTCTCTCTCTCTCACACTCCCAATCTCCCTCTCTCTCATACTCCCAATCTCTCTCTCTCACACTACCAATCTCTCTCTCTCTCACACTCACGGTCTCTCTCTCTCTCCCACTCCCAGTCTCTCACTCTCTCTCTCACACTCGCAATCTCTCTCTCTCGCACTCCCAATCTCTCTCTCTCTCTCACACTCCCAATCTCTCTCTCTTTCTCACACTCCCAATCTCTCTCTCTCTCTCACACTCCCAATCTCTCTAACTGACAATCCCAACCTCTCTCTCTCTCACACTCCCAATCTCTCTTTCTCACACTCCCAATCTCTCTCTCTCTCACTCCCAATCTCTCTCTCTCACACTCCCAATCTCTCTCTATCTCACACTCCCAATCGCTCTCTCTCACACTCCCAATCTCTCTCTCTCACACTCCCAATCTCTCTCTCTCACACACCCAATCTCTCTCTCTCTCACACTCCCAATCTCTCTCTCTCTCACACTACCAATCTCTCTCTCTCTCACACTCCCAACCTCTCTCTCTCTCACACTCCCAATCTCTCTCTCTCTCTCACACTCCCAATGTCTCTCTCATACTCCCAATCTCTCTCTCTATCTCACTTCCAGTCTCTCTCTCTCACACTCCCAATCTCTCTCTCTCTCACACTCCCAATCTCTCTCTCTCACTCCAAGTCTCTCGCTCTCTCTCTCACTCCCAATCTCTCTCTCACACACTCACAATCTCTCTCTCTCTCTCACACTCCCAATCTCTCTCTCTCACACTCCCTGTCTCTCTATCTCTCACACTCCCAGTCTCTCACAGACTCCCAATCTCTCTGTCTCTCTCGCACTCCCAATCTCTCTCTCTCTCTCATACACTCCCAATCTATCTCTCTCTCACTCCCAGTCTCTCTCTCTCTCACACTCCCAATCTCTCTCTCTCACACTCCCAATCTCTCTCTCTCACACTCCCAATCTCTCTCTCACACTCCCAATCTCTCTCTCTCTCACACTCCCAGTCTCTCTCTCTCTCACACTCCCAATCACTGTCTTGCACACTCCCAATCTCTCTCTCTCTCACTCCCAGTCTCTCTCTCTCACACTCCCAATTTCTCTATCTCTCTCACACTCCGAATCTCTGTCTTGCACACTCCCAATCTCTCTCTCTCTCACTCCCAGTCTCTCTCTCTCTAACACTCCCAGTCTCTCTCTCTCACACTCCCAATCTCTCTCTCTCACACACTCCCAATCTCTCTCTCTCTCACACTCCCATTCTCGTTCTCTCTCTCACACTCCCAATCTCTCTCTCTCTCTGACACTCCCAATCTCTCTCTCTCTCACACTCCCAATCTCTCTCTCATACTCCCAATCTCTCTCTCTCTCTCACTCCCAGTCTCTCTATCTCACGCTCCCAATCTCTCTCTCCCTCACACTCCCAATCCCTCTCTCTTAATCCCAGTCTCTCTCTCTCTCTCACTCCCAATCTCTCTCTCTCACACTCACAATCTCTCTCTCTCTCTCACACTCCCAATCTCTCTCTCTCACACTCCCAGTCTCTCTCTTTCTCACGCTCCCAATCTCTCACACACTCCCAATCTTTCTGTCTCTCTCACACTCCCAATCTCTCTCTCTCTCTCACATTCCCAATCTCTCTCTCTCTCACTCCTAGTCTCTCTCTCTCTCACACTCCCAGTCTCTCTCTCTCTCACACTCCCAGTCTCTCTCTCTCTCACACTCCCAATCTCTCTCTCTCAAACTGCCAATCTCTCTCTCTCAAACTCCGAATCTCTCTCTCTCACACTCCCAATCTCTCTCTCTCTCACACTCCCAGCCTCTCTCTCTCTCTCACACTCCCAATCTCTCTCTCTCTCACTCCCAGTCTCTCTCTCTCACACTCCCAGTCTCTCTCTCTCTCACACTCCCAGTCTCTCTCTCTCTCACACTCCCAATCTCTCTCTCTTAGACTCCCAATCTCTCGCTCTCACACTCCCAGTCTCTCTCTCTCTCTCTCACACTCCCAATCTCTCTCTCTCTCGCACTATCAATCTCGCTCTCTCACACTCCCAATCTCTCTCTCACACTCCCAATCTCTCTCTCTCACACACTCCCAGTCTCTCTCTGTCTCTCACACTCCCAATCTCTCTCTGTCTCACACTCCGAATCTCTCTCTCCCTCACACTCCCAATCTCTCTCTCTCTCACTCTCCCTGTCTCTCTCTCTCTCTCACACTCCCAATCTCTCTCTGTCTCACGCTCCCAATCTCTCTCTCTCTCACACTCCCAATCTCTCTCTCTCTCACACTCCCATTCTCTCTCTCTCTCTCACACTCCCAATCTCTCTCTGTCTCACACTCCCAATCTCTCTCTGTCTCACACTCCCAATCTCTCTCTCCCTCTCACATTACCAATCTCTATCTCTCTCACACTCCCAGTTTCTCTCTCTCTCAGACTCCCAATCTCTCTCTCTCTCACACTCCCAATCTCTCTCTCGCTCACACTCCCAATCTCTCTCTCTCACACTCCCAATCTCTCTCTCTCACACTCCCAATCTCTCTCTCTCTCTCACACTCCCAATCTCTCTCTCTCACACTCCCAATCTCTCTCTCTCACACTCCCAATCTCTCTCTCTCTCTCACACTCCCAATCTCTCTCTCTCTCACACTCCCAATCTCGCTCTCTCACTCTCCCAATCTCTCTCTCTCTCACTCCCAATCTCTCTCTATCTCACACTCCCAATCGCTCTCTCTCACACTCCCAATCTCTCTCTGTCACTCTCACAATCTCTCTCTCTCACACTCCCAATCTCTCTCTCTTACAATCCCAACCTCTCTCTCTCACACTCCCAATCTCTCTCTCACACTGCCAATCTCTCTCTCTCTCACTCCCAATCTCTCTCTCTCACACTCCCAATCTCTCTCTATCTCACACTCCCAATCGCTCTCTCTCACACTCCCAATCTCTCTCTCTCACTCTCACAATCTCTCTCTCTCTCTCTCACACTCCCAATCTCTCTCTCTTACACTCCCAATCTCTCTCTCTCACACTCCCAGTCTCTCTCTCTCTCTCTCACACTCCCAATCTCTCTCTCTCTCACACTATCAATCTCGCTCTCTCACACTCCCAATCTCTCTCTCTCACACTCCCAGTCTCTCTCTCTCTCTCGCACTCCCAATCTCTCTCTGTCTCACACTCCCAATCTCTCTCTCCCTGACACTCGCAATCTCTCTCTCTCTCACACTCCCAGTCTCTCTCTCTCTCACACTCCCAATCTCGCTCTGTCTCACACTCCCAATCTCTCTCTCTCTCACACTCCCAATCTCTCTCGCTCTCACACTCCCAGTCTCTCTCTCTCTCACACTCCCAATCTCACTCTGTCTCACACTTCCAATCTCTCTCTCTCTCACACTCCCAATCTCTCTCTCTCTCACATTACCAATCTCTCTCTCTCTCACATTCCCAGACTCTCTCTCTCACACTCCCAGTTTCTCTCTCTCTCACACTCCCAATCTCTCTCTCTCTCAAACTCCCAGTCTCTCTCTCTCTCACACTCCCAGTCTCTCTCTCTCTCACACTCCCAATCTCACTCTCTCACACTCCCAATCTCTCTCTCTCACTCCCAGTCTCTCTCTCTCTCACACTCCCAGTCTCTCTCTCTCACACTCCCAATCTCTCTCTCTCACACACTCCCTATCTCTCTCTCTCTCACACTCCCATTCTCTTTCTCTCTCTCACACTCCCAATCTCTCTCTCTCTCTGACACTCCCAATCTCTCTCTCTCTCACACTCCCAATCTCTCTCTCATACTCCCAATCTCTCTCTCTCTCTCACTCCCAGTCTCTCTATCTCACGCTTCCAATCTCTCTCTCCCTCACACTCCCAATCTCTCTCTCTTAATCCCAGTCTCTCTCTCTCTCTCACTCCCAATCTCTCTCTCTCACACTCACAATCTCTCTCTCTCTCTCACACTCCCAATCTCTCTCTCTCACACTCCCAGTCTCTCTTTCTCACACTCCCAGTCTCTCTCTTTCTCACGCTCCCAATCTCTCACACACTCCCAATCTTTCTGTCTCTCTCACACTCCCAATCTCTCTCTCTCTCTCATATTCCCAATCTCTCTCTCTCTCACTCCTAGTCTCTCTCTCTCTCACACTCCCAGTCTCTCTCTCTCTCACACTCCCAGTCTCTCTCTCTCTCACACTCCCAATCTCTCTCTCTCAAACTCCCAATCTCTCTCTCTCAAACTCCGAATCTCTCTCTCTCACACTCCCAGTCTCTCTCTCTCTCACACTCCCAATCTCTCTCTCTCAATCTCCCAATCTCTCTCTCTCAAACTCCGAATCTCTCTCTCTCTCACTCCCAATCTCTCTCTATCACACTCACAATCTCTCTCTCTCAGTTCAGTTCAGTTCAAATGCTTTATTGGCATGAAAGTTTACAGAGAACCATATTGCCAAAGCTTACATAGCAAAAAGGTACAGTTTTCCAACATTCTGTAGGTGTCAATCGATTTGACATTTGTTGGGTATATACAATATTACTTTTAAACAATATTAATTTTAAACAGTCTTTCTACTTCATTTGGTATGTTCAATATTAATTTTAAACAGTCTTACTTTTAAACAGTCCTCAGGTTGTGACATGTTGTTCCATATTTAGCCCCAAGGTATGGTCTGTCTCCTTCTCCTAGGACTAATCTCAATTTTGACAGATCATCCAATTCCTTGAAATCTGGGGTTGTTTGGCTTAGCTTGTTGAATAATATGTTTCTTGATGTGTTGAATTTTTCGTATTTTAGGAGGAAATGCATTTCTGTTTCAACCTCGCCAGCCAGACATTGATCGCATATTCTATTCTCTCTAGGCTGCCAGGATTTCTTGTATCTGCCTTTTTCAATTTCCAGTTGGTGGTCGCTTAGTCTGTACCTGGTGAGGGTCTGTCTCTGTTTTGTGTCTCTGATGGTCGTGAGGTAGTCTGCCAGTTTATATTCTCTTTTTAGGGCCCGGTAACATTCTAATCTGCTTTGGCTTTCGGTTATTTTGTTCCAATGTTCCAGGTAGGTTTCTTTGCATTTTTTAATGATTTGGTTAACTCGGATTGGTGTTTGGACGGCTGTGTTGGTCTGGGGCTGGTCAGGGTCCGGCTGAGTACTTAGTTTCAGTAGCAGCTGACTCAGGGGACTCTTTTCTGGGTTTAGCTCTTGGGTCTGAAAGGCTTTGAAATGAAGGGTGTCTGGGGAGCTAGATTTGAGGTGATTTAGGAAGTTTAGTGCTCGTTTTTGGATGTTTATTATCAGTGGGTATCTGCCTAGTTCGGCTCTGCATGCATTTGTTGGCGTTTTTCTTTGGGTGCGAAGGATGCTTCGGCAGAATTCTGCATGTAGGGCTTCTATTGTGTGTTTTTCCCATTTAGTGTAGCTTTGGTGATTTAGCGGGCCCCATACTTCACTACCGTACAGTGCAATGGGCAGGATTATGCTGTCAAAAATTTTGAGCCAGATCTCTCTCTCTCTCACTCCCAGTCTCTCTCTCTCACACTCCCAGTCTCTCTCTCTCTCACACTCCCAGTCTCTCTCTCTCACACTCCCAATCTCTCTCTCTTAGACTCCCAATCTCTCTCTCTCACACTCCCAGTCTCTCTCTCTCTTACACTCCCAATCTCTCTCTCTCTCGCACTATCAATCTCGCTCTCTCACACTCCCAATCTCTCTCTCACACTCCCAATCTCTCTCTCTCACACACTCCCAGTCTCTCTCTCTCTCTCACACTCCCAATCTCTCTCTGTCTCACACTCCAAATCTCTCTCTCCCTCACACTCCCAATCTCTCTCTCTCTCACTCTCCCAGTCTCTCTCTCTCTCTCACACTCCCAATCTCTCTCTGTCTCACACTCCCAATATCTCTCTCTCTCACACTCCCAATCTCTCTCTCTCTCACACTCCCATTCTCTCGCTCTCTCTCACACTCCCAATCTCTCTCTGTCTCACACTCCCAATCTCTCTCTGTCTCACACTCCCAATCTCTCTCTCCCTCTCACATTACCAATCTCTATCTCTCTCACACTCCAAGTTTCTCTCTCTCTCCGACTCCCAATCTCTCTCTCTCTCACACTCCCAATCTCTCTCTCGCTCACACTCCCAATCTCTCTCTCTCACACTCCCAATCTCTCTCTCTCACACTCCCAATCTCTCTCTCTCTCTCACACTCCCAATCTCTCTCTCTCTCTCACACTCCCAATCTCTCTCTCTCACACTCCGAATCTCTCTCTCTCTCACACTCCCAATCTCGCTCTCTCACTCTCCCAATCTCTCTCTCTCTCACTCCCAATCTCTCTCTATCTCACACTCCCAATCGCTCTCTCTCACACTCCCAATCTCTCTCTCTCACTCTCACAATCTCTCTCTCTCACACTCCCAATCTCTCTCTCTTACACTCCCAACCTCTCTCTCTCACACTCCCAATCTCTCTCTTACACTGCCAATCTCTCTCTCTCTCACTCCCATTCTCTCTCTCTCACACTCCCAATCTCTCTCTATCTCACACTCCCAATCGCTTTCTCTCACACTCCCAATCTCTCTCTCTCTCTCTCTCACACTCCCAATCTCTCTCTCTTACACTCCCAATCTCTCTCTCTCACACTCCCAGTCTCTCTCTCTCTCTCTCACACTCCCAATCTCTCTCTCTCTCACACTATCAATCTCGCTCTCTCACACTCCCAATCTCTCTCTCTCACACTCCCAGTCTCTCTCTCTCCCTCGCACTCCCAATCTCTCTCTGTCTCACACTCCCAATCTCTCTCTCCCTGACACTGCCAATCTCTCTCTCTCTCACACTCCCAGTCTCTCTCTCTCTCACACTCCCAATCTCGCTCTGTCTCACACTCCCAATCTCTCTCTCTCTCACACTCCCAATCTCTCTCGCTCTCACACTCCCAGTCTCTCTCTCTCTCACACTCCCAATCTCACTCTGTCTCACACTTCCAATCTCTCTCTCTCACAATCCCAATCTCTCTCTCTCTCACATTACCAATCTCTCTCTCTCTCACATTCCCAGTCTCTCTCTCTCTCACACTCCCAGTTTCTCTCTCTCTCACACTCCCAATCTCTCTCTCTCTCAAACTCCCAGTCTCTCTCTCTCTCACACTCCCAGTCTCTCTCTCTCTCACACTCCCAATCTCTCTCTCTCACACTCCCAATCTCTCTCTCTCAAACTCCGAATCTCTCTCACTCACATTCCCAATCTCTCTCTCTCTCACACTCCCAGCCTCTCTCTCTCTCTCACACTCCCAATCTCTCTCTCTCTCACTCCCAGTCTCTCTCTCTCACACTCCCAGTCTCTCTCTCTCTCACACTCCCAGTCTCTCTCTCTCTCACACTCCCAATCTCTCTCTCTTAGACTCCCAATCTCTCTCTCTCACACTCCCAGCCTCTCTCTCGCTCTCTCACACTCCCAATCTCTCTCTCTCTCGCACTATCAATCTCGCTCTCTCACACTCCCAATCTCTCTCTCACACTCCCAATCTCTCTCTCTCACACACTCCCAGTCTCTCTCTCTCTATCACACTCCCAATCTCTCTCTGACTCACACTCCGAATCTCTCTCTCCCTCACACTCCCAATCTCTCTCTCTCTCACACTCCCAGTCTCTCTCTCTCTCTCACACTCCCAATCTCTCTCTGTCTCACACTCCCAATCTCTCTCTCTCTCACACTCCCAATCTCTCTCTCTCTCACACTCCCATTCTCTCTCTCTCTCTCACACTCCCAATCTCTCTCTCCCTCTCACATTACCAATCTCCATCAGTTCAGTTCAGTTCAGTTCAAATGCTTTATTGGCATGAAAGTTTACAGAGAACCATATTGCCAAGCTTACATAGCAAAAAGGTACAGTTTTCCAACATTCTGTAGGTGTCAATCGATTTGACATTTGTTGGGTATATACAATATTACTTTTAAACAATATTAATTTTAAACAGTCTTTCTACTTCATTTGGTACGTTCAATATTAATTTTAAACAGTCTTACTTTTAAACAGTCCTCAGGTTGTGACATGTTGTTACATATTTAGCCCCAAGGTATGGTCTGTCTCCTTCTCCTAGGACTAATCTCAATTTTGACAGATCATCCAATTCCTTGAAATCTGGGGTTGTTTGGCTTAGCTTGTTGAATAATATGTTTCTTGATGTGTTGAATTTTTCGCATTTTAGGAGGAAATGCATTTCTGTTTCAACCTCGCCAGCCAGACATTGATCGCATATTCTATTCTCTCTAGGCTGCCAGGATTTCTTGTATCTGCCTTTTTCAATTTCCAGTTGGTGGTCGCTTAGTCTGTACCTGGTGAGGGTCTGTCTCTGTTTTGTGTCTCTGATGGTCGTGAGGTAGTCTGCCAGTTTATATTCTCTTTTTAGGGCCTTTTTATCTCTCTTTTTATCTCTCTCACACTCCCAGTTTCTCTCTCTCTCAGAGTCCCCATCTCTCTCTCTCTCACACTCCCAATCTCTCTCTCGCTCACACTCCCAATCTCTCTCTCACACTCCCAATCTCTCTCTCTCACACTCCCAATCTCTCTCTCTCTCACACTCCCAATCTCTCTCTCTCTCTCACACTCCCAATCTCTCTCTCTCTCTCACACTCAGAATCTCTCTCTCTCTCACACTCCCAATCTCGCTCTCTCACTCTCCCAATCTCTCTCTCTCTCACTCCCAATCTCTCTCTATCTCACACTCCCAATTGCTCTCTCGCACACTCCCAATCTCTCTCTCTCACTCTCACAATCTCTCTCTCTCACATTCCCAATCTCTCTCTCTTACACTCCCAACATCTCTCTCTCACACTCCCAATCTCTCTCTCACACTGCCAATCTCTCTCTCTCTCACTCCCATTCTCTCTCTCTCACACTCCCAATCTCTCTCTATCTCACACTCCCAATCGCTCTCTCACACTCCCAATCTCTCTCTCTCACTCTCACAATCTCTCTCTCTCTCTCTCACACTCCCAATCTCTCTCTCTTACACTCCCAATCTCTCTCTCTCACACTCCCAGTCTCTCTCTCTCTCTCACACTCCCAATCTCTCTCTCTCTCACACTATCAATCTCGCTCTCTCACACTCCCAATCTCTCTCTCTCACACTCCCAGTCTCTCTCTCTCTCTCGCACTCCCAATCTCTCTCTGTCTCACACTCCCAATCTCTCTCTCCCTGACACTCCCAATCTCTCTCTCTCTCACACTCCCAGTCTCTCTCTTTCTCTCACACTCCCAATCTCGCTCTGTCTCACACTCCCAATTTCTCTCTCTCTCACACTCCCAATCTCTCTCGCTCTCACACTCCCAGTCTCTCTCTCTCTCACACTCCCAATCTCACTCTGTCTCACACTTCCAATCTCTCTCTCTCTCACACTCCCAGTCTCTCTCTCTCTCATATTACTAATCTCTCTCTCTCTCACATTCCCAGTCTCTCTCTCTCTCACACTCCCAGTTTCTCTCTCTCTCACACTCCCAATCTCTCTCTCTCTCACACTCCCAATCTCTCTCTCGCTCACACTCCCAATCTCTCTCTCTCACACTCCCAATCTCTCTCTCTCACGCTTCCAATCTCTCTCTCTCTCACACTCCCACTCTCTCTCTGTCTCACAATTCCAATCTCTCTCACACTCCCAATCTCTCTCTCACACTACCAATCTCTCTCTCTCTCACACTCCCAGTCTCTCTCTCTCTCACACTCCCAGTCTCTCTCTCTCTCACACTCCCAGTTTCTCTCCCGCTCACTCTCCCAATCTCTCCGTCTCTCACACTCCCAATCTCTCTCTCTCTCACACTCCCAGTTTCTCTCCCTCTCACACTCCTAATCTCTCTCTCTCTCACACTCCCAATCTGTCTCTCACACACTCCCAATCTCTCTCTCTCACAATCCCAATCTCTCTCTCTCACACTCCCAGTCTCTCTCTCTCTCACACTCCCAGTTTCTCTGCCTCTCACACTCCCAATCTCTCTCTCTCTCACACTCCCAAAATCTCTCTCTCACACTCCCAATCTCTCTCTCTCTGTCACACTCCCAATCTCTCTCTCACACTCCCAATCTCTCTCTCTCACAATCCCAATCTCTCTCTCTCTCACACTACCAATCTCTCTGTCTCACACTCCCAATCTCACTCTCTCTCACACTCCCAAGCTCTCTCTCTCACACTCGCAATCTCTCTCTCTCTCACACTCCCAATCTCTCTCTCTCACACTCCCAAACTCTCTCTCTCACACTCCCAATCTCTCTCTCTCTGTCACACTCCCAATCTCTCTCTCTCACACTCCCAATCTCTCTCTCTCACAATCCCAATCTCTCTCTCTCTCACACTCCCAATCTCTCTGTCTCACACTCCCAACCTCACTCTCTCTCACTCCCAAGCGCTCTCTCTCACACTCGCAATCTCTCTCTCTCTCACACTCCCAATCTCTCTCTCTCACACTCCCAATCTATCTCTCTCACACTCCCAATCTCTCTCTCTCTCTCACACTCCCAATCTCTCTCTCTCTCACACTCCCAATCTCTCTCTCTCTCACACTCCCAATCTCTCTCTCTCACACTCCCAATCTCTCTCTCTCACACTCCCAATCTCTCTCTCTCTCACACTCCCAATCTCTCTCTCTCTCACACTTCCAATCTCTCCCTCTCACACTCCCAATCTCTCTCTCTCACACACTCCCAATCTCTCTCTCTCACACACTCCCAATCTCTCTCTCTCACTTCCAATCTCTCTCTCTCACTTCCCAATCTCTCTCTTTCTCACACTCCCAATCTCCCTCTCTCTCTCACACTACCAATCTCTCTCACACTCCCAATCTCGCTCTCTCTCACACTCCCAATCTCTCTCATACTCCCAATCTCTCTCTCTCTCTCTCACTCCCAGTCCCTCTCTCTCACACTCCCAATCTCTCTCTCTCTCACACTCCCAATCTCTCTCTCTCACTCCCAGACTCTCTCTCTCTCTCCCTCCCAATCTCTCTCTCTCACACTCACAATCTCTCTCTCTCTCTCTCACACTCACAATCTCTCTCTCTCACACTCCCAGTCTCTCTCTCTCTCACACTCCCAATCTCTCACACACTCCCAAACTCTCTGCCTCTCTCACACTCCCAATCTCTCTCTCTCTCTCTCACGCTCCCAATCTCTCTCTCTCTCACTCCCAGTCTCTCTCTCTCACACTCCCAGCCTCTCTCTCTCTCACACTCCCAGTCTCTCTCTCTCTCTCACACTCCCACTCTCTGTCTCTCACACTCCCAATCTCTCTCTCTCTCACTACCAGTCTCTCTCTCTCACACTCCCAATCTCTCTCTCTCTCACACTCCCAATCTCTCTCTCTCACACTCCCAATCTCTCTCACTCTCAGACTACCAATCTCTCTCTCTCACACTCCCAGTCACTCTCTCTCTCTCACTCCCAATCTCTCACACACTCCCAAACTCTCTGTCTCTCTCACACTCCCAACCTCTCTCTCTTTCACACTCCCAATCTCTCTCTCTTTCACACTCCCAATCTCTCTCTGTCTCACACTCCCAGTCTCTCTCTCTCTCACACTCCCAATCTCTCTCTGTCTCACACTCCCAATCTCTCTCTCTTTCACACTCCCAATCTCTCTGTCTCACACTCCCAGTCTCTCTGCTCTCACACTCCCAATCTCTCTCTCTCTCTCACATTACCAATCTCTCTCTCTCTCACATTCCCAGTCTCTCTCTCTCTCACACTCCCAGTTTCTCTCTCTCTCAGACTCCCAATCTCTCTCTCTCTCACACTTCCAATCTCTCTCACTCACACTCCCAATCTCTCTCTCTCACACTCCCAATCTCTCTCACTCACACTCCCAATCTCTCCCTCTCTCTCACACTCCCAATCTCTCTCTCTCTCACACTCCCAATCTCGCTCTCTCACAATCTCTCTCTCTCTCACACTCCCAATCTCTCTCTCTCTCACACTCCCAATCCCTCTCTCTCTCACACTCCCAATCTCTCTCTCTCTCTCACTCCCTATCTCTCTCTATCACACTCACAATCTCTCTCTCTCTCTCTCTCACTCCCAATCTCTCTCTCTCTCACTCCCGGTCTCTCTCTCTCTCACACTCCCAATCTCTCTCTCTCTCTCTCACACTCCCAATCTCTCTCTCTCTCCAAGTCTCTCTCTCTCTCTCTCACTCCCAATCTCTCTCTCTCACACTCACAATCTCCCTCTCCGTCTCTCACACTCCCAATCTCTCTCTCTCACACTCCCAGTCTCTCTCTCTCTCACACTCCCCATCTCTCACACACTCCCAATCTCGCTGTCTCTCTCACACTCCCAATCTCTGTCTTGCACACTCCCAATCTCTCTCTCTCTCACACTCCCAATCTCTCTCTCTCACATTCCCAATCTCTCTCTCATTCACACTCCCAATCTCTCTCTCTCTCACACTACCAATCTCTCTCTCTCACACTCCCAGTCTCTCTCTCTCACACTCCCAGATTCTCTCTCTCTCACACTCCCAATCTCTCTCTCTCTCACACTCCCAATCTCTCTCTGTCACACTCACAATTTCTCTCTCTCTCACACTCCCAATCTCTAACTCTCTCTCACACTCCCAATCTCTCTCTCTCTCGCACTCCCAATCTCTCTCTCTCACACTCCCAATCTCTCTCTCTCACAATCCCAATCTCTCTCTCTCTCACACTCCCAATCTCTCTCTCTCTCACACTCCCAATCCCTCTCTCTCTCACACTCCCAATCTCTCTCTCTCTCTCACTCCCTATCTCTCTCTATCACACTCACAATCTCTCTCTCTCTCTCTCTCACTCCCAATCTCTCTCTCTCTCACTCCCGGTCTCTCTCTCTCTCACACTCCCAATCTCTCTCTCTCTCTCTCACACTCCCAATCTCTCTCTCTCTCCAAGTCTCTCTCTCTCTCTCTCACTCCCAATCTCTCTCTCTCACACTCACAATCTCCCTCTCCGTCTCTCACACTCCCAATCTCTCTCTCTCACACTCCCAGTCTCTCTCTCTCTCACACTCCCCATCTCTCACACACTCCCAATCTCGCTGTCTCTCTCACACTCCCAATCTCTGTCTTGCACACTCCCAATCTCTCTCTCTCTCACACTCCCAATCTCTCTCTCTCACATTCCCAATCTCTCTCTCATTCACACTCCCAATCTCTCTCTCTCTCACACTACCAATCTCTCTCTCTCACACTCCCAGTCTCTCTCTCTCACACTCCCAGATTCTCTCTCTCTCACACTCCCAATCTCTCTCTCTCTCACACTCCCAATCTCTCTCTGTCACACTCACAATTTCTCTCTCTCTCACACTCCCAATCTCTAACTCTCTCTCACACTCCCAATCTCTCTCTCTCTCGCACTCCCAATCTCTCTCTCTCACACTCCCAATCTCTCTCTCTCACAATCCCAATCTCTCTCTCTCTCACACTCCCAATCTCTGTCTCTCTCACACTCCCAATCTCTCTCTCTCTCTCACACGACCAATCTCTCTCTCTCACACTCCCAGTTTCTCTCTCTCTCACACTCCCAGTTTCTCTCTCTCTCACACTCCCAAGCTCTCTCTCTCACACTCGCAATCTCTCTCTCTCTCACACTCCCAACCTCACTCTCTCTCACACTCCCAAACTCTCTCTCTCACACTCCCAATCTCTCTCTCTCTGTCACACTCCCAACCTCTCTCTCTCACACTCCCAATCTCTCTCTCTCACAATCCCAATCTCTCTCTCTCTCACACTCCCAATCTCTCTGTCTCACACTCCCAACCTCACTCTCTCTCACACTCCCAAGCGCTCTCTCTCACACTCGCAATCTCTCTCTCTCTCACACTCCCAATCTCTCTCTCTCACACTCCCAATCTATCTCTCTCACACTCCCAATCTCTCTCTCTCTCTCACACTCCCAATCTCTCTCTCTCTCACACTCCCAATCTCTCTCTCTCACACTCCCAATCTCTCTCTCTCACACTCCCAATCTCTCTCTCTCTCACACTCCCAATCTCTCTCTCTCTCACACTCCCAATCTCTCTCTCTCACACTCCCAATCTCTCTCTCTCACACACTCCCAATCTCTCTCTCTCACACACTCCCAATCAATTCAATTCAATTGAATTCAATTCAATTCAATTCAATTCAAATGCTTTATTGGCATGAAAGTTTACAGAGAACCATATTGCCAAAGCTTACATAGCAAAAAGGTACAGTTTTCCAACATTCTGTAGGTGTCAATCGATTTGACATTTGTTGGGTACATACAATATTACTTTTAAACAATATTAATTTTAAACAGTCTTTCTACTTCATTTGGTACGTTCAATATTAATTTTAAACAGTCTTACTTTTAAACAGTCCTCAGGTTGTGACATGTTGTTACATATTTGGCCCCAAGGTATGGTCTGTCTCCTTCTCCTAGGACTAATCTCAATTTTGACAGATCATCCAATTCCTTGAAATCTGGGGTTGTTTGGCTTAGCTTGTTGAATAATATGTTTCTTGATGTGTTGAATTTTTCGCATTTTAGGAGGAAATGCATTTCTGTTTCAACCTCGCCAGCCAGACATTGATCGCATATTCTATTCTCTCTAGGCTGCCAGGATTTCTTGTATCTGCCTTTTTCAATTTCCAGTTGGTGGTCGCTTAGTCTGTACCTGGTGAGGGTCTGTCTCTGTTTTGTGTCTCTGATGGTCGTGAGGTAGTCTGCCAGTTTATATTCTCTTTTTAGGGCCCGGTAACATTCTAATCTGCTTTGGCTTTCGGTTATTTTGTTCCAATGTTCCAGGTAGGTTTCTTTGCATTTTTTAATGATTTGGTTCACTCGGATTTGTTGTGTATGTAATATGTGTGCTACTTTGAACCTATGGACAGGACTGCACTACTTGTTGGGCGTAGTGATACGCAGTACCACTCCTGGCTATCGATCGCGGCGATGATAAGGGCCGCACTCGAGGGCTGAAGGGAGACGGCGTCGGGGGACGGGTGAAGACCGCCAAGCGCGGGAAAACCGCCATTTTGTGGGCGGAGGACGACGGCAAGAGCGGGAAGCCGCCATCTTTGATAACAAGTAAAGAAAAGAAAATCTGAGAAATTGCAAATCTACAATGCCTAAACACGGGAATATTAGCACCTTTGATAGTGACCTCGAAGATTGGGCCATATATGTTGAAAGAGTAAAAAATTATTGTAAGGCCAATAAAATTCGTGACCAAGATAAAGCTCTAACATTATTAAATTTAATGGGTGCGAAGACGTACGGGCAATTGAAACACCTGTTATCACCAGATGAACCGGCGGATAAGACGTTCGATGAGATTGTTACTGTCCTGAAAGATCATCTAAACCCCACGCCGCTGATGCTAGCGGAACGATTTAAATTTTACGACAGAAGGCAGCTACAGCATGAAAGCAATGCTGAATATTTGCTGGAATTGCGTAAATTAGCGAAATATTGCCAGTTTGGAACGGGATTGACAGATGCACTACGAGACAAATTTGTGTGTGGTTTATTTAAACAGGATACACAAAAGCGACTGCTCGAGGAGAATGAGCTGACGCTTGAGAAGGCGGTCACTATGGCAGCAGCACACGAAGTCGCAGCGAGAGGCACGGCAGTAATGCAGCTACGGTCACCGGAGCTCAGTGCACACAAATTGGGTGTGAGTTCTGGCAAATGTTATCGTTGTGGAAAGACAACGCATGATCAGAACCAGTGTTGGTTTAAAAACCAAGAATGTAGAATTTGTGGTAGGCTTGGACATATAGCTAGAGTATGCAGGTCAGGGAAGAAGACCAGCAACAAGAAGTCACCGCAAGGAAAATACGCAAAGGTACACAAGGTGACCGAACAGGAGTCCGATTCAGACGCTAGCAGTAATGAACTGGCTAGCTTAAGCTGTAATGAACTGGCTAGCTTAAGAGTACTCAACGCTGGTAAGGGTGCAGACCTCCAGACAATTTGGGTCACTCTTCAGATAGAAGGAGTCCAAGTAAAACTGGAATTGGACACTGGATCGGCATTGACGGTCATAAATAAGAAAGATTACGGAAAGTTATTCCAACATATTCCCCTACAGGATACGGGGATTATATTGAAAACATACACGGGGCAAAGAGTGTACCCCATCGGGAAAATAGAGGTTGCAGTGGCCCACAAGGGCGAAGACAGTCAAATAATGGACTTATATGTGATATCTGAAGGAGGTCCTCCACTACTAGGACGGGAGTGGATTAGGAAAATGAATATGGACTGGCATTTCCTACAAACAATAACGAGTGAGAACTCGGTGAAGATAGTCGGCCCAGACTCTGGAACGGATGATGGTAAGCCCAACTCAGGTGCAAAAGACAAAGTTTCAGCACAGAATTCCACTGAGCAACAACAACATAGTTTAACTGTGGATTCTGAGTCTGGCAAGTCTACTGATGTGCCCATTTCTGAGGGACACCGGGCTCGAACTCAACTCCATTTCAAACTACAACAGCAATTAGAACAAATGCTTCGCCGTTTTGAGCAAGAGTTGAATGCAACGAAAGAGTTCTTTGATATAGAGTTGGAGAATCTGGAAAGACAACAGAAGCAGCTGATGGAGAAAATGGAGCAGGAGCACACAAAACGTCTGATGTCAGAGGAGTTAACGGTCAGCCAACTCCTGCATATGCTGAAGGACAGGACTCTGAAATGGGAAAAACTTGAACATGAACTTCAATATTCAAACGAAAGGGGTTCGGAGCTCTCAAAGGTTATTGGAAGAGCTGAGGTGGCAACACAGACTGAGATGACTGCAACAGAGCAGCCCTTGGATGCCAAAAGTACGCTGACTCACGTCAACGTAGAACAACAGACCGCTGAAACAGCTGCTCCGGTAGAGGGATTGCATAGTCCGATCAATCAATCTCCAAAGGAAGTTGAAGTATTAAAATCACAAATGAGGTCACTAGTAAACGACTTGCTGAAAGCCCAGAAAAAGCTGGATGCAGAGGTACACATGAAGAAGTCTCTTCAGGAAAGATGTCTGGATTTGGAACAAGAGCTGGCTAACGTCCAGCTAGGTATGGAGGAAATAGACGACCCTCTCACTGGTCTAGCTCAGGACGACACCGAATATTACGATGTCCTGTCCTGCCCAGCTTGTAACTTCGACTCCCAAAGTGCAGAAATCATGGAGGAGCACCAAAAGTCTACGGAACATCGGGAGAAGCTGGCTCTACGACGGAAACAGGAGGAAGAGAAGGAGGAACTGCGCATGCAGCTGGCAGCTGTGGCAGCTGACAATGGAGCCCAGAGAGTCTCCAAGAAGCAGAAAAGGAAAAGTAAAAACAGAAGATGACCCATCTGAACCATTATCACCTCTACCAGATCACACACGTGGTCCCTCCGAACGGAGCCAATTCAGTTCGGAAGTTCAAACTGTTAAATCCATGGAAGGACTATTGAATGAGTCACTCTAGCAACGTGAACCGACTACACCACAGAGATTGAATCTGTGAACTGTTTTCCGCAGAGACTGAATCTGTGATCTGTTTTTGACATGAAGTTATCTATGTATCTATGTTATTCTGTTATGTAAACCTGAAGTTATATATGTATATATGTTATTACGTTATGTTAAATGGGGAGATGACTGTAAAGCTAGGAAGGGAGGAATGTTGTGTATGTAATATGTGTGCTACTTTGAACCTATGGACAGGACTGCACTACTTGTTGGGCGTAGTGATACGCAGTACCACTCCTGGCCATAGGGGTATAAATAGTACTGTGGGTACTGATCCCCCTCAGTTCCCGCCTGTGGGCATGAAGTAAAGACCTACGTATAGTCCCTACCTCCAACCAGTAAAGGCCTGTTTGAGTTATACGTTTAAGTCTTTGTGTTAATTGTTCAATACAATACACATACTTAACAGGATTGGTGTTTGGACGGCTGTGTTGGTCTGGGGCTGGTCAGGGTCCGGCTGAGTACTTAGTTTCAGTAGCAGCTGACTCAGGGGACTCTTTTCTGGGTTTAGCTCTTGGGTCTGAAAGGCTTTGAAATGAAGGGTGTCTGGGGAGCTAGATTTGAGGTGATTTAGGAAGTTTAGTGCTCATTTTTGGATGTTTATTATCAGTGGGTATCTGCCTAGTTCGGCTCTGCATGCATTTGTTGGCGTTTTTCTTTGGGTGCGAAGGATGCTTCGGCAGAATTCTGCATGTAGGGCTTCTATTGTGTGTTTTTCCCATTTAGTGTAGCTTTGGTGATTTAGCGGGCCCCATACTTCACTACCGTACAGTGCAATGGGCAGGATTATGCTGTCAAAAATTTTGAGCCAGATTTTGATTGGGATTTGGATGTTGTAGAATTTTCTTTTTATTGCATATAGGGCTCTTCGGGCTTTTTCTTTTAGTGCATTCACTGCTATGCTGAAGCTCCCTGATGCTGTAATAGTTAGACCAAGGTAGGTGTAGCTCATAGTGTGTCCTATAGTGGTATCACTGAGGGTAAACTGGTATTTGTTTTCCTGACATCTGGGTCTTTTCTGAAAAATCATGATGTTGGTTTTCTTTAGATTTACTGTTAGAGCCCAATTTTGGCAGTATTTGTCGAGTAGGTCTAGTTGTTGCTGTAATCCCTGTTCTGTGGGAGACAGCAGAACCAGGTCGTCCGCATAGAACAGGGACTTCACTTCTCCATCCAGGAGACGGAGACCTGGTGACTCGCTTTGCTCCAGCATGTCTGCTAATTCATTTATGTATATGTTGAACAGGGTCGGGCTCAAATTGCAGCCCTGCCGGACGCCTCTTCTCTGGGTGAAGAAATCGGTGCGTTTGTCTCCAATTTTGACCCCGCATTTGTTTTTCAGATACATTGATTTAATAAGGTCATAGACTTTGCCCCCTATTCCACACTGAAGAAGTTTATAATAGAGCCCTTCGTGCCATATAGAGTCAAAGGCTTTCTTGAAGTCGATGAAACAGGCGAATATTTTCCCATTTTTTGTTTGGTGTATATGTTTTTCAATGAGGGTGTGAAGGGTATAGATATGGTCGGCGGTGCGGTGTTTTGGAAGAAAGCCTATTTGGTTTTTTGTGAGGATATTATGTTTGTTAAGAAAATCAAGTAATCTACTATTTAGAATACTGCAGAATAACTTCCCTAGACAACTGTTGACACAGATGCCGCGGTAGTTATTTGGGTCTGATTTGTTTCCACTTTTATATATGGGGGAGATTAGTCCTTGGCACCAGATATCGGGAAAACAGCCTGAGCGTAATATGATGTTGAATAGTTTGAGTATCGCACCCTGCATCTCCATATTGCTGAACTTGAGCATTTCATTTTTGATGTTGTCTGGGCCACAGGCTTTCTTTAGGTGGAGAGATTTTGTTTTTGTGGCCAGTTCTTTCCATGTGATTGGGGAGTTGATACGCTTATCAATTACTTCATAAAAGGTGATGAGTCGAAGAAGAGATGATGAGTCGAAAGAAGAGATGAATAAGGCTTTTATTAGCTAAGAAGAGACCATGCTTCTTCGTGAGTGACTGAACAAGTCTGAACGAAACCCACACAGTGGTGGGTGGAGTCAGCTGAGGCATGCCTCCATACACAGCGCCACCCAGAGGTGGCAATATACAATACAGTGGTTTACCACATTCACCCCTTGTTTAATGTGAAGTCCGGCGGGGTGAAGGGTACTACAAGTTAAGCCTATCAGGAGGCCTTGTCTGACGTCCTGATCGTCGTGGTGGCGGCGGTGGTGTTACAGCATCCGACGTCGGGTCTGGTGTCTGGGTGGTTGGCGAAGATTCCTGGGGCTTTGGCATGCCGTCTGCAAGGGTTGGGTTGGGAGGGGTGGTGGGGGATAACAGTGGTAAGGGGGATAACGGTGGTAAGGGGGATAACGGTGGTAATTCAGGGGTACCCGAGGGTGCGAGATCTCGTATGGAGACCGTGTCCTCCCGCCCGTCTGGGTATGTCACCCAGGCATACTGGGGGTTGGCGTGTAGGAGGTGCACCCGCTCGACCAGGGGGTCCGTTTTATGCGTCCTCACGTGCCTCCGCAGTAGGACGGGCCCAGGAGAAGTCAACCATGCCGGTAGCGAGGTTCCCGATGTCGACTTCCGGGGGAAAACGAACATTTTCTCATGAGGGGTCGCATTAGTGGCAGTACAAAGCAGTGACCGAATGGAGTGGAGCGCTGCAGGGAGGACCTCCTGCCAGCGGGAGGTCGGATGGCCCTTAGATTTTAGTGCTAAGAGGACTGCCTTCCAAACCGTCGCGTTCTCCCTTTCCACCTGGCCGTTCCCCCGGGGGTTGTAACTGGTGGTCCTGCTCGTGGCGATACTTCTTGTTAGCAGGTACTGCCGAAGTTCGTCGCTCATGAACGATGAGCCCCTGTCGCTATGTATATAGCTGGGGAACCCGAACAGAGCGAAGATGTCATTCAGACACTTGATGACCGTGGTACTGGTCATGTCTGGGCAAGGGATGGCCAAGGGGAAACGGGAGTACTCATCAACTATGTTGAGGAAGTACACCTTGCGGTCAGCGGAGGGGAGGGGCCCTTTAAAATCGACGCTCAGGCGTTCGAAGGGGCGGGTGGCCTTGATCAGGCTTGCTCTGTCCGGCCTATAGAAGTGCGGTTTGCACTCGGCGCAGATTTGGCAGCTCTTGGTCATGGTCCTGACCTCCTCGATGGAGTAGGGCAGGTTACGGGATTTGATAAAATGGAAAAACCTGGTGACCCCCGGGTGGCAGAGGTCATTGTGGAGGGACTGCAGCCTATCACTCTGCGCGTTGGCGCATGTACCACGTGATAGGGCATCTGGGGGCTCATTGAGTTTCCCTGGCCGATACAAGATATCATAATTGTAGGTGGAGAGTTCGATTCTCCACCTCAAGATCTTGTCGTTCTTGATTTTACCCCTCTGCTTATTATTAAACATAAAAGCTACTGAACGCTGGTCAGTGAGCAGGGTAAATCGTTTCCCGGCCAGGTAATGCCTCCAGTGACGCACCGCTTCTACAATAGCCTGGGCCTCCTTTTCGACGGAGGAGTGTCTCGTCTCGGGGCCCTGGAGGGTCCTTGAGAAAAAGGCCACGGGTCTGCCCGCCTGGTTAAGGGTCGCGGCTAGGGCGAAGTCGGAGGCATCGCTCTCCACTTGGAAGGGGATGGACTCATCCACCGCGTGCATTGCGGCCTTCGCGATATCGTTCTTGATAAGAGTGAAGGCTGCACACGCCTCTGGTGTCAGGGGGAAGGAGGTGGCTTTGATGAGGGGCCTGGCTTTGTCTGCATAGAGGGGCACCCACTGGGCGTAGTAGGAGAAAAACCCCAGGCATCTCTTCAGTGCTTTTTGGCAGTGGGGAAGGGGTAGCTCCATTAGGGGGCGCATTCTGTCGGGGTCGGGCCCGATGACTCCGTTCTCCACCACGCAGCCGAGGATGGCCAGGCGCTTGGTGTGAAACATACATTTTTCCTTATTGTACGTTAGGTTCAGCCGTTGGGCCGTACGGAGGAAATTTGCTAGATTAACGTCGTGGTCCTGCTGGTCGTGGCCGCAGATGGTGACGTTATCCAAATAGGGGAAGGTTGCCCGCAGCGCGTTCTGGTCAACCATTCGGTCCATCTCCCTTTGGAAGACCGAAACCCCGTTGGTGACGCCGAAGGGGACCCTAAGGAAGTGGTAGAGGCGGCCGTTTGCCTCGAAGGCAGTATACTGGCGGTCCTCATGGCGGATGGGCAGCTGGTGGTACGCTGACTTAAGGTCGATGGTGGAGAATACTTTGTATTGCGCAATCTGATTGACCATATCAGATATGCGAGGGAGGGGGTACGCGTCCAGCTGGGTGTATCGGTTTATGGTTTGGCTGTAGTCGATTACCATGCGGCGTTTTGCAGTGGTTTTAACGACTACAACCTGGGCTCGCCAGGGGCTAGTGCTACCTTCGATAATGCCCTCCTTCAATAGCCGCTCCACCTCAGAGCTGATAAAAGCTCTGTCCCCGGCACTGTACCGCCTGCTTTTGGTAGCGATGGGTTTACAGTCGCGGGTGAGGTTAGCGAACAGGGGAGGGGGGGGCACTTTTAATGTGGAAAGGCTGCAGGTGGTTTGCAGCGGGCGATTTAAAAGTTGTTGGTTGCAGACTGTTGAGGAAATCTACATGATATAAGGGGTTAATTTCAAGTGTTTGCTGGGTAAAAGTTTTCAGACTTGACACTAGGCAAGTGTCGATGTGTAACTAGAGCTATTGCACGTACTCGAACTACAGCCAAGAACAGATGCCTGCCCACCTAATGGTACCAATGACCTGATAACTTGTGACCGAAAGCAAAGCTTGCCTCCCTTATATATGATTAAAGAGGACCTCCGGTTACACGATTCATGCCCTGTTATAGATTAACGGTTGACTTATGTGTCCAGGATCCTTCTGTCAATATGTTATTTCTACCTGATGATTAATCTAAAATGTATCCTGATAGAGGAACAAAGGGATTTCAATCAAACTTGTTTGTTACACTGTATAAATATAGAACGTTTACACTGTATCATTGGAATAGTAGCCTCACCCCTTGAGTGGAGGTACTGATTCCCCTTGCAAGAGAAGTTAAATAAAAGGCCTGTCCGTCTGACGAATCCAAGTGTGTATTGAGTCATTACCCAGAGCTAAGAAGTAAGGCACTTCTACAATTTGGAGGTTCCACCGAGATGGCTTGCTGTACCAATTGGTGAGTTAACAGACACCGAGTACGTTGCTCGGTTGGGAAAATCCCATCGGCCGAAGGTGGTGTTTTGCCACATTTTTGGGACTTTCCCTGCCATAAGCATAGCTGCGCACAGTCTGTTTATTCCATTGGACAGCACTGCCATCGGGTAATTGACTCACAAGGTTCGGAGGTTAAACTGCCGTTGTGACTGCTTCCCTTTCAGAAACGGAACAGAGGACCAGCCATGAGGCGCTGACGCCCCGCGAACAGGATCGTGCAGAAAAGGACTGTAGGAAGCGCTGAAATAAAGGTACCAGAGAGAGAAGGTTAAGTCAGGAATTTGATTAACTAAGGAGCTAGCGATTTATTGGAAATTGAACTAGCAAGGTTCCAGCTTGCTGAGAGAGAAGGTTAAGTCAGGAATTTGATTAACTAAGGAGCTAGCGATTTACTGGAAATTGAACTAGCAAGGTTCCAGCTTGAAGTTAGCTGGGACAAATTGAAGGCCCTTTTTGCTAAAGATTTGGCTAAAGGGAGTAGGGTAGAAGGAGAGAAGAGCTTGAAGTTAGCTGGGACAAATTGAAGGCCCTTTTTTTGCTAAAGATTTGGCTAAAGGGAATAGGGTAAAAAAAAAAGAGAGAAGAGTGGGCGGTTGTCTGAAACACAGTGTCAATGTTTAATGTTTATGAGAGTGAGTATTTAACTACTTGTTATTATCAATCAACTTTGCAGCTTTGTCCAGTAAGGCTGCATAGGTTGGGGATTTAGTAACACTTTGGTTGTTGTTTAACAAGTGTATTGTTTATTGTTTATTGTTATATGTATTAATGTTTAGTCATGTCTGATCTGTAGAGGCGTCCCACGCAGATCATAGAGTGTTACGGAATTGTTGTATGTTTTAACTAAAATATTTAAGCTGAAAAAAAACTGCAGAAGGGGTTGGAAAAGACCCAAGCCGGGGAAGTGAGTCCCGCGGCAGAATGTATGGTTGAGAAAATAGTGATGTCTTTTACATGATCCACTAAGCTATTGTGGATTCAGTATTTTCCCCAGTTAGAAATACCTTCCACGAGGGTTGAGAACCCTCGAGTTTTATACGTATGTATAGTTTATTAATCTGATCTGTAGGGGCGTACAACGCAGATCATGGATTGTCACGGGAGTTTAGATTGTTTTAAGTGAACCATTTAAGCTGCTAAAATGAGTGCTAGCGCCAGTAAGCCACCCGAGAAAGGCACGCCAGCAGCCTTTATGTTAAAGAACTGGTCAATCATCCATTGATCACCTACCAAATTGGTCCAAATGGACTGTAAATAAGACTAGACCCTTTCCCTCAGATAGTCATTTAACATAGAAAGAATTACTTGCCTCGAGAAATGTTTAACGGACGAGAGAGAAATAGAGAACAGCCAGATAAAAAGACTGCCTCTATGTTTGTTGAGTCAGAAAAAAAATTACCCCGAAGAAACACCTTTCTCCTCTATTATGGTAGGATAACAAGGTAACTATAGAAGGATGAATAGAAGGGAATATAGAGGAAGACGTGGTAGAATAAGAGGGTATGGACGATCTGGTAATTGTTACAATTGCGGACAACCCGGACATTGGGCAAACCAATGCCCTGCGAAAAATTGTCAGAACCAAACCTCCAATAATGGACCTCCGTTAGAGAATAAAGGTCCTAATTTCACTGTCCATAACCCTTTTTCGGACCAGTCAGGAGGTTACCCTACAAACGGACAGGGATTTAGGAGAAATAGAGATCAGAATTACTGACTGACACCAGCAGCCCCAGGCGCCACAGACCACCAAATGCCCGTTGTTTCTTTAAATTCACGCAGCCAACCTGAAGTTAAAATGCAAATAGCTGGGAGACCTATGTCATTTTAGTAGATACAGGAGCAACCTTTTCGGTGTTCGGGAAAGGATATTCTGAAGGAATGCCTATTAATGGGAAAAAGACCCCGATAGCTGGATTGGCTGGAATACTACAATGCTTGAATCAATCGACTCCCCTCACAGTAAAAGTAGAAGAATTTGAGGAAGAACACTCCTTTCTGTTATCAGGAGATGTCTCTATGAATTTATGTGGAAGAGACTTGCTGTGCAAAATGAATGCTACAATCATTTGCTCCCCATCAGGAGTAACGGTAGAAATCCAAGTAGATAAGGCATATGCGTACCCAGTAACAGAAATAAAACACCCTGTTCTTTACGCATGGGAAATTGCCGACCCAAGTTTGAGTCCCAAACTTGTCAGTCTGTTAGGAGCGTGGGGATTCGTTACAAGCTCCATAAAACAATACCAGGAATCCCTGAAACTAGGGAAATGGCATTCAAAATTGCACTGCACGGCCTGCTATGACAAAACAGGACAAGATTATCAGCCATTTTTAAATTTAAAATACCTCCTAACTATTAGACTGCACAGCCCTATAAAGTTACAATTAATCCAGCTGCACCATTACCCAAAAGGTCACAGTATCCATTGTCAGAGAAAGCAGAAAAAGGAGTTGAGCCAGTGATGAGATCATTGTTAAAACAGGGAGTTAACGCCGGATAGAATAAAGGTTGTTTGCAACACATCGTTGCCAAAAACTAAAGGAGAAATGAAGCATTTTCTAGGAATGACTGGCTATTGTAGACAATGAATACATGAGCATGACAAATTTGGAAAATTCGCGGTTACCTGACTTCCTCGGGAACCCAGATTAAAAATGCACAAGAAGTGAAAAATCTTTTACAAGCTATTCAGAGACGTAAACAGATTGCAATTATTAAGTGCCAAGCGCACACGGGGCATTTGGACAAGGTTGCGCTTGGAAACGCTGCTGCAGATAGCGCTGCTAAGTCAGTAGCTATATCAAGTACTGAACGACAAGTTTCAGCCTTCCCTGTTAGGGAAAAGCCAGAGATACCGCAGCCCCCGTCCTTAGATGATGTGCTGACCCATCAAAATAGGGCCAGTTCTGATGAAGTAAAGGAATGGGTTGTTAATCATTGTTTTAAAAACACTGACGGCTTATGGGTTCATCATGACGGCCGCATGGTGGCACCCAAATCATTACTATCACCAATTGCCCGATGTGTTCATAAATTCACCCATGCGGGCAAAAGGGGGATGGCGGACTATATCCTCAAGACCTGGTATGCACCAGGAATCTCAAAAGTTGGCAAAACAAATATGTGAAAATTGTATTATCTGCCAGACCATGAATGCAGGAAAAAAAAAATAAAGAAGGTACAGCCCGCATCCCATCCAAACCCCATGGGTCCTTTTGTACACTTGCAAATGGATTTTATTGAACTACCTGTGTGTATAAGCTTTAAATATGTATTAGTTATTGTTGATATGTTTTCAAGATGGATTGAAGCGTTTCCTTGTAGAAAGAGTGACGCCACCACTGTTGCTAAATGTTTATTGAAGGACATTGTGCCTCGCTTTGGGATACCAGCAAAACTGTCAAGTGACAATGGGTCCCATTTTACAGGAACAGTGATTAAGGAACTATGCAAAGCCTTACAGATTAACCAGCACCTCCATTGCAGTTATCATCCACAGTCGGCTGGACTAGTGGAAAGATATAACGGGATGCTGAAAAACAAGCTTGCAAAACTGTGTAAAGAAACTGGACTTAAATGGGTTGATTTGTTGCCCATAGCTTTAATGATAATGCGGTCTGCTACCAACAGAACTACAGGATTGTCGCCTTACGAGATCGTCATGGGAAGACCACAGAGATTGCCCTTTTCGGCACCTTTAACAGCTAAACAAATGGACATTCATAAAATGGAGGAAGATATGTTGAGTTATTGCATTGCACTAACCAAATGCATTTCTAGTTTCCATCAGCAGGTAAAGGAAGCCCAGGTCGGCCCCGCTGAAGGAAAGTGCCATACTTTCGAGCCAGGAGATAACGTCTACATAAAAATCTTCAAGTGAAAGAATGGCCTTCAACCCAGATTTGAGGGACCCTTCCAAGTACTCCTGACCACAAACACCGCTGTAAAAGTAAAGGAGCGACCAACATGGATACATGCGTCCCATTGTAAGAAGGCATCAGTTGAAGATGATACACTGCCAAGATGAACTGGATTTGGACTCTAATAAGACTGTTCCCTTTGTTAACGATAATTGAAACTGCCATATTGACTTATCAGATCCCCTGAAGGGCAAACCATGCATAGAAGAATGTGTACTTTTAAACAGTGATTTCTTTTATATTATATGCTATAACGAGACTATGAAGGTTCAGCTTCAGGATCACACTATGCAGGTACCCCCGTATCAACCCCTGAGTCTTAGGATTAGGCAGGATAAGGTAGTAGAAGAAGATAGATGGAGTGAGTGCAAATGTAACTACACTTTGACTAAAACTACTACTAAACCACCGGGTGCAGTCGAATGGCCCTATTGGGGATGGTGGAACCTGTCCACAGTACAAAATTTGACTAGTAAAAAAATCTGGAAAGGAGAACACGGAATAGGAATGATGCACCAGATATGGAACAAATTTGAAGCCTATAATAACACCTATTTCATCTGTGGGCATAGAGCATACCCCTGGTTACCACAAAATTGGACTGGGTCATGTTATTTGGGATATGTAGTGCCTTATATACATCACATTTCATCTTTGGATAGCCACCCTGGGACACGAGCAAAACGAGCCATTACAGAAACTGAAAGGTTCTTTGCTATAGCATTTCCCTGGTATGGAACAGGGAAGTTAACAAGAGAATCTATAAATATGGCAGCAGTGTTGGAACAAATAGCCAATGATACTGCAGATGCTCTTAGTGATGTAAACGCAGAAATGGTGGCTTTGCGCACTGTTGCCTTACAAAACCGCATGGCTCTGGACTATTTGTTGGCAAAAGAAGGGGGCACATGTGCAATCATAAAAACCGAATGTTGCACCTATATCCCAGATAGCTCAGAAAATATCACCAATCTGGTAAACCACATAAAGAAGGCCGTAGAGAAACTACGTCAACCTGAACCATGGTCAATGTGGGATTGGATTTCAGGATGGGGAGGAGCATTGGGAAAGCAAATTTTGGAAGCTTTTATCGCAATTGTGATGATAATAATTTTAATTAGTTTATTGATTGGTTGTTTAAAATTATTGTGTACAAAAGTCCTTTCCTTATTAGCGTCAACTCCTCCAGTACCAATGATGTCTGAATATGAGGATATTAAGGGTGAGACCTTTGATGTAGAGTTTCTTAAACTTAGCGAGATAGATTGTCCTTAGAAAGGACAAAAGGGGGGAATGAGGAAATCTACATGATATAAGGGGTTAATTTCAAGTGTTTGCTGGGTAAAAGTTTTCAGACTTGACACTAGGCAAGTGTCGATGTGTAACTAGAGCTATTGCACGTACTCGAACTACAGCCAAGAACAGATGCCTGCCCACCTAATGGTACCAATGACCTGATAACTTGTGACCGAAAGCAAAGCTTGCCTCCCTTATATATGATTAAAGAGGACCTCCGGTTACACGATTCATGCCCTGTTATAGATTAACGGTTGACTTATGTGTCCAGGATCCTTCTGTCAATATGTTATTTCTACCTGATGATTAATCTAAAATGTATCCTGATAGAGGAACAAAGGGATTTCAATCAAACTTGTTTGTTACACTGTATAAATATAGAACGTTTACACTGTATCATTGGAATAGTAGCCTCACCCCTTGAGTGGAGGTACTGATTCCCCTTGCAAGAGAAGTTAAATAAAAGGCCTGTCCGTCTGACGAATCCAAGTGTGTATTGAGTCATTACCCAGAGCTAAGAAGTAAGGCACTTCTACACTGTGAGTGGGGGGAGGGGTCCACCGTATGCTAGTGTGACACTCTTAAGGTGGCACTGAAAATCCAACCCTAGCAGGACGGCAGCGCAAAGACGGGGCAGGACTAGCAGTTTAAATTTTTTATATTCAGTGCCCCCTACTGACAGGGTCACCACACAGTAGCCGCTGATGTCCATTGACTGGGACTTGGACGCCATAGAAATGCGATGGTGCGTTGGCAGAATCGTGAGGGAGTGGCTACGTACCGTGTCGGGGTGGACGAAACTCTCTGTGCTCCCGCTGTCGATCAGGCAACTGGTGGCGCGGCCGTTTACCGCGATATCCATCATGGAGCTGGATAGATGGTGAGGGAGGGCTTGATCCAGCGTCACGGAGGCCAGTATGTGGCTTAGTGAGTCACTATAGTCATCCGCCGAGACGGTGGTCGGTTCCGGTGACGAAATGGCGGTTGAGTGCGTTGGATACGATGGCGGCGGATGCCATGCGGCCGGGGGTACACAAAATGGCGGATAAGATGGCTGCTCCCACGGCCCGCACGCTGCGCTGCTGGCTGGCTTCCCCTTGCAGGCGTTAGCGTAATGGCCTTTCTTCCCGCAGCCCGAGCAGGTAGCTGTCTTAGCTGGGCAGTGCGCTCTGGGATGTTTTAACTGGCCACAGAAATAGCATTTTTGGGCCTGGTTACTGGGCATCGAAGCAGTTCTTACCGGAGGCTGCTGTCTCGGTTGGGTCGCTGCAGCGGTTGGTGCCGGGGGCGGCGGTCCCGTGTCCCACGGTTTCGATTGCCATGTCTCGGCGCCGTTACGGGGGTATGCCTCGAGGTTTCGGTGGGCCTCCTCTAACGAGAGCGCAAGGGCAATGGCCGTCTTCAGGTCGGGTTCCTTGCTTTCTAGCAGTCTCTGCCGGGTGTGGTCTGACTGGAGGCCCCTGACGAAGGCATCACAGGTGAGTCCCTGCGCGTGCTCCACAGCCGTTACCGCTTTACAATCGCAGTCTCTGCAGAGTGCCAGTAGCGCCCGTGCAAATGCCCCTACCGATTCTCCCGGTTGCTGCCTGCGGGATCCCAAGAGGTGTCGGGCGTAAATTGTGTTCACTGGGCGCGTATATTGCCCTTTTAGTAGCTCGAGGGCCGCCACGTACGTATTAGAGTCCCGGATTAGCATATATACTTGATGGCTCACCTGGGCGGTCAAAATTTTCAGTTTGTGATCCTCCTCTGTAACCTGTGAGATTGCGAGGAAGGATTCAAAGCAGCTCAGCCAGTGTTCAAACTTGGCTGATGCACCCACATCTTGAGGGTCGAGGTCCAGGCGTGGTGGTCTGAGGGCTCTCAGCAATGTCTGCTGTATCCGTTGCTGTTGTTGCTCCTCAGGTGTCGCCATTTAACTTTTAGCTAATAAAATTGATACGCTTATCAATTACTTCATAAAAGGTGATGAGTCGAAGAAGAGATGATGAGTCGAAAGAAGAGATGAATAAGGCTTTTATTAGCTAAGAAGAGACCATGCTTCTTCGTGAGTGACTGAACAAGTCTGAACGAAACCCACACAGTGGTGGGTGGAGTCAGCTGAGGCATGCCTCCATACACAGCGCCACCCAGAGGTGGCAATATACAATACAGTGGTTTACCACAGGAGTCTAGAGGGTTTTGGTTGTCTTTAATAGTTGCTTCTAATGTGTGGAGTTTTTCTGTGACCTGATGTTGACTTGGGTTTGTTTCGTTTATTGGGATGTCTTTGTAGAGGTTTTCAAAATGTGTTCTCCAGATGTCGCCATCTTGGATTGCTCACTCCCCAATCTCTCTCTTTCTCACACTCCCAATCTCCCTCTCTCTCTCACACTACCAATCTCTCTCACACTCCCAATCTCGCTCTCTCTCACACTCCCAATCTCTCTCATACTCCCAATCTCTCTCTCTCTCTCACTCCCAGTCCCTCTCTCTCACACTCCCAATCTCTCTCTCTCTCACACTCCCAATCTCTCTCTCTCACTCCCAGACTCTCTCTCTCTCTCCCTCCCAATCTCTCTCTCTCACACTCACAATCTCTCTCTCTCTCTCTCACACTCACAATCTCTCTCTCTCACACTCCCAGTCTCTCTCTCTCTCACACTCCCAATCTCTCACACACTCCCAAACTCTCTGCCTCTCTCACACTCCCAATCTCTCTCTCTCTCTCTCACGCTCCCAATCTCTCTCTCTCTCACTCCCAGTCTCTCTCTCTCACACTCCCAGCCTCTCTCTCTCTCACACTCCCAGTCTCTCTCTCTCTCTCACACTCCCACTCTCTGTCTCTCACACTCTCAATCCCTCTCTCTCTCACTACCAGTCTCTCTCTCTCACACTCCCAATCTCTCTCTCTCTCACACTCCCAATCTCTCTCTCTCACACTCCCAATCTCTCTCTCTCTCAGACTACCAATCTCTCTCTCTCACACTCCCAGTCTCTCTCTCTCTCTCACTCCCAATCTCTCACACACTCCCAAACTCTCTGTCTCTCTCACACTCCCAATCTCTCTCTCTTTCACACTCCGAATCTCTCTCTCTTTCACACTCCCAATCTCTCTCTGTCTCACACTCCCAGTCTCTCTCTCTCTCTCACACTCCCAATCTCTCTCTGTCTCACACTTCCAATCTCTCTCTCTTTCACACTCCCAATCTCTCTCTGTCTCACACTCCCAGTCTCTCTGCTCTCACACTCCCAATCTCTCTCTCTCTCTCACATTACCAATCTCTCTCTCTCTCACATTCCCAGTCTCTCTCTCTCTCACACTCCCAGTTTCTCTCTCTCTCAGACTCCCAATCTCTCTCTCTCTCACACTTTCAATCTCTCTCACTCACACTCCCAATGTCTCTCTCTCACACTCCCAATCTCTTTCACTCACACTCCCAATCTCTCCCTCTCTCTCACACTCCCAATCTCTCTCTCTCTCTCACACTCCCAATCTCTCTCTCTCTCTCACACTCCGAATCTCTCTCTCTCTCACACTCCCAATCTCGCTCTCTCACAATCTCTCTCTCTCTCTCACACTCCCAATCTCTCTCTCTCTCACACTCCCAATCTCTCTCTCTCTCACACTCCCAATCTCTCTCTCTCTCTCACTCCCAATCTCTCTCTATCACACTCACAATCTCTCTCTCTCTCTCTCTCACTCCCAATCTCTCTCTCTCTCACTCCCGGTCTCTCTCTCTCTCACACTCCCAATCTCTCTCTCTCTCTCTCACACTCCCAATCTCTCTCTCTCTCCAAGTCTCTCTCTCTCTCTCTCACTCCCAATCTCTCTCTCTCACACTCACAATCTCCCTCTCCGTCTCTCACACCCCCAATCTCTCTCTCTCACACTCCCAGTCTCTCTCTCTCTCACACTCCCCATCTCTCACACACTCCCAATCTCGCTGTCTCTCTCACACTCCCAATCTCTGTCTTGCACACTCCCAATCTCTCTCTCTCTCACACTCCCAAACTCTCTCTCTCACACTCCCAATCTCTCTCTCTCTGTCACACTCCCAATCTCTCTCTCTCACACTCCCAATCTCTCTCTCTCACAATCCCAATCTCTCTCTCTCTCACACTCCCAAACTCTCTGTCTCACACTCCCAATCTCACTCTCTCTCACACTCCCAAGCTCTCTCTCTCACACTCGCAATCTCTCTCTCTCTCACACTCCCAATCTCTCTCTCTCACACTCCCAAACTCTCTCTCTCACACTCCCAATCTCTCTCTCTCTGTCACACTCCCAATCTCTCTCTCTCACACTCCCAATCTCTCTCTCTCACAATCCCAATCTCTCTCTCACACTCCCAATCTCTCTGTCTCACACTCCCAATCTCACTCTCTCTCACACTCCCAAGCGCTCTCTCTCACACTCGCAATCTCTCTCTCTCTCACACTCCCAATCTCTCTCTCTCACACTCCCAATCTATCTCTCTCACACTCCCAATCTCTCTCTCTCTCTCACACTCCCAATCTCTCTCTCTCTCACACTCCCAATCTCTCTCTCTCACACTCCCAATCTCTCTCTCTCACACTCCCAATCTCTCTCTCTCTCACACTCCCAATCTCTCTCTCTCTCACACTCCCAATCTCTCTCTCTCACACTCCCAATCTCTCTCTCTCACACACTCCCAATCTCTCTCTCTCACACACTCCCAATCTCTCTCTCTCACTTCCAATCTCTCTCTCTCACTCCCCAATCTCTCTCTTTCTCACACTCCCAATCTCCCTCTCTCTCTCACACTACCAATCTCTCTCACACTCCCAATCTCGCTCTCTCTCACACTCCCAATCTCTCTCATACTCCCAATCTCTCTCTCTCTCTCACTCCCAGTCCCTCTCTCTCACACTCCCAATCTCTCTCTCTCTCACACTCCCAATCTCTCTCTCTCACTCCCAGACTCTCTCTCTCTCTCCCTCCCAATCTCTCTCTCTCACACTCACAATCTCTCTCTCTCTCTCTCACACTCACAATCTCTCTCTCTCACACTCCCAGTCTCTCTCTCTCTCACACTCCCAATCTCTCTCTCTCTCACACTCCCAATCTCTCTCTCTCACACTCCCAATCTCTCTCTCTCACACACTCCCAATCTCTCTCTCTCTCACACTCCCAATCTCTCTCTCTCACACTCCCAATCTCTCTCTCTCTCAGACTACCAATCTCTCTCTCTCACACTCCCAGTCTCTCTCTTTCTCTCACTCCCAATCTCTCACACACTCCCAAACTCTCTGTCTCTCTCACACTCCCAATCTCTCTCTCTTTCACACTCCGAATCTCTCTCTCTTTCACACTCCCAATCTCTCTCTGTCTCACACTCCCAGTCTCTCTCTCTCTCTCACACTCCCAATCTCTCTCTGTCTCACACTTCCAATCTCTCTCTCTTTCACACTCCCAATCTCTCTCTGTCTCACACTCCCAGTCTCTCTGCTCTCACACTCCCAATCTCTCTCTCTCTCTCACATTACCAATCTCTCTCTCTCTCACATTCCCAGTCTCTCTCTCTCTCACACTCCCAGTTTCTCTCTCTCTCAGACTCCCAATCTCTCTCTCTCTCACACTTTCAATCTCTCTCACTCACACTCCCAATGTCTCTCTCTCACAATCTCTCTCTCTCTCACACTCCCAATCTCTCTCTCTCTCACACTCCCAATCTCTCTCTCTCTCACACTCCCAGTCTCTCTCTCTCTCTCACTCCCAATCACAATTCACAATTCAAATCGCTTTATTGGCATGATAAGTTACATCTTATGTTGCCAAAGCATCAAAATACATTTATGGTTTAGCACATAAACACAGTTCTATTCATACAGTGTATAAACAGGTATATCCCTGAGTGTATAAATATACATTCGCATTGTTTATATATATTCTTTTCTTAGTTTACTGGTTGTCCCTCTGTTCATGGCAAGCTGTAACATAGTGTGCCGCCAGTGTTATACAGTTTCTCTCCTCTCCCAGTAGGAATGGGAGTTTTTGGTTGTCATTCAGATTTCTGAAATCAGGGCATATTTGTGAGAATTTTTGGTAGAAATTCTCCCTGATGCCCTGATATTTTCCACAAGCTGTGAGGAAGTGCATCTCTGTCTCCACCACTCCCTGACTGCAGTGAGAGCATATCCTGTCCTCTCTTGGCAGCCTGGTCTGCCTGTGTCTGCCTTTTTCGATCGCTAGGCTATGTTCGCTAAGTCTGTACCTTGTCAAGGTTCTTCTCAGTTTGTTATCCTTTACCATGGTCAGGTAATCAGCTATGTTGTATTGTCTGTTTAGGGCCAAGTAGCAATTGAGTTTGCTTTGGGTTTTTGTTGTTTCTGCCCAATATGTCAGATATTTTTCCTTTTGCTTAGCGACGATTGTGTTGGGTCGAATTCTTTGTGTTACCCTGTCACTGTCCTGGGGCTGGTTATTGTTAGTATTGTTAGTAGTTACTTCACTGAGTCCCAGGACTAGTTGACTGAGGGTATTCTTCTTTATGGTCAGCTCTTGGCATTTCAGGGCGTCGTAGTGATAGCATTGGGGATTGCTCATTTGTAGGTGATTCCAAAATTTGGTGGCTCTTTTTTGGATAGTGATTATTAATGGATATTGGCCTAGTTCCGCCCTGCATGCATTGTTTACTGTTTTCCTTTGAGTCCGGAGGATACTTTTACAGAATTCTGCATGTAGGATCTCAATTGGGTGTTTGTCCCATTTTGCAAATTCTTGTTGAGTTAGCGGTCCCCATACTTCACTGCCATAGAGTGCAATTGGTTCAATTACTGATTTGAAAATTTTGAGCCAAATGCTAATTGGGATTTCTATTTGGATTGATTTTTTGATGGCATAGAAAGCCCTTCTTGCTTTCTCTTTCAGTTCATTCACAGCCAGTTTGAAGTTTCCCGTAGAACTGATTTTTAAGCCCAAGTAAGTGTAGTTAGTGGTTTGTTCAATTTTGGTTGTTCCTACTGTGAAATTTATTTTGGGTCCCTGATGTTTGGATCTTTGCTGGAACACAAGGACTTTGGTTTTTTGGGGATTTATTGTCAGGGCCCAAGTCTGGCAGTACGACTCCAGCAGGTCCAGGTTTTGCTGTAGCCCCTCTTTAGTAGGTGACAGCAGAACCAGGTCGTCTGCATAGAGGAGGAATTTAACCTTGGATTCATATAGGGTGAGGCCGGGTGCTGTAGATTGTTCAAGTAGTTTTGCCAATCCATTTATGTAAATATTAAAGAGTGTCGGTGAGATTGGCGAGCCCTGCGTCACCCCCCGCCCCTGTGGGAAGTATTTTGTTTGTTTGTCTCCAATTTTAACTGCACATTTGTTGTTTGTATACATTGATTTAATTACATCATATGTTTTCCCTCCTACCCCACTTTCGATAAGTTTCAGGAATAAACCGTCATGCCAGATGGAGTCGAAAGCCTTCTGGAAATCTACAAAGCATGCGTAGATTTTGCTTTTGTTATGGTGAACGTGTTTGTCAATTAGGGTCTGTAGGGTGAAGATATGATCGGATGTTCTATAGTTTGGCAGGAATCCAATTTGGCTTTTACTCAAGACATTGTGCTCCTCAAGGAAGTTTATAAGTCTTTTGTTTATGATGCTACAGAATACCTTCCCCAGGTTACTGTTTACACAGATGCCTCGATAGTTGTTTGGGTCGATTTTGTCCCCACTTTTGTATATGGGCGTTATGAGTCCTTTGTTCCAGATATCAGGGAAATAACCGACACTCAGAACCAAGTTGAAGAGTTTTAGGATAGCCAGTTTCATTTTGTTGTCTGTGTGTTTAATCATCTCGTTTAGTATGCCGTCTGTCCCGCAGGCTTTTCCTGGTCGCAGGTCCTTGAGTTTTTCAAGAAGTTCTTTTTCTGTTATTATGGCGTCCAGCGGGTTTTGGTTATCTTTTATGGCCATTTCTAGCTTTTCCAGTTTTTTGCATATTTGGTGTTGCTCTGGTCTTAGTGTGTTTTTCTGGTATAATTTTTCAAAGTGGTTTACCCATGTGTCCCCATTTTGAATGGCCAAATCGTCGTGTTGTTTTTTGTGTAGTGTTTTCAAGTTTTCCCAGAAACAATTGGAATCAATGGATTCCTCCATGGAGCTGAGTGTATTCTTAATATATTGCTCTTTTTTGGTTCTGAGTGTGTTTCTGTATTGTGTTAGTGTCTGACAATAAGTAAGGCGTAGTTCCTCGTTTTCTGGATGTCTGTGTTTTTGGTTTGATATTTTTCTAAGTTTTTTCCTCATGTTATGGCAATCTCGGTCAAACCATTTTTCATAGTTTTTTGTTTTGGGTTTGTTCTTGCGAGCTTTCAAGTTTGCATTTGTTGCCAAATTATCAAAAATATTGTTTAGTTTACTAACTGCCCGGTTTACGCCTTCTTTATTGTGAGTGTATATGTTATCCAGAAAGGTGTCTAAGAGAGCTTGAGTTGATGCATTGCTAATTGTTTTCTGGTATTTTTCCGTGTCGTTTTTGGCCCATCTGTACGATTTTTTGGTGTTGTACAGTTTACTGGGTTGTGTTTCTATGTTGTTTGTTTCTGTCTTTTTGAGGAACATAGTAATTTGATTGTGATCTGACAGTGTTGTTTGTGGTTTGACTGTGAATGCTCTGAAAGAGGATGGGTCTAAGTCTGTAATCATATAGTCTACTGCGCTGCAGCCAAGAGGTGAGCAATAGGTCGATCTTCCTAGGAGGTCTCCTATGAACCTACCATTGACAATGTACAGACCCAGGTTTCGACAGAGCTGTAGTAGCTGTTTTCCGTTGGTATTTGACTGCTTGTCGCAGTTATGCCTGTATGGAAGGGAAGGGATGTCAAAGTGGTTATTCCCGAAAACGTAATTGTTTCCCTGATTATTGGTGAAGTCTGGTTCTTCGCCCGTTCTTGAATTGAGGTCCCCACAGATCAACACGTTCCCCTGGGCCTGGTATTGGATAATTTCCCCCTCCATGTTGGAGAAGGTGTCCTCTTTAAAGTACGGGGAATCGATTGGAGGGATATAAAGTGCGCAAATGTAAACATCTTGGGTGTTTGAGATAATCTCCCTCTCAAGTTTGAGCCACATATGGTTTTCGCCCTTTTTTATAAATTTGATGTAATTCTTAAGTTCTGTTTTAAACCAGATCAGTATGCCTCCGGAGTCTCTGCCTTGGGTTACACTTGGTAATTTATTGGAGGGGACCACCAGCTCAGTGTACCCTTGGGGACAGCCAGTGTGTCCTTTTCCTTTATACCAAGTTTCCTGTAAAATGATAATATCTAGGTCTTTAGTTTCATCTATGAACTCTGGGGTCCTACTTTTCACTTCTCGCAGTGAAGAGCGTAGACCTTGGATATTCCAGGTCGAAATATATAAGGATTTCATGTTAAGTTTGATCTTTTACTATGATAGGTTAAAGAGTGGTACGTGTTTGTCGTGTCTAAGTGTGGGAAAAAAAAGATCACATCAGTTGTCTACAAAAGTTAATACAATTTGGTTACAGTTCTTTCTATTAATTAGTCCTTGATCCATAAGGCGGAAGTAGATGCTGCTGCACATCTGCTTATTGTCTCTTAATGGATTGTTTCTGTCTGAGGTATTGCGTACGTCCTGTGCATCTCTCCCTCTGTCTGGCTGGGAGCAGTCCTATTCCCCTGTGGGACAGGAGTGGTGCAGGTCTGATATTGTTGTTTTGCATGGGGATCCTCTCTGGTCTCGGTTGGTGTGTTGGTGGTCCTTGTAGTGTTCCTGATATGTACCCCGCTGATCTCTGGTGGTCGGGGGGGGGTCCTCTTGGAGTCTGGGTATGGACCCGGTTAAAAGCGACGTCCTTCAGGGCTTTAGCAAAGATCGATATTCTTTGCCTTTGGATGTGGACGTGGTCGTAAAGACATTCCTCATCGAGGGTGGGGTGTTGGGCCAGGTGTACGTTGTGGTTTGATTCGCAGTCTCTTGCTATGCTGGCATTTATCTCATGAATTGTGTTGTTGTTGAAGTCTGTTCTCGGCAATATTGTGGAAACAGTGATTCTAGTGTTTGGAAATGTACTGCTTGCTTTCCTAATCATTGCTCTGAGCGATGTTGCTACTTCTTTCTGTTGGGTCTTTAGGTCATTTGTGCCCGTGTGTATTATTATGTGTTGGGGGGAGCCTAATCTGGCTTTGGTCAGCCATCCCATGGCTCTGTTTGTTGTTGGGCACCAGATCTTTTCTACTTTACTTCTAGGGAATAGCTTTTTCTCCCATAGAAATTTCCCATTTGAGTCTATGAGTATTACAACGTCAGCCTTGTTTGTGTTTACTGTCTGGTGGCTTTCGCTTGGACTCCTAGTGTGTGTGCTGGGCTGGGGTGTCTGGTGTGTGCGTACCTCTTGTGAGCGGCCCGCTTGTGGTTCCACGGTGGTGGGGGAAGATTGCGAATCAGTATGCTGGTCGGTCTGTGTGGCACCCCTTGTATTGTGTGTCTGTTGCTTTTGTTCCGTGTGGGAGTGCAGCCGTTCCGTCCGGCTCTGTCTTGTCTTATCTCTAGCCTCTGGTTGCTGGTCTAATGGTGTTATCTCTCCTCTATGGCTCTCTTCTTTTTCCTGCAGCTCTTTCACCTGATTCCTAAGTAGATTCACCTGGTTCTCAAGTAGCTTCAGCTCTCTCTTGTGTCTCTCCCTCTCCTGATTTTGATAGTCATTCATTTTGAGGAAGTCCTCTCTAAGTTTAACCACCTCTATCTCTAATTGATTAAATTTATCTTTTGGTCGTATCTGGCTGTGTGATCCCGGGGTATGTGTCTGGTCAGCCCTGGAAGGCTCACTCACTTCCTGGCTAGGCTGGTCGGCCCTGGAGGGCTCACTCACTTCCTGGCTATGCTGCTCTTCTCTTGGTGAGCTGGGAATGGTAGGGGGACTATGTGTGGCTTCCTCCCTGGTAGTTATGCTGGGGTTTGTCAGTTGTATCGTGTGGCTGTGGTTCCCCGGGGTTAGTGTCTGGTTTGAACTGTGTGGCTCGTTCACCTCCTGACCAGGCAGATTTTCTCCTGGTAAGTTGTCAATGTTGGGGGGAGTGCGGGCCACTCTGGGGCTGTTCCTTCCCCCCTTAGTTAATTTTTTCAGTGTCCTGAAGGCCGTTGCAAATTTGTCGAGGTTGCCTTGCACTAATATTGTTCCGGTATTGTACGCGTTGACCGTCGTAGTTGAACTGTCTCCTGGTGTGTTAATTTTCATTATGGACCCATTTGCGGTATTTTCTAGCTTAACATTGGTATAGTGTGATTTTATTGCTGTGATCCAAGCCACTGGCTGATCTGAGTAGAAAATGAGGTTACTTTTTGTCCCATTGTTGTAACAGTCAGCAAAAAGTGTTTCTGGTTTTTCTCTCATCTGCTCATGCTTGATCGCTTTTATAGCTTTTTTTGCGGTGTTGGGGGGAATCTGGAAGCGGGGCTGTTGTGGATCTTCTGATTCGCTCATTTTTGGTAAAGTATTGTTGATCTTAGAATAAGCTTTTCTGGGGCCACGGGTTTGGTGTTTCCCTCTCCCTGTTCGCGAACTTTCCCGGTCCCCCTCTCCGACCCCGTGGTCCCTGGGCCTCGGTTTCTGGGTTCACCCTTCTCAGGTCTGGGTCTGTGAGCCGCTGTTTCCCGGTGCCTTCGGGCTGTTCCCCTCCCCCTCAGAGGTCTCTGTGCCTCTGTCTCGGCCTGGCTCCTCGGGCCTTTCCCTGGCTTCAGTCTCCCTCCCTGGGCCCTGTACTCACAGTCTTGGTTTGCTTCTGGAAGCCTTCTGGTTGATCCCCTTCTCTTCAGAGGTCTCTGGGCCTGGCTCCTCGGGCCTTTCCCGGGCTTTCTAGCCCAGCCGCCGCTCGGGCTGTGCCTCGTTCGCCGTTCGGGTGCTGGACTGCGGTCGTCGCTCGGGTGCTGGACTGCGGCCGTCGCTCGGGTGCTGGACTGCGGTCGTCGCTCGGGTGCTGGACTGCGGCCGCCGATCGGGCCGTGTCTCGTTCGCCGCTCGGGCTCCCCGAGTCACCTCGTTCCAGCTGCCGCTGCGTCTCCGTGCGGCCTCCCCGATTCGCTCTCTATCACACTCACAATCTCTCTCTCTCTCTCTCTCACTCCCAATCTCTCTCTCTCTCACACCCGGTCTCTCTCTCTCTCACACTCCCAATCTCTCTCTCTCTCTCACACTCCCAATCTCTCTCTCTCTCCAAGTCTCTCTCTCTCTCTCTCACTCCCAATCTCTCTCTCTCACACTCACAATCTCCCTCTCTGTCTCTCACACTCCCAATCTCTCTCTCTCACACTCCCAGTCTCTCTCTCTCTCACACTTTCCCATCTCTCACACACTCCCAATCTCGCTGTCTCTCTCACACTCCCAATCTCTGTCTTGCACACTCCCAATCTCTCTCTCTCTCACACTCCCAAACTCTCTCTCTCACACTCCCAATCTCTCTCTCTCTGTCACACTCCCAATCTCTCTCTCTCACACTCCCAATCTCTCTCTCTCACAATCGCAATCTCTCTCTCTCTCACACTCCCAAACTCTCTGTCTCACACTCCCAATCTCACTCTCTCTCACACTCCCAAGCTCTCTCTCTCACACTCGCAATCTCTCTCTCTCTCACACTCCCAATCTCTCTCTCTCACACTCCCAAACTCTCTCTCTCACACTCCCAATCTCTCTCTCTCTGTCACATTCCCATCTCTCTCTCTCACACTCCCAATCTCTCTCTCTCACAATCCCAATCTCTCCCTCTCTCACACTCCCAATCTCTCTGTCTCACACTCCCAATCTCACTCTCTCTCACACTCCCAAGCGCTCTCTCTCACACTCGCAATCTCTCTCTCTCTCACACTCCCAATCTCTCTCTCTCACACTCCCAATCTATCTCTCTCACACTCCCAATCTCTCTCTCTCTCTCACACTCCCAATCTCTCTCTCTCTCACACTCCCAATCTCTCTCTCTCACACTCCCAATCTCTCTCTCTCACACTCCCAATCTCTCTCTCTCTCACACTCCCAATCTCTCTCTCTCTCACACTCCCAATCTCTCTCTCTCACACTCCCAATCTCTCTCTCTCACACACTCCCAATCTCTCTCTCTCACACACTCCCAATCTCTCTCTCTCACTTCCAATCTCTCTCTCTCACTCCCCAATCTCTCTCTTTCTCACACTCCCAATCTCCCTCTATCTCTCACATTACCAATCTCTCTCTCTCTCACATTCCCAGTCTCTCTCTCTCTCACACTCCCAGTTTCTCTCTCTCTCAGACTCCCAATCTCTCTCTCTCTCACACTTTCAATCTCTCTCACTCACACTCCCAATGTCTCTCTCTCACACTCCCAATCTCTTTCACTCACACTCCCAATCTCTCCCTCTCTCTCACACTCCCAATCTCTCTCTCTCTCTCACACTCCCAATCTCTCTCTCTCTCTCACACTCCGAATCTCTCTCTCTCTCACACTCCCAATCTCGCTCTCTCACAATCTCTCTCTCTCTCACACTCCCAATCTCTCTCTCTCTCACACTCCCAATCTCTCTCTCTCTCACACTCCCAATCTCTCTCTCTCTCTCTCACTCCCAATCTCTCTCTATCACACTCACAATCTCTCTCTCTCAGTTCAGTTCAGTTCAAATGCTTTATTGGCATGAAAGTTTACAGAGAACCATATTGCCAAAGCTTACATAGCAAAAAGGTACAGTTTTCCAACATTCTGTAGGTGTCAATCGATTTGACATTTGTTGGGTATATACAATATTACTTTTAAACAATATTAATTTTAAACAGTCTTTCTACTTCATTTGGTATGTTCAATATTAATTTTAAACAGTCTTACTTTTAAACAGTCCTCAGGTTGTGACATGTTGTTACATATTTAGCCCCAAGGTATGGTCTGTCTCCTTCTCCTAGGACTAATCTCAATTTTGACAGATCATCCAATTCCTTGAAATCTGGGGTTGTTTGGCTTAGCTTGTTGAATAATATGTTTCTTGATGTGTTGAATTTTTCGCATTTTAGGAGGAAATGCATTTCTGTTTCAACCTCGCCAGCCAGACATTGATCGCATATTCTATTCTCTCTAGGCTGCCAGGATTTCTTGTATCTGCCTTTTTCAATTTCCAGTTGGTGGTCGCTTAGTCTGTACCTGGTGAGGGTCTGTCTCTGTTTTGTGTCTCTGATGGTCGTGAGGTAGTCTGCCAGTTTATATTCTCTTTTTAGGGCCCGGTAACATTCTAATCTGCTTTGGCTTTCGGTTATTTTGTTCCAATGTTCCAGGTAGGTTTCTTTGCATTTTTTAATGATTTGGTTCACTCGAATTGGTGTTTGGACGGCTGTGTTGGTCTGGGGCTGGTCAGGGTCCGGCCGAGTACTTAGTTTCAGTAGCAGCTGACTCAGGGGACTCTTTTCTGGGTTTAGCTCTTGGGTCTGAAAGGCTTTGAAATGAAGGGTGTCTGGGGAGCTAGATTTGAGGTGATTTAGGAAGTTTAGTGCTCGTTTTTGGATGTTTATTATCAGTGGGTATCTGCCTAGTTCGGCTCTCTCTCTCTCTCACTCCCAATCTCTCTCTCTCTCACTCCCGGTCTCTCTCTCTCTCACACTCCCAATCTCTCTCTCTCTCTCTCACACTCCCAATCTCTCTCTCTCTCTCTCACTCCCAATCTCTCTCTCTCACACTCACAATCTCCCTCTCTGTCTCTCACACCCCCAATCTCTCTCTCTCACACTCCCAGTCTCTCTCTCTCTCACACTCCCCATCTCTCACACACTCCCAATCTCGCTGTCTCTCTCACACTCCCAATCTCTGTCTTGCACACTCCCAATCTCTCTCTCTCTCACACTCCCAAACTCTCTCTCTCACACTCCCAATCTCTCTCTCTCTGTCACACTCCCAATCTCTCTCTCTCACACTCCCAATCTCTCTCTCTCACAATCCCAATCTCTCTCTCTCTCACACTCCCAAACTCTCTGTCTCACACTCCCAATCTCACTCTCTCTCACACTCCCAAGCTCTCTCTCTCACACTCGCAATCTCTCTCTCTCTCACACTCCCAATCTCTCTCTCTCACACTCCCAAACTCTCTCTCTCACACTCCCAATCTCTCTCTCTGTCACACTCCCAATCTCTCTCTCTCACACTCCCAATCTCTCTCTCTCACAATCCCAATCTCTCTCTCTCTCACACTCCCAATCTCTCTGTCTCACACTCCCAATCTCACTCTCTCTCACACTCCCAAGCGCTCTCTCTCACACTCGCAATCTCTCTCTCTCTCACACTCCCAATCTCTCTCTCTCACACTCCCAATCTATCTCTCTCACACTCCCAATCTCTCTCTCTCTCTCACACTCCCAATCTCTCTCTCTCTCACACTCGCAATCTCTCTCTCTCACACTCCCAATCTCTCTCTCTCACACTCCCAATCTCTCTCTCTCTCACACTCCCAATCTCTCTCTCTCTCACACTCCCAATCTCTCTCTCTCTCACACTCCCAATCTCTCTCTCTCTCTCACTCCCAATCTCTCTCTATCACACTCACAATCTCTCTCTCTCTCTCTCTCACTCCCAATCTCTCTCTCTCTCACTCCCGGTCTCTCTCTCTCTCACACTCCCAATCTCTCTCTCTCTCTCTCACACTCCCAATCTCTCTCTCTCTCCAAGTCTCTCTCTCTCTCTCTCACTCCCAATCTCTCTCTCTCACACTCACAATCTCCCTCTCCGTCTCTCACACCCCCAATCTCTCTCTCTCACACTCCCAGTCTCTCTCTCTCTCACACTCCCCATCTCTCACACACTCCCAATCTCGCTGTCTCTCTCACACTCCCAATCTCTGTCTTGCACACTCCCAATCTCTCTCTCTCTCACACTCCCAAACTCTCTCTCTCACACTCCCAATATCTCTCTCTCTGTCACACTCCCAATCTCTCTCTCTCACACTCCCAATCTCTCTCTCTCACAATCGCAATCTCTCTCTCTCTCACACTCCCAAACTCTCTGTCTCACACTCCCAATCTCACTCTCTCTCACACTCCCAAGCTCTCTCTCTCACACTCGCAATCTCTCTCTCTCTCACACTCCCAATCTCTCTCTCTCACACTCCCAAACTCTCTCTCTCACACTCCCAATCTCTCTCTCTCTGTCACACTCCCAATCTCTCTCTCTCACACTCCCAATCTCTCTCTCTCACAATCCCAATCTCTCTCTCTCTCACACTCCCAATCTCTCTGTCTCACACTCCCAATCTCACTCTCTCTCGCTCTCCCAAGCGCTCTCTCTCACACTCGCAATCTCTCTCTCTCTCACACTCCCAATCTCTCTCTCTCACACTCCCAATCTATCTCTCTCACACTCCCAATCTCTCTCTCTCTCTCACACTCCCAATCTCTCTCTCTCTCACACTCGCAATCTCTCTCTCTCACACTCCCAATCTCTCTCTCTCACACTCCCAATCTCTCTCTCTCTCACACTCCCAATCTCTCTCTCTCTCACACTCCCAATCTCTCTCTCTCACACTCCCAATCTCTCTCTCTCACACACTCCCAATCTCTCTCTCTCACACACTCCCAATCTCTCTCTCTCACTTCCAATCTCTCTCTCTCACTCCCCAATCTCTCTCTTTCTCACACTCCCAATCTCCCTCTCTCTCTCACACTACCAATCTCTCTCACACTCCCAATCTCGCTCTCTCTCACACTCCCAATCTCTCTCATACTCCCAATCTCTCTCTCTCTCTCACTCCCAGTCCCTCTCTCTCACACTCCCAATCTCTCTCTCTCTCCAAGTCTCTCTCTCTCTCTCACACTCCCAATCTCTCTCTCTCACACTCCCAATCTCTCTCTCTCTCAGACTACCAATCTCTCTCTCTCACACTCCCAGTCTCTCTCTCTCTCTCACTCCCAATCTCTCACACACTCCCAAACTCTCTGTCTCTCTCACACTCCCAATCTCTCTCTCTTTCACACTCCGAATCTCTCTCTCTTTCACACTCCCAATCTCTCTCTGTCTCACACTCCCAGTCTCTCTCTCTCTCTCACACTCCCAATCTCTCTCTGTCTCACACTTCCAATCTCTCTCTCTTTCTCACTCCCAATCTCTCTCTGTCTCACACTCCCAGTCTCTCTGCTCTCACACTCCCAATCTCTCTCTCTCTCTCACATTACCAATCTCTCTCTCTCTCACATTCCCAGTCTCTCTCTCTCTCACACTCCCAGTTTCTCTCTCTCTCAGACTCCCAATCTCTCTCTCTCTCACACTTTCAATCTCTCTCACTCACACTCCCAATGTCTCTCTCTCACACTCCCAATCTCTTTCACTCACACTCCCAATCTCTCCCTCTCTCTCACACTCCCAATCTCTCTCTCTCTCTCACACTCCCAATCTCTCTCTCTCTCTCACACTCCGAATCTCTCTCTCTCTCACACTCCCAATCTCGCTCTCTCACAATCTCTCTCTCTCTCACACTCCCAATCTCTCTCTCTCTCACACTCCCAATCTCTCTCTCTCTCACACTCCCAATCTCTCTCTCTCTCTCACTCCCAATCTCTCTCTATCACACTCACAATCTCTCTCTCTCTCTCTCTCACTCCCAATCTCTCTCTCTCTCACTCCCGGTCTCTCTCTCTCTCACACTCCCAATCTGTCTCTCTCTCTCTCACACTCCCAATCTCTCTCTCTCTCCAAGTCTCTCTCTCTCTCTCTCACTCCCAATCTCTCTCTCTCACACTCACAATCTCCCTCTCCGTCTCTCACACTCCCAATCTCTCTCTCTCACACTCCCAGTCTCTCTCTCTCTCACACTCCCCATCTCTCACACACTCCCAATCTCGCTGTCTCTCTCACACTCCCAATCTCTGTCTTGCACACTCCCAATCTCTCTCTCTCTCACACTCCCAAACTCTCTCTCTCACACTCCCAATCAGTTCAGTTCAGTTCAGTTCAGTTCAAATGCTTTATTGGCATGAAAGTTTACAGAGAACCATATTGCCAAAGCTTACATAGCAAAAAGGTACAGTTTTCCAACATTCTGTAGGTGTCAATCGATTTGACATTTGTTGGGTACATACAATATTACTTTTAAACAATATTAATTTTAAACAGTCTTTCTACTTCATTTGGTACGTTCAATATTAATTTTAAACAGTCTTACTTTTAAACAGTCCTCAGGTTGTGACATGTTGTTACATATTTAGCCCCAAGGTATGGTCTGTCTCCTTCTCCTAGGACTAATCTCAATTTTGACAGATCATCCAATTCCTTGAAATCTGGGGTTGTTTGGCTTAGCTTGTTGAATAATATGTTTCTTGATGTGTTGAATTTTTCGCATTTTAGGAGGAAATGCATTTCTGTTTCAACCTCGCCAGCCAGACATTGATCGCATATTCTATTCTCTCTAGGCTGCCAGGATTTCTTGTATCTGCCTTTTTCAATTTCCAGTTGGTGGTCGCTTAGTCTGTACCTGGTGAGGGTCTGTCTCTGTTTTGTGTCTCTGATGGTCGTGAGGTAGTCTGCCAGTTTATATTCTCTTTTTAGGGCCCGGTAACATTCTAATCTGCTTTGGCTTTCGGTTATTTTGTTCCAATGTTCCAGGTAGGTTTCTTTGCATTTTTTAATGATTTGGTTCACTCGAATTGGTGTTTGGACGGCTGTGTTGGTCTGGGGCTGGTCAGGGTCCGGCCGAGTACTTAGTTTCAGTAGCAGCTGACTCAGGGGACTCTTTTCTGGGTTTAGCTCTTGGGTCTGAAAGGCTTTGAAATGAAGGGTGTCTGGGGAGCTAGATTTGAGGTGATTTAGGAAGTTTAGTGCTCGTTTTTGGATGTTTATTATCAGTGGGTATCTGCCTAGTTCGGCTCTCTCTCTCTCTCACTCCCAATCTCTCTCTCTCTCACTCCCGGTCTCTCTCTCTCTCACACTCCCAATCTCTCTCTCTCTCTCTCACACTCCCAATCTCTCTCTCTCTCTCTCACTCCCAATCTCTCTCTCTCACACTCACAATCTCCCTCTCCGTCTCTCACACCCCCAATCTCTCTCTCTCACACTCCCAGTCTCTCTCTCTCTCACACTCCCCATCTCTCACACACTCCCAATCTCGCTGTCTCTCTCACACTCCCAATCTCTGTCTTGCACACTCCCAATCTCTCTCTCTCTCACACTCCCAAACTCTCTCTCTCACACTCCCAATCTCTCTCTCTCTGTCACACTCCCAATCTCTCTCTCTCACACTCCCAATCTCTCTCTCTCACAATCCCAATCTCTCTCTCTCTCACACTCCCAAACTCTCTGTCTCACACTCCCAATCTCACTCTCTCTCACACTCCCAAGCTCTCTCTCTCACACTCGCAATCTCTCTCTCTCTCACACTCCCAATCTCTCTCTCTCACACTCCCAAACTCTCTCTCTCACACTCCCAATCTCTCTCTCTGTCACACTCCCAATCTCTCTCTCTCACACTCCCAATCTCTCTCTCTCACAATCCCAATCTCTCTCTCTCTCACACTCCCAATCTCTCTGTCTCACACTCCCAATCTCACTCTCTCTCACACTCCCAAGCGCTCTCTCTCACACTCGCAATCTCTCTCTCTCTCACACTCCCAATCTCTCTCTCTCACACTCCCAATCTATCTCTCTCACACTCCCAATCTCTCTCTCTCTCTCACACTCCCAATCTCTCTCTCTCTCACACTCGCAATCTCTCTCTCTCACACTCCCAATCTCTCTCTCTCACACTCCCAATCTCTCTCTCTCTCACACTCCCAATCTCTCTCTCTCTCACACTCCCAATCTCTCTCTCTCTCACACTCCCAATCTCTCTCTCTCTCTCACTCCCAATCTCTCTCTATCACACTCACAATCTCTCTCTCTCTCTCTCTCACTCCCAATCTCTCTCTCTCTCACTCCCGGTCTCTCTCTCTCTCACACTCCCAATCTCTCTCTCTCTCTCTCACACTCCCAATCTCTCTCTCTCTCCAAGTCTCTCTCTCTCTCTCTCACTCCCAATCTCTCTCTCTCACACTCACAATCTCCCTCTCCGTCTCTCACACCCCCAATCTCTCTCTCTCACACTCCCAGTCTCTCTCTCTCTCACACTCCCCATCTCTCACACACTCCCAATCTCGCTGTCTCTCTCACACTCCCAATCTCTGTCTTGCACACTCCCAATCTCTCTCTCTCTCACACTCCCAAACTCTCTCTCTCACACTCCCAATCTCTCTCTCTCTGTCACACTCCCAATCTCTCTCTCTCACACTCCCAATCTCTCTCTCTCACAATCGCAATCTCTCTCTCTCTCACACTCCCAAACTCTCTGTCTCACACTCCCAATCTCACTCTCTCTCACACTCCCAAGCTCTCTCTCTCACACTCGCAATCTCTCTCTCTCTCACACTCCCAATCTCTCTCTCTCACACTCCCAAACTCTCTCTCTCACACTCCCAATCTCTCTCTCTCTGTCACACTCCCAATCTCTCTCTCTCACACTCCCAATCTCTCTCTCTCACAATCCCAATCTCTCTCTCTCTCACACTCCCAATCTCTCTGTCTCACACTCCCAATCTCACTCTCTCTCGCACTCCCAAGCGCTCTCTCTCACACTCGCAATCTCTCTCTCTCTCACACTCCCAATCTCTCTCTCTCACACTCCCAATCTATCTCTCTCACACTCCCAATCTCTCTCTCTCTCTCACACTCCCAATCTCTCTCTCTCTCACACTCGCAATCTCTCTCTCTCACACTCCCAATCTCTCTCTCTCACACTCCCAATCTCTCTCTCTCTCACACTCCCAATCTCTCTCTCTCACACTCCCAATCTCTCTCTCTCACACACTCCCAATCTCTCTCTCTCACACACTCCCAATCTCTCTCTCTCACTTCCAATCTCTCTCTCTCACTCCCCAATCTCTCTCTTTCTCACACTCCCAATCTCCCTCTCTCTCTCACACTACCAATCTCTCTCACACTCCCAATCTCGCTCTCTCTCACACTCCCAATCTCTCTCATACTCCCAATCTCTCTCTCTCTCTCACTCCCAGTCCCTCTCTCTCACACTCCCAATCTCTCTCTCTCTCCAAGTCTCTCTCTCTCTCTCACACTCCCAATCTCTCTCTCTCACACTCCCAATCTCTCTCTCTCTCAGACTACCAATCTCTCTCTCTCACACTCCCAGTCTCTCTCTCTCTCTCACTCCCAATCTCTCACACACTCCCAAACTCTCTGTCTCTCTCACACTCCCAATCTCTCTCTCTTTCACACTCCGAATCTCTCTCTCTTTCACACTCCCAATCTCTCTCTGTCTCACACTCCCAGTCTCTCTCTCTCACACTCCCAATCTCTCTCTGTCTCACACTTCCAATCTCTCTCTCTTTCTCACTCCCAATCTCTCTCTGTCTCACACTCCCAGTCTCTCTGCTCTCACACTCCCAATCTCTCTCTCTCTCTCACATTACCAATCTCTCTCTCTCTCACATTCCCAGTCTCTCTCTCACTCACACTCCCAGTTTCTCTCTCTCTCAGACTCCCAATCTCTCTCTCTCTCACACTTTCAATCTCTCTCACTCACACTCCCAATGTCTCTCTCTCACACTCCCAATCTCTTTCACTCACACTCCCAATCTCTCCCTCTCTCTCACACTCCCAATCTCTCTCTCTCTCTCACACTCCCAATCTCTCTCTCTCTCTCACACTCCGAATCTCTCTCTCTCTCACACTCCCAATCTCGCTCTCTCACAATCTCTCTCTCTCTCACACTCCCAATCTCTCTCTCTCTCACACTCCCAATCTCTCTCTCTCTCACACTCCCAATCTCTCTCTCTCTCTCACTCCCAATCTCTCTCTATCACACTCACAATCTCTCTCTCTCTCTCCAATTCCAATTCCAATTAAAATGCTTTATTGGCATGAAAGTTTACAGAGAACCATATTGCCAAAGCTTACATAGCAAAAAGGTACAGTTTTCCAACATTCTGTAGGTGTCAATCGATTTGACATTTGTTGGGTACATACAATATTACTTTTAAACAATATTAATTTTAAACAGTCTTTGTACTTCATTTGGTACGTTCAATATTAATTTTAAACAGTCTTAATTTTAAACAGTCCTCAGGTTGTGACATGTTGTTACATATTTGGCCCCAAGGTATGGTCTGTCTCCTTCTCCTAGGACTAATCTCAATTTTGACAGATCATCCAATTCCTTGAAATCTGGGGTTGTTTGGCTTAGCTTGTTGAATAATATGTTTCTTGATGTGTTGAATTTTTCGCATTTTAGGAGGAAATGCATTTCTGTTTCAACCTCGCCAGCCAGACATTGATCGCATATTCTATTCTCTCTAGGCTGCCAGGATTTCTTGTATCTGCCTTTTTCAATTTCCAGTTGGTGGTCGCTTAGTCTGTACCTGGTGAGGGTCTGTCTCTGTTTTGTGTCTCTGATGGTCGTGAGGTAGTCTGCCAGTTTATATTCTCTTTTTAGGGCCCGGTAACATTCTAATCTGCTTTGGCTTTCGGTTATTTTGTTCCAATGTTCCAGGTAGGTTCTCTCACTCCCAATCTCTCTCTCTCTCACTCCCGGTCTCTCTCTCTCTCACACTCCCAATCTGTCTCTCTCTCTCTCACACTCCCAATCTCTCTCTCTCTCCAAGTCTCTCTCTCTCTCTCTCACTCCCAATCTCTCTCTCTCACACTCACAATCTCCCTCTCCGTCTCTCACACTCCCAATCTCTCTCTCTCACACTCCCAGTCTCTCTCTCTCTCACACTCCCCATCTCTCACACACTCCCAATCTCGCTGTCTCTCTCACACTCCCAATCTCTGTCTTGCACACTCCCAATCTCTCTCTCTCTCACACTCCCAAACTCTCTCTCTCACACTCCCAATCAGTTCAGTTCAGTTCAGTTCAGTTCAAATGCTTTATTGGCATGAAAGTTTACAGAGAACCATATTGCCAAAGCTTACATAGCAAAAAGGTACAGTTTTCCAACATTCTGTAGGTGTCAATCGATTTGACATTTGTTGGGTACATACAATATTACTTTTAAACAATATTAATTTTAAACAGTCTTTCTACTTCATTTGGTACGTTCAATATTAATTTTAAACAATCTTACTTTTAAACAGTCCTCAGGTTGTGACATGTTGTTACATATTTAGCCCCAAGGTATGGTCTGTCTCCTTCTCCTAGGACTAATCTCAATTTTGACAGATCATCCAATTCCTTGAAATCTGGGGTTGTTTGGCTTAGCTTGTTGAATAATATGTTTCTTGATGTGTTGAATTTTTCGCATTTTAGGAGGAAATGCATTTCTGTTTCAACCTCGCCAGCCAGACATTGATCGCATATTCTATTCTCTCTAGGCTGCCAGGATTTCTTGTATCTGCCTTTTTCAATTTCCAGTTGGTGGTCGCTTAGTCTGTACCTGGTGAGGGTCTGTCTCTGTTTTGTGTCTCTGATGGTCGTGAGGTAGTCTGCCAGTTTATATTCTCTTTTTAGGGCCCGGTAACATTCTAATCTGCTTTGGCTTTCGGTTATTTTGTTCCAATGTTCCAGGTAGGTTTCTTTGCATTTTTTAATGATTTGGTTCACTCGAATTGGTGTTTGGACGGCTGTGTTGGTCTGGGGCTGGTCAGGGTCCGGCCGAGTACTTAGTTTCAGTAGCAGCTGACTCAGGGGACTCTTTTCTGGGTTTAGCTCTTGGGTCTGAAAGGCTTTGAAATGAAGGGTGTCTGGGGAGCTAGATTTGAGGTGATTTAGGAAGTTTAGTGCTCGTTTTTGGATGTTTATTATCAGTGGGTATCTGCCTAGTTCGGCTCTCTCTCTCTCTCACTCCCAATCTCTCTCTCTCTCACTCCCGGTCTCTCTCTCTCTCACACTCCCAATCTCTCTCTCTCTCTCTCACACTCCCAATCTCTCTCTCTCTCTCTCACTCCCAATCTCTCTCTCTCACACTCACAATCTCCCTCTCCGTCTCTCACACCCCCAATCTCTCTCTCTCACACTCCCAGTCTCTCTCTCTCTCACACTCCCCATCTCTCACACACTCCCAATCTCGCTGTCTCTCTCACACTCCCAATCTCTGTCTTGCATACTCCCAATCTCTCTCTCTCTCACACTCCCAAACTCTCTCTCTCACACTCCCAATCTCTCTCTCTCTGTCACACTCCCAATCTCTCTCTCTCACACTCCCAATCTCTCTCTCTCACAATCCCAATCTCTCTCTCTCTCACACTCCCAAACTCTCTGTCTCACACTCCCAATCTCACTCTCTCTCACACTCCCAAGCTCTCTCTCTCACACTCGCAATCTCTCTCTCTCTCACACTCCCAATCTCTCTCTCTCACACTCCCAAACTCTCTCTCTCACACTCCCAATCTCTCTCTCTGTCACACTCCCAATCTCTCTCTCTCACACTCCCAATCTCTCTCTCTCACAATCCCAATCTCTCTCTCTCTCACACTCCCAATCTCTCTGTCTCACACTCCCAATCTCACTCTCTCTCACACTCCCAAGCGCTCTCTCTCACACTCGCAATCTCTCTCTCTCTCACACTCCCAATCTCTCTCTCTCACACTCCCAATCTATCTCTCTCACACTCCCAATCTCTCTCTCTCTCTCACACTCCCAATCTCTCTCTCTCTCACACTCGCAATCTCTCTCTCTCACACTCCCAATCTCTCTCTCTCACACTCCCAATCTCTCTCTCTCTCACACTCCCAATCTCTCTCTCTCTCACACTCCCAATCTCTCTCTCTCTCACACTCCCAATCTCTCTCTCTCTCTCACTCCCAATCTCTCTCTATCACACTCACAATCTCTCTCTCTCTCTCTCTCACTCCCAATCTCTCTCTCTCTCACTCCCGGTCTCTCTCTCTCTCACACTCCCAATCTCTCTCTCTCTCTCTCACACTCCCAATCTCTCTCTCTCTCCAAGTCTCTCTCTCTCTCTCTCACTCCCAATCTCTCTCTCTCACACTCACAATCTCCCTCTCCGTCTCTCACACCCCCAATCTCTCTCTCTCACACTCCCAGTCTCTCTCTCTCTCACACTCCCCATCTCTCACACACTCCCAATCTCGCTGTCTCTCTCACACTCCCAATCTCTGTCTTGCACACTCCCAATCTCTCTCTCTCTCACACTCCCAAACTCTCTCTCTCACACTCCCAATCTCTCTCTCTCTGTCACACTCCCAATCTCTCTCTCTCACACTCCCAATCTCTCTCTCTCACAATCGCAATCTCTCTCTCTCTCACACTCCCAAACTCTCTGTCTCACACTCCCAATCTCACTCTCTCTCACACTCCCAAGCTCTCTCTCTCACACTCGCAATCTCTCTCTCTCTCACACTCCCAATCTCTCTCTCTCACACTCCCAAACTCTCTCTCTCACACTCCCAATCTCTCTCTCTCTGTCACACTCCCAATCTCTCTCTCTCACACTCCCAATCTCTCTCTCTCACAATCCCAATCTCTCTCTCTCTCACACTCCCAATCTCTCTGTCTCACACTCCCAATCTCACTCTCTCTCGCACTCCCAAGCGCTCTCTCTCACACTCGCAATCTCTCTCTCTCTCACACTCCCAATCTCTCTCTCTCACACTCCCAATCTATCTCTCTCACACTCCCAATCTCTCTCTCTCTCTCACACTCCCAATCTCTCTCTCTCTCACACTCGCAATCTCTCTCTCTCACACTCCCAATCTCTCTCTCTCACACTCCCAATCTCTCTCTCTCTCACACTCCCAATCTCTCTCTCTCTCACACTCCCAATCTCTCTCTCTCACACTCCCAATCTCTCTCTCTCACACACTCCCAATCTCTCTCTCTCACACACTCCCAATCTCTCTCTCTCACTTCCAATCTCTCTCTTTCACTCCCCAATCTCTCTCTTTCTCACACTCCCAATCTCCCTCTCTCTCTCACACTACCAATCTCTCTCACACTCCCAATCTCGCTCTCTCTCACACTCCCAATCTCTCTCATACTCCCAATCTCTCTCTCTCTCTCACTCCCAATCCCTCTCTCTCACACTCCCAATCTCTCTCTCTCTCCAAGTCTCTCTCTCTCTCTCACACTCCCAATCTCTCTCTCTCACACTCCCAATCTCTCTCTCTCTCAGACTACCAATCTCTCTCTCTCACACTCCCAGTCTCTCTCTCTCTCTCACTCCCAATCTCTCACACACTCCCAAACTCTCTGTCTCTCTCACACTCCCAATCTCTCTCTCTTTCACACTCCGAATCTCTCTCTCTTTCACACTCCCAATCTCTCTCTGTCTCACACTCCCAGTCTCTCTCTCTCTCTCACACTCCCAATCTCTCTCTGTCTCACACTTCCAATCTCTCTCTCTTTCTCACTCCCAATCTCTCTCTGTCTCACACTCCCAGTCTCTCTGCTCTCACACTCCCAATCTCTCTCTCTCTCTCACATTACCAATCTCTCTCTCTCTCACATTCCCAGTCTCTCTCTCTCTCACACTCCCAGTTTCTCTCTCTCTCAGACTCCCAATCTCTCTCTCTCTCACACTTTCAATCTCTCTCACTCACACTCCCAATGTCTCTCTCTCACACTCCCAATCTCTTTCACTCACACTCCCAATCTCTCCCTCTCTCTCACACTCCCAATCTCTCTCTCTCTCTCACACTCCCAATCTCTCTCTCTCTCTCACACTCCGAATCTCTCTCTCTCTCACACTCCCAATCTCGCTCTCTCACAATCTCTCTCTCTCTCACACTCCCAATCTCTCTCTCTCTCACACTCCCAATCTCTCTCTCTCTCACACTCCCAATCTCTCTCTCTCTCTCACTCCCAATCTCTCTCTATCACACTCACAATCTCTCTCTCTCTCTCTCTCACTCCCAATCTCTCTCTCTCTCACTCCCGGTCTCTCTCTCTCTCACACTCCCAATCTGTCTCTCTCTCTCTCACACTCCCAATCTCTCTCTCTCTCCAAGTCTCTCTCTCTCTCTCTCACTCCCAATCTCTCTCTCTCACACTCACAATCTCCCTCTCCGTCTCTCACACTCCCAAACTCTCTCTCTCACACTCCCAGTCTCTCTCTCTCTCACACTCCCCATCTCTCACACACTCCCAATCTCGCTGTCTCTCTCACACTCCCAATCTCTGTCTTGCACACTCCCAATCTCTCTCTCTCTCACACTCCCAAACTCTCTCTCTCACACTCCCAATCAGTTCAGTTCAGTTCAGTTCAGTTCAAATGCTTTATTGGCATGAAAGTTTACAGAGAACCATATTGCCAAAGCTTACATAGCAAAAAGGTACAGTTTTCCAACATTCTGTAGGTGTCAATCGATTTGACATTTGTTGGGTACATACAATATTACTTTTAAACAATATTAATTTTAAACAGTCTTTCTACTTCATTTGGTACGTTCAATATTAATTTTAAACAGTCTTACTTTTAAACAGTCCTCAGGTTGTGACATGTTGTTACATATTTAGCCCCAAGGTATGGTCTGTCTCCTTCTCCTAGGACTAATCTCAATTTTGACAGATCATCCAATTCCTTGAAATCTGGGGTTGTTTGGCTTAGCTTGTTGAATAATATGTTTCTTGATGTGTTGAATTTTTCGCATTTTAGGAGGAAATGCATTTCTGTTTCAACCTCGCCAGCCAGACATTGATCGCATATTCTATTCTCTCTAGGCTGCCAGGATTTCTTGTATCTGCCTTTTTCAATTTCCAGTTGGTGGTCGCTTAGTCTGTACCTGGTGAGGGTCTGTCTCTGTTTTGTGTCTCTGATGGTCGTGAGGTAGTCTGCCAGTTTATATTCTCTTTTTAGGGCCCGGTAACATTCTAATCTGCTTTGGCTTTCGGTTATTTTGTTCCAATGTTCCAGGTAGGTTTCTTTGCATTTTTTAATGATTTGGTTCACTCGAATTGGTGTTTGGACGGCTGTGTTGGTCTGGGGCTGGTCAGGGTCCGGCCGAGTACTTAGTTTCAGTAGCAGCTGACTCAGGGGACTCTTTTCTGGGTTTAGCTCTTGGGTCTGAAAGGCTTTGAAATGAAGGGTGTCTGGGGAGCTAGATTTGAGGTGATTTAGGAAGTTTAGTGCTCGTTTTTGGATGCTTATTATCAGTGGGTATCTGCCTAGTTCGGCTCTCTCTCTCTCTCACTCCCAATCTCTCTCTCTCTCACTCCCGGTCTCTCTCTCTCTCACACTCCCAATCTCTCTCTCTCTCTCTCACACTCCCAATCTCTCTCTCTCTCTCTCACTCCCAATCTCTCTCTCTCACACTCACAATCTCCCTCTCCGTCTCTCACACCCCCAATCTCTCTCTCTCACACTCCCAGTCTCTCTCTCTCTCACACTCCCCATCTCTCACACACTCCCAATCTCGCTGTCTCTCTCACACTCCCAATCTCTGTCTTGCACACTCCCAATCTCTCTCTCTCTCACACTCCCAGATTCTCTCTCTCACACTCCCAATCTCTCTCTCTCTCACACTCCCAATCTCTCTCTGTCACACTCACAATCTCTCTCTCTCTCACACTCCCAATCTCTAACTCTCTCTCACACTCCCAATCTCTCTCTCTCTCGCACTCCCAACCTCTCTCTCTCACAGTCCCAATCTCTCTCTCTCACAATCCCAATCTCTCTCTCTCTCACACTCCCAATCTCTGTCTCTCTCACACTCCCAATCTCTCTCTCTCTCTCACACTACCAACCTCTCTCTCTCACACTCCCAGTTTCTCTCTCTCTCACACTCCCAGTTTCTCTCTCTCTCACACTCCCAATCTCTCTCTCTCACACTCCCAATTTCTCTCTCTCACACTCCCAATCTCTCTCTCTCACACTCCCAATCGCTCTCTCTCACACACTCCCAATCTCTCTCTCTCACACACTCCCAATCTCTCTCTCTCACACTCCCAATCTCTCGCTCTCACTCCCAATCTCGCTCTCTCACACTCCCAATCTCTCTCTCTCACACACTCCCAATCTCTCTCTCTCACACTCCCAATCTCTCTCTCTCACACTCCCAATCTCTCTCTCTCTCACATTCCCAATCTCTCTCTCTCTCTCTCACACTCCCAATCTCTCTCTCTCTCTCACACTCCCAATCTCTCTCTCTCTCACACTCCCAATCTCTCTCTCTCACACACTCCCAATCTCTCTCTCTCACACACTCCCAATCTCTCTCTCTCACTTCCAATCTCTCTCTCTCACTCCCCAATCTCTCTCTTTCTCACACTCCCAATCTCCCTCTCTCTCTCACACTACCAATCTCTCTCACACTCCCAATCTCGCTCTCTCTCACACTCCCAATCTCTCTCATACTCCCAATCTCTCTCTCTCTCTCACTCCCAGTCCCTCTCTCTCACACTCCCAATCTCTCTCTCTCTCACACTCCCAATCTCTCTCTCTCACTCCCAGACTCTCTCTCTCTCTCCCTCCCAATCTCTCTCTCTCACACTCACAATCTCTCTCTCTCTCTCTCACACTCACAATCTCTCTCTCTCACACTCCCAGTCTCTCTCTCTCTCACACTCCCAATCTCTCACACACTCCCAAACTCTCTGCCTCTCTCACACTCCCAATCTCTCTCTCTCTCTCTCACGCTCCCAATCTCTCTCTCTCTCACTCCCAGTCTCTCTCTCTCACACTCCCAGCCTCTCTCTCTCTCATACTCCCAGTCTCTCTCTCTCTCTCACACTTCCACTCTCTGTCTCTCACACACCCAATCTCTCTCTCTCTCACTACCAGTCTCTCCCTCTCACACTCCCAATCTCTCTCTCTCTCACACTCCCAATCTCTCTCTCTCACACTCCCAATCTCTCTCTCTCTCAGACTACCAATCTCTCTCTCTCACACTCCCAGTCTCTCTCTCTCTCTCACTCCCAATCTCTCACGCACTCCCAAACTCTCTGTCTCTCTCACACTCCCAATCTCTCTCACTTTCACACTCCCAATCTCTCTCTCTTTCACACTCCCAATCTCTCCCTGTCTCACACTCCCAGTCTCTCTCTCTCTCTCACACTCCCAATCTCTCTCTGTCTCACACTCCCAATCTCTCTCTCGTTCACACTCCCAATCTCTCTCTGTCTCACACTCCCAGTCTCTCTGCTCTCACACTCCCAATCTCTCTCTCTCTCACATTACCAATCTCTCTCTCTCTCACATTCCCAGTCTCTCTCTCTCTCACACTCCCAGTTTCTCTCTCTCTCAGACTCCCAATCTCTCTCTCTCTCACACTTCCAATCTCTCTCACTGACACTCCCAATCTCTCTCTCTCACACTCCCAATCTCTCTCACTCACACTCGCAATCTCTCCCTCTCTCTCACACTCCCAATCTCTCTCTCTCTCTCACACTCCCAATCTCTCTCTCTCTCTCACACTCCGAATCTCTCTCTCTCTCACACTCCCAATCTCGCTCTCTCACAATCTCTCTCTCTCTCACACTCCCAATCTCTCACTCTCTCACACTCCCAATCTCTCTCTCTCACACTCCCAATCTCTCTCTCTCTCTCACTCCCAATCTCTCTCTATCACACTCACAATCTCTCTCTCTCTCTCTCTCACTCCCAATCTCTCTCTCTCTCACTCCCGGTCTCTCTCTCTCTCACACTCCCAATCTCTCTCTCTCTCTCTCCCACTCCCAATCTCTCTCTCTCTCCAAGTCTCTCTCTCTCTCTCTCACTCCCAATCTCTCTCTCTCACACTCACAATCTCCCTCTCCGTCTCTCACACTCCCAATCTCTCTCTCTCACACTCCCAGTCTCTCTCTCTCTCACACTCCCCATCTCTCACACACTCCCAATCTCGCTGTCTCTCTCACACTCCCAATCTCTGTCTTGCACACTCCCAATCTCTCTCTCTCTCACACTCCCAATCTCTCTCTCTCACATTCCCAATCTCTCTCTCATTCACACTCCCAATCTCTCTCTCTCTCACACTACCAATCTCTCTCTCTCACACTCCCAGTCTCTCTCTCTAACACTCCCAGATTCTCTCTCTCTCACACTCCCAATCTCTCTCTCTCTCACACTTCCAATCTCTCTCTGTCACACTCACAATCTCTCTCTCTCTCACACTCCCAATCTCTAACTCTCTCTCACACTCCCAATCTCTCTCTCTCTCGCACTCCCAACCTCTCTCTCTCACACTCCCAATCTCTCTCTCTCACAATCCCAATCTCTCTCTCTCTCACACTCCCAATCTCTGTCTCTCTCACACTCCCAATCTCTCTCTCTCTCTCACACTACCAATCTCTCTCTCTCACACTCCCAGTTTCTCTCTCTCTCACACTCCCAGTTTCTCTCTCTCTCACACTCCCAATCTCTCTCTCTCACACTCCCAATTTCTCTCTCTCACACTCCCAATCTCTCTCTCTCACACTCCCAATCGCTCTCTCTCACACACTCCCAATCTCTCTCTCTCACACACTCCCAATCTCTCTCTCTCACACTCCCAATCTCTCGCTCTCACTCCCAATCTCTCTCTCTCACACTCCCAATCTCTCTCTCTCACAATCCCAATCTCTCTCTCTCTCACACTCCCAATCTCTGTCTCTCTCACACTCCCAATCTCTCTCTCTCTCTCACACTACCAATCTCTCTCTCTCACACTCCCAGTTTCTCTCTCTCTCACACTCCCAGTTTCTCTCTCTCTCACACTCCCAATCTCTCTCTCTCACACTCCCAATTTCTCTCTCTCACACTCCCAATCTCTCTCTCTCACACTCCCAATCTCTCTCTCTCACACTCCCAATCTCTCTCTCTCTCTCACATTCCCAATCTCTCTCTCTCTCTCTCACACTCCCAATCTCTCTCTCTCTCACACTCCCAATCTCTCTCTCTCTCATATTCCCAATCTCTCTCACATACTCCCAATCTCTCTCTCTCTCTCACACTCCCAGTCTCTCTCTCTTACACTCCCAATCTCTCTCTCTCTCACACTCACAATCTCTCTCTCTCACTCCAAGTCTCTCTCTCTCTCTCTCATTCCCAATCTCTCTCTCACACACTCACAATCTCTCTCTCTCTCACACTCCCAATCTCTCTCTCTCACACTCCCAGTCTCTATCTCTCTCACACTCCCAATCTCTCTATCTCTCACTCCCAGTGTCTCTCTCTCTCACACGCCCAGTCACTCTCTCTCTCACACTCCCAGTCTCTCTCTCTCTCACACTCCCAATCTCTCTCTCTTTCACTCCCAGTCTCTCTCTCTCTCACACTCCCAGTCTCTCTCTCTCTCACACTCCCAGTCTCTCTCTCTCACACTCCCAATCTCTCTCTCTCTCACACTGCCAGTCTCCCTCTCTCTCTCACACTCCCAATCTCTCTCTCACACTCCCAATCTCTCTCTCTCACACTCCCAATCTCTCTCTCTCACACTCCCAATCTCTCTCTCTCACAACCCCAATCTCTCTCTCTCTCACTCTCCCAATCTCTCTCTCTCACACTCCCAATCTCTCTCTCTCTCACTCCCAATCTATCTCTCTCACACTCCCAATCTCTCTCTCTCTCACACTCCCAATCTCTCTCTCTCTCACACTCCCAATCTCTCTCTCTCACTCCCAGTCTCTCTCTCTCTCTCTCATTCCCAATCTTTCTCTCTCACACTCCCAATCTCTCTCTCTCTCTCTCACACTCCCAATCTCTCTCTCCCTCTCTCTCTCTCACTCCGAATCTCTCTCTCTCTCACTCCCAGTCTCTCTCTCTCTCACACTCCCAGTCTCTCTCTCTCTCACACTCCCAGTCTCTCTCTGTCTCACACTCCCAATCTCTGTCTCTCACACTCCCAATCTCCCTCTCTCACTCCCAGTCTCTCTCTCTCACACTCCCAGTCTGCCTCTCTCTCTCACACTCAAAATCTCTCTCTCTCTCACACTCCCAATCTCTCTCTCTCTCACACTCCCAATCTCTCTCTCCCTCACACTCTCAATCTCTCTCTCTCACACTCCCAATCTCTCACTCTCACACTCCCAATCTCTCTCTCTCACACTCCCAATCTCCCTCTCTCACACTCCCAATCTCTCTCTCTCACTGCCAGACTCTCTCTCTCTCTCTCACTCCCAATCTCTCTCTCTCACACTCCGAGTCTCTCTCTCTCACACTTCCAATCTCTCACACACACCCAATCTCTCTCTCTCTCACACTCCCAATCTCTCTCTCTCTCTCACACTCCCAATCTCTCTCTCTCTCACACTCCCAGTCTCTCTCTCTCTCACACTCCCAGTCTCTCTCTCTCTCACACTCCCAGTCTCTCTCTCTCTCACACTCCCTGTCTCTCTCTTTCACACACCCAATCTCTCTCTCTCACTCCCAGTCTCTCTCTCTCTCATACTCCCAATCTCTCTCTCTCACACTCCCAGTCTCTCTCTCTCTCTCACACTCCCAATCTCTCTCTCTCTCACACTCCCAATCTCTCTCTGTCACACTCCCAATCTCTCTCTCTCTCACACTCCCAATCTCTCTCTCTCTCACACTCCCAGTCTCTCTCTCTCTCTCACACTCCCAATCTCTCTCTCTCACACTCCCAGTCTCTCTCTCTCTCACACTTCCAATCTCTCACACACTCCCAATCTCTCTGTCTCTCTCACACTTCCAATCTCTCTCTCTCTCTCTCACACTCCCAATCTCTCTCAGTTCAGTTTCAGTTCAAATGCTTTATTGGCATGAAAGTTTACAGAGAACCATATTGCCAAAGCTTACATAGCAAAAAGGTACAGTTTTCCAACATTCTGTAGGTGTCAATCGATTTGACATTTGTTGGGTACATACAATATTACTTTTAAACAATATTAATTTTAAACAGTCTTTGTACTTCATTTGGTACGTTCAATATTAATTTTAAACAGTCTTAATTTTAAACAGTCCTCAGGTTGTGACATGTTGTTACATATTTGGCCCCTAGGTATGGGCTGTCTCCTTCTCCTAGGACTAATCTCAATTTTGACAGGTCATCCAATTCCTTGAAATCTGGGGTTGTTTGGCTTAGCTTGTTGAATAATATGTTTCTTGATGTGTTGAATTTTTTGCATTTTAGGAGGAAATGCATCTCTGTTTCAACCTCGCCGGCCAGACATTGATCGCATATTCTATTCTCTCTAGGCTGCCAGGATTTCTTGTATCTGCCTTTTTCAATTTCCAGTTGGTGGTCGCTTAGTCTGTACCTGGTGAGGGTCTGTCTCTGTTTTGTGTCTCTGATGGTCGTGAGGTAGTCTGCCAGTTTATATTCTCTTTTTAGGGCCCGGTAACATTCTAATCTGCTTTGGCTTTCGGTTATTTTGTTCCAATGTTCCAGGTAGGTTTCTTTGCATTTTTTAATGATTTGGTTCACTCGGATTGGTGTTTGGACGGCTGTGTTGGTCTGGGGCTGGTCAGGGTCCGGCTGAGTACTTAGTTTCAGTAGCAGCTGACTCAGGGGACTCTTTTCTGGGTTTAGCTCTTGGGTCTGAAAGGCTTTGAAATGAAGGGTGTCTGGGGAGCTAGATTTGAGGTGATTTAGGAAGTTTAGCGCTCGTTTTTGGATGTTTATTATCAGTGGGTATCTGCCTAGTTCGGCTCTGCATGCATTTGTTGGCGTTTTTCTTTGGGTGCGAAGGATGCTTCGGCAGAATTCTGCATGTAGGGCTTCTATTGTGTGTTTTTCCCATTTAGTGTAGCTTTGGTGATTTAGCGGGCCCCATACTTCACTACCGTACAGTGCAATGGGCAGGATTATGCTGTCAAATATTTTGAGCCAGATTTTGATTGGGATTTGGATGTTGTAGAATTTTCTTTTTATTGCATATAGGGCTCTTCGGGCTTTTTCTTTTAGTGCATTCACTGCTATGCTGAAGCTCCCTGATGCTGTAATAGTTAGACCAAGGTAGGTGTAGCTCATAGTGTGTCCTATAGTGGTATCACTGAGGGTAAACTGGTATTTGTTTTCCTGACATCTGGGTCTTTTCTGAAAAATCATGATGTTGGTTTTCTTTAGATTTACTGTTAGAGCCCAATTTTGGCAGTATTTGTCGAGTAGGTCTAGTTGTTGCTGTAATCCCTGTTCTGTGGGAGACAGCAGAACCAGGTCGTCCGCATAGAACAGGGACTTCACTTCTCCATCCAGGAGACGGAGTCCTGGTGACTCGCTTTGCTCCAGCATGTCTGCTAATTCATTTATGTATATGTTGAACAGGGTCGGGCTCAAATTGCAGCCCTGCCGGACGCCTCTTCTCTGGGTGAAGAAATCGGTGCGTTTGTCTCCAATTTTGACCCCGCATTTGTTTTTCAGATACATTGATTTAATAAGGTCATAGACTTTGCCCCCTATTCCACACTGAAGAAGTTTATAATAGAGCCCTTCGTGCCATATAGAGTCAAAGGCTTTCTTGAAGTCGATGAAACAGGCGAATATTTTCCCATTTTTTGTTTGGTGTTTATGTTTTTCAATGAGGGTGTGAAGGGTATAGATATGGTCGGCGGTGCGGTGTTTTGGAAGAAAGCCTATTCGGTTTTTTGTGAGGATATTATGTTTGTTAAGAAAATCAAGTAATCTACTATTTAGAATACTGCAGAATAACTTCCCTAGACAACTGTTGACACAGATGCCGCGGTAGTTATTTGGGTCTGATTTGTTTCCACTTTTATATATGGGGGAGATTAGTCCTTGGCACCAGATATCGGGAAAACAGCCTGAGCGTAATATGATGTTGAATAGTTTGAGTATCGCACCCTGCATCTCCATATTGCTGAACTTTAGCATTTCATTTTTGATGTTGTCTGGGCCACAGGCTTTCTTTAGGTGGAGAGATTTTGTTTTTGTGGCCAGTTCTTTCCATGTGATTGGGGAGTCTAGAGGGTTTTGGTTGTCTTTAATTGTTGCTTCTAATGTGTGGAGTTTTTCTGTGACCTGATGTTGACTTGGGTTTGTTTTGTTTTTTGGGATGTCTTTGTAGAGGTTTTCAAAATGTGTTCTCCAGATGTCGCCATCTTGGATTGGTAATGCTTGCAATTGTGTTGTACTCAGGTTATTCCACATTCCCCAGAATTGTTTTGGATTGGTGGAGTTTTCAATTTCTTCGAGTATTTTGTGGGTATAGTTTTGTGTTTTGTTCCTAATGGTGTGTTTATATCTTTTGAGGGTTTCATTGTATCTAGTACATAGGTCCGGATTGTTTGGTTGCCGATGCTTTTGGTTTGATATTTTTCTCAGGTCTTTTCTGGCATTTTTGCATTCGTGGTCAAACCATTTCATATTTTTATTTTGTCTTTTGTGACGCTTCCTCTTCTGTTTCACGAGGTCGGCTTTTACAGCTGCCTCATGGAAGATCATATTTATATCCTCTATGGCCGTGTTTACACCATCTCTGGTGATCTCCTATAGATTTTCTTTAAATTTTGAAATTTTACTTGTGAGATCAGGTGAATTTAGTGCTGTGATGAATTTATCTCCACTGTCTGGGGCCCATCTGTATGTCTGGTTTATTTTATGTAGCTTACTGTGTTCCTTTTTTGTGTCTGTAGTTTGGGCAGAAAGTTTAAGGTACACATTTATTTGGTTATGGTCTGAGAGGGGGGATTGCTGCCTGACAGTGAATGCGTTGATATCGCAGGGGTCCAGGTCAGTGATTGTATAGTCCACCACACTAGACCCAAGAGTTGAGGAGTATGTGAGTCTCCCTTGGGAGTCCCCTCTGAACCTACCATTAACTATGTACAGGCCTAAGGCTCGGCAGAGTTGCACTACCTCCCTACCGCTTTTATTTATTTCACGATCAAGGTTGTTCCGATTTGCGATGGCTGGTGTGACATCTAAAGGGGTCTGGCCAAACACATGGTTGTTTCCCTGTGGGTCTATGAAGTCAGGTTCACAACCGGTCCTTGCATTTAGGTCCCCACATATTATCACCTTTCCTTGGGCCTGGAAATGGCTGATTTCCATGTGGAGAGTATCAAATAACTCCTCTTCGAAATATGGCGAATCTATTGGAGGTATGTCGATCGCACATAAGGAAACATCTTTTTTTGCTATTCCTATATTTTTATCTAGTTTTAGCCATATGTGTGATTTCCCCTGTTTTACCGGTGAGATGTGTTTGTCCAATCTCTCTCACTCTCACACTCCCAATCTCTCTCTCTCTCTCACACTCCCAATCTCTCTCTCTCACACTCCCAATCTATCTCTCTCTCACACTCCCAATCTCTCTCTCTCACACTCTCAATCTCTCTCTCTCTCACTCTCAATCTCTCCCTCTCACACTCCCAAACTCTCTCTATCTCACAGTCCCAATCTCTCTCTCTCACACTCCCAAATTCTCTGTCTCACACTCCCAAGCTCTCTCTCTCACACTCGCAATCTCTCTCTCTCTCACACTCGCAATCTCTCTCTCTCACACTCCCAATCTATCTCTCTCACACTCCCAATCTCTCTCTCTCTCTCACACTCCCAATCTCTCTCTCTCTCACACTCCCAATCTCTCTCTCTCACACTCCCAATCTCTCTCTCTCACACTCCCAACCTCTCTCTCTCTCACACTCCCAATCTCTCTCTCTCTCACACTCCCAATCTCTCTCTCTCACACTCCCAATCTCTCTCTCTCACACACTCCCAATCTCTCTCTCTCACACACTCCCAGTCTCTCTCTCTCTCACACTCCCAGTCTCTCTCTCTCTCCCACTCTCCCAATCTCTGTCTCTCACACTCCCAATCTCTCTCTCTCTCACTCCCAGTCTCTCTCTCTCACACTCCCAATCTCTCTCTCTCTCACACTCCCAATCTCTCTCTCTCACACTCCCAGTCTCTCTCACTCTCACACTCCCAATCTCTCTCTCTCTCTCACACTCCCAATCTCTCTCTCTCACACTCCCAATCTCTCTCTCTCTCACACTCCCAATCTCTCTCTCTCACTCCCAATCTCTCTCTCTCACACACCCAGTCTCTCTCTCTCTCTCACACTCCCAATCTCTCTCTCTCACACTCCCAATCTCTCTCTCTCACACACTCCCAATCTCTCTCTCTCACACACTCCCAATCTCTCTCTCTCTCACTTCCAATCTCTATCTCTCCCTCCCAATCTCTCTCTTTCTCACGCTCCCAATCTCTCTCTCTCTCTCTCTCTCACACTCCCTATCTCCTTCTCTCTCACACTCCCAGTCTCTCTCTCTCTCACACTCCCAGTCTCTCTCTCTCTCTAACACTCCCAATCTCTGTCTCTCACACTCCCAATCTCTCTCTCTCTCACTCCCAGTCTCTCTCTCTCACACTCCCAATCTCTCTCTCTCTCACACTCCCAATCTCTCTCTCTCACACTCCCAATCTCTCTCTCTCTCATACTACCAATCTCTCTCTCTCACACTCCCAGTCTCTCTCTCTCTCAGACTCCCAATCTCTCACACACTCCCAAACTCTCTGTCTCTCTCACACTCCCAATCTCTCTCTCTCTCTCACACTCCCAATCTCTCTCTCTCTCACTCCCAGTCTCTCTCTCTCTCACACTCCCAGTCTCTCTCTCTCTCACACTCCCAGTCTCTCTCTCTCTCACACTCCCAATCTCTGTCTCTCACACTCCCAATCTCTCTCTCTCTCTCACTCCCAGTCTCTCTCTCTCACACTCCCACTCTCTCTCTCTCTCTCACACTCCCAGTCTCTCTCTCTCTCTCACACTCCCAGTCTCTCTCTCTCTCACACTCCCAGTTTCTCTCCCTCTCACTCTCCCAATCTCTCTCTCACTCCCAATCTCTCTCACTCTCACACTCCCAGTTTCTCTCCCTCTCTCACTCTGAATCCCTGTCTCTCTCACACTACCAATCTGTCTCTCTCACACTCCCAATCTCTCTCTCTCTCTCACACTCCCAATCTCTCTCTCTCTCACACTCCCAATCTCTCTGTTTCTCTAACACTCCCAATCTCTCTCTCCCTCACACTCCCAATATCTCTCTCTCACGCTCCCAATCTCTCTCTCTCTCACTCCCAAACTCTCTCTCTCTCACTCCCAAACTCTCTCTATCTCACACTCCCAATCTCTCTCTCTCAAACTCACAATCTCTCTCTCTCGCACTCCCAATCTCTCTCTCTCTCACACTCCCAATCTCTCTCTCTCACACTCCCAATCTCTCTCTCTCACACACTCCCAATCTCTCTCTCTCACACACTCCCAATCTCTCTCTCTCACTTCCAATCTCTCTCTCTCACTCCCAATCTCTCTCATTCTCACACTCCCAATCTCTCTCTCTCTCTCTCACACTCCCTATCTCTCTCTCTCTCACACTCCCAATCTCTCTCTCTCACACTCCCAATATCTCTCTCTCTCTCACACTCCCAATCTCTGTCTCTCTCTCACACTACCAATCTCTCTTACACTCCCAATCTCGCTCTCTCTCACACTCCCAATCTCTCTCACACTCCCAATCTCTCTCTCTCTCACACTCCCAATCTCTCTCTCTCACTCCCAGTCTCTCTCTCTCTCTCTCCCTCCCAATCTCTCTCTCTCACACTCATTATCTCTCTCTCTCTCTCACACACTCCCAAACTCTCTGTGTCTCTCACACTCCCAATCTCTCTCTCTCTCTCTCACACTCCCAATCTCTCTCTCTCACACTCCCAATCTCTCTCTCTCTCACACTACCAATCTCTGTCTCTCACACTCCCAGTCTCTCTCTCTCTCAGACTCCCAATCTCTCACACACTCCCAAACTCTCTGTCTCTCTCACACTTCCAATCTCTCTCTCTCTCTCTCACACTCCCAATCTCTCTCTCCCTCACTCCCAGTCTCTCTCTCTCTCACACTCCCAGTCTCTCTCTCTCTCACACTCCCAGTCTCTCTCTCTCTCCCACTCTCCCAATCTCTGTCTCTCACACTCCCAATCTCTCTCTCTCTCACTCCCAGTCAGTTCAGTTCAGTTCAAATGCTTTATTGGCATGAAAGTTTACAGAGAACCATATTGCCAAAGCTTACATAGCAAAAAGGTACAGTTTTCCAACATTCTGTAGGTGTCAATCGATTTGACATTTGTTGGGTATATACAATATTACTTTTAAACAATGTTAATTTTAAACAGTCTTTCTACTTCATTTGGTACGTTCAATATTAATTTTAAACAGTCTTACTTTTAAACAGTCCTCAGGTTGTGACATGTTGTTACATATTTAGCCCCAAGGTATGGTCTGTCTCCTTCTCCTAGGACTAATCTCAATTTTGACAGATCATCCAATTCCTTGAAATCTGGGGTTGTTTGGCTTAGCTTGTTGAATAATATGTTTCTTGATGTGTTGAATTTTTCGCATTTTAGGAGGAAATGCATTTCTGTTTCAACCTCGCCAGCCAGACATTGATCGCATATTCTATTCTCTCTAGGCTGCCAGGATTTCTTGTATCTGCCTTTTTCAATTTCCAGTTGGTGGTCGCTTAGTCTGTACCTGGTGAGGGTCTGTCTCTGTTTTGTGTCTCTGATGGTCGTGAGGTAGTCTGCCAGTTTATATTCTCTTTTTAGGGCCCGGTAACATTCTAATCTGCTTTGGCTTTCGGTTATTTTGTTCCAATGTTCCAGGTAGGTTTCTTTGCATTTTTTAATGATTTGGTTCACTCGGATTGGTGTTTGGACGGCTGTGTTGGTCTGGGGCTGGTCAGGGTCCGGCTGAGTACGTAGTTTCAGTAGCAGCTCGCTCAGGGGACTCTTTTCTGGGTTTAGCTCTTGGGTCTGAAAGGCTTTGAAATGAAGGGTGTCTGGGGAGCTAGATTTGAGGTGATTTAGGAAGTTTAGTGCTCGTTTTTGGATGTTTATTATCAGTGGGTATCTGCCTAGTTCGGCTCTGCATGCATTTGTTGGCGTTTTTCTTTGGGTGCGAAGGATGCTTCGGCAGAATTCTGCATGTAGGGCTTCTATTGTGTGTTTTTCCCATTTAGTGTAGCTTTGGTGATTTAGCGGGCCCCATACTTAACTACCGTACAGTGCAATGGGCAGGATTATGCTGTCAAAAATTTTGAGCCAGATTTTGATTGGGATTTGGATGTTGTAGAATTTTCTTTTTATTGCATATAGGGCTCTTCGGGCTTTTTCTTTTAGTGCATTCACTGCTATGCTGAAGCTCCCTGATGCTGTAATAGTTAGACCAAGGTAGGTGTAGCTCATAGTGTGTCCTATAGTGGTATCACTGAGGGTAAACTGGTATTTGTTTTCCTGACATCTGGGTCTTTTCTGAAAAATCATGATGTTGGTTTTCTTTAGATTTACTGTTAGAGCCCAATTTTGGCAGTATTTGTCGAGTAGGTCTAGTTGTTGCTGTAATCCCTGTTCTGTGGGAGACAGCAGAACCAGGTCGTCCGCATAGAACAGGGACTTCACTTCTCCATCCAGGAGACGGAGACCTGGTGACTCGCTTTGCTCCAGCATGTCTGCTAATTCATTTATGTATATGTTGAACAGGGTCGGGCTCAAATTGCAGCCCTGCCGGACGCCTCTTCTCTGGGTGAAGAAATCGGTGCGTTTGTCTCCAATTTTGACCCCGCATTTGTTTTTCAGATACATTGATTTAATAAGGTCATAGACTTTGCCCCCTATTCCACACTGAAGAAGTTTATAATAGAGCCCTTCGTGCCATATAGAGTCAAAGGCTTTCTTGAAGTCGATGAAACAGGCGAATATTTTCCCATTTTTTGTTTGGTGTTTATGTTTTTCAATGAGGGTGTGAAGGGTATAGATATGGTCGGCGGTGCGGTGTTTTGGAAGAAAGCCTATTTGGTTTTTTCTGAGGATATTATGTTTGTTAAGAAAATCAAGTAATCTACTATTTAGAATACTGCAGAATAACTTCCCTAGACAACTGTTGACACAGATGCCGCGGTAGTTATTTGGGTCTGATTTGTTTCCACTTTTATATATGGGGGAGATTAGTCCTTGGCACCAGATATCGGGAAAACAGCCTGAGCGTAATATGATGTTGAATAGTTTGAGTATCGCACCCTGCATCTCCATATTGCTGAACTTTAGCATTTCATTTTTGATGTTGTCTGGGCCACAGGCTTTCTTTAGGTGGAGAGATTTTGTTTTTGTGGCCAGTTCTTTCCATGTGATTGGGGAGTCTAGAGGGTTTTGGTTGTCTTTAATTGTTGCTTCTAATGTGTGGAGTTTTTCTGTGACCTGATGTTGGCTTGGGTTTGTTTTGTTTTTTGGGATGTCTTTGTAGAGGTTTTCAAAATGTGTTCTCCAGATGTCGCCATCTTGGATTGGTAATGCTTGCAATTGTGTTGTACTCAGGTTATTCCACATTTCCCAGAATTGTTTTGGATTGGTGGAGTTTTCAATTTCTTCGAGTATTTTGTGGGTATAGTTTTGTGTTTTGTTCCTAATGGTGTGTTTATATCTTTTGAGGGTTTCATTGTATCTAGTACGTAGGTCCGGATTGTTTGGTTGCCGATGCTTTTGGTTTGATATTTTTCTCAGGTCTTTTCTGGCATTTTTGCATTCGTGGTCAAACCATTTCATATTTTTCTTTTTTCTTTTGTGACGCTTCCTCTTCTGTTTCACGAGGTCGGCTTTTACAGCTGCCTCATGGAAGATCATATTTATATCCTCTATGGCCGTGTTTACACCATCTCTGGTGATCTCATATAGATTTTCTTTAAATTTTGAAATTTTACTTGTGAGATCAGGTGAATTTAGTGCTGTGATGAATTTATCTCCACTGTCTGGGGCCCATCTGTATGTCTGGTTTATTTTATGTAGCTTACTGGGTTCCTTTTTTGTGTCTGTAGTTTGGGCAGAAAGTTTAAGGTACACATTTATTTGGTTATGGTCTGAGAGGGGGGATTGCTGCCTGACAGTGAATGCGTTGATATCGCAGGGGTCCAGGTCAGTGATTGTATAGTCCACCACACTAGACCCAAGAGTTGAGGAGTATGTGAGTCTCCCTAGGTAGTCCCCTCTGAACCTACCATTAACTATGTACAGGCCTAAGGCTCGGCAGAGTTGCACTACCTCCCTACCGCTTTTATTTATTTCACGATCAAGGTTGTTCCGATTTGCGATGGCTGGTGTGACATCTAAAGGGGTCTGGCCAAACACATGGTTGTTTCCCTGTGGGTCTATGAAGTCAGGTTCACAACCGGTCCTTGCATTTAGGTCCCCACATATTATCACCTTTCCTTGGGCCTGGAAATGGCTGATTTCCATGTGGAGAGTATCAAATAACTCCTCTTCGAAATATGGCGAATCTATTGGAGGTATGTAGATCGCACATAAGTAAACATCTTTTTTTGCTATTCCTATATTTTTATCTAGTTTTAGCCATACGTGTGATTTCCCCTGTTTTACCGGTGAGATGTGTTTGTCCAGTTCTCCCTTATACCACACCAATATTCCCCCGGAGGTTCTGCCCTTGCGTGTTTTAGTGTTCTTTACTGAGGGCACAATGATTTCATGGTACATTGGAGGACAGTGGGTCGGCATGTCCTTTTGGCACCATGTTTCTGTTAACACAATTATATCAATGTCTTTTATAGCTTTTAGGAATTCAGGGTCTGTACTCTTCATCCCAAAAGTTGAGGAGCGGAGGCCCTGGATATTCCAGCAGCTTATGTGGAAAGAACGCATTTATATAGTTCAATAAAACGAAATAAAATGGACCTATTTTGTGGGATGAGTGTGGAAACACTAATTTCTATAATGCTAAGTGATGATTTAGTATAAATTTCATGAGGCATGCACATATATCTATCTAATAATAGTAATAATACTGATAAGATAACAATAATGATAATGATAAATAACAATATTAATAATTTCTCCGGCTTTCTATCAGGCTGTTCAGCATCGTCATGATCTTTCTCAGTTCTTGGTCTACAGTCTGTGGTCTAGAGGGGGGTCTTGGGTCAGGTATAAAAGCACGGTTCTGTTGTCGGTTTTGTAAAGGGGGGTGGGGGACATTGGTGGTCCTGTTTGGGCTCCCAATGGTAGGGGGGGTGGGAGGGCTGCGTCTTTTGGCAGTGTTTATGAGGTTTCTTGCGAAGACCCACATCCGCTGTTTGAGTAGATGTATTTCGTCATAGAGGTCCCTTGTGTTGATGTTTGGATGATGGGCCAGGGAGACGTTGGGGAGGACAGAACATCTCGTGTCGATCTCCCTGTTGGTGTTGTGGATTATATAGGCTGGGGTGTCCTTTCTGGGCAGTAGTGTGGAGATCACGATCACGATCCGCGCCTCGGGGAATTCCCTGCTGCTCCCAGTCTCTCTCTGTCACACTCCCAATCTCTCTCTCTCTCACACTCTCAATCTCTCTCTCTCTCACTCCCAGTCTCTCTCTCTCTCTCACACTCCCAATCTCTCTCTCTCTCACACTCCCAATCTCTCTCTCTCTCACACTCCCAATCTCTCTCTCTCCCTCCCAATCTCTCTCTGTCTCACACACCCAGTCTCTCTCTCTCTCTCACACTTCCAATCTCTCTCTCTCTCACACTCCCAGTCTCTCTCTCTCTCACACTCCCAGTTTCTCTCCCTCTCACTCTCCCAATCTCTCTCTCTCTCACACTCCCATTCTCTCTCTCTCACACTCCCAGTTTCTCTCCCTCTCACACTCCTAATCTCTCTCTCTCTCACACTACCAATCTGTCTCTCTCACACAATTTCCAATTTTCCAATTAAAATGCTTTATTGGCATGAAAGTTTACAGAGAACCATATTGCCAAAGCTTACATAGCAAAAAGGTACAGTTTTCCAACATTCTGTAGGTGTCAATCGATTTGACATTTGTTGGGTACATACAATATTACTTTTAAACAATATTAATTTTAAACAGTCTTTGTACTTCATTTGGTACGTTCAATATTAATTTTAAACAGTCTTAATTTTAAACAGTCCTCAGGTTGTGACATGTTGTTACATATTTGGCCCCAAGGTATGGTCTGTCTCCTTCTCCTAGGACTAATCTCAATTTTGACAGATCATCCAATTCCTTGAAATCTGGGGTTGTTTGGCTTAGCTTGTTGAATAATATGTTTCTCTCTCTCACACTCCCAGCCTCTCTCTCTCTCACACTCCCAGTTTCTCTCCCTCTCACTCTCCCAATCTCTCTCTCTCTCTCACACTACCAATCTCACTCTCTCTCTCATACTCCCAATCTCTCTCTCTCTCACACTCCCAATCTCTCTCTCTCTCACACTCCCAATCTCTCTCTCTCACACTCCCAATCTCTCTCTCTCTCACTCCCAATCTCTCTCTCTCACACTCCAAACTCTCTCTATCTCACACTCCGAATCTCTCTCTCTCACACTCCCAATCTCTCTCTCCCACACTCCCAATCTCTCTCTCTCACACTCCCAATCTCTCCCTCTCTCACACTCCCAATCTCTCTCTCTCACACTCCCAATCTCTCTCTCTCTCACACTCCCAATCTCTCTCCCTCTCTCTCACACTCCCAATCTCTCTCTCTCTCACACTCCCAATCTCTCTCTCTCACACTCCCAATCTCTCTCTCTCTCACACTCCCAATCTCTCTCTCTCGCTCACACTTACAATCTCTCTCTCTCACACTCCCAATCTCTCTCTCTCTCACACTCCCAATCTCTCTCTCTCACACTCCCAAACTCTCTCTATCTCACACTCCCAATCTCTCTCTCTCACACTCCCAATCTCTCTGTCTCACACTCCCAATCTCTCTCTCTCTCACACTCCCAAGCTCTCTCTCTCACACTCCCAATCTATCTCTCTCACTCCCAATCTCTCTCTCTCTCACGCCCAATCTCACTCTGTCTCACACTCCCAGTCTCTCTCTCTCTCTCACACTTCCAATCTCTCTCTCTCTCACACTCCCACTCTTTCTCTGTCTCACAATCCCAATCTCTCTCTCTCTCACACTCCCAATCTCTCTCTCTCTCTCACACTACCAATCTCTCTCTCTCACACTCCCAGTCTCTCTCTCTCTCACACTCCCAGTTTCTCTCCCTCTCACTCTCCCAATCTCTCTCTCTCTCACACTCCCAATCTCTCTCTCTCTCACACTCCCAGTTTCTGTCCCTCTCACACTCCTAATCTCTCTCTCTCTCACACTATCAATCTGTCTCTCACGCACTCCCAATCTCTCTCTCTCTCTCACACTCCCAATCTCTCTCTCTCTCACTCCCAATCTCTCTCTCTCACAATCCCAATTACGCTCCCTCTCACACTCCCAATCTCTCTCTCTCTCACTCCCAATCTCTCTCTCTCACAATCCCAATCTCTCTCTCTCTCACACTCCCAGTCTCTCTCTCTCTCACACTCCCAGTTTCTCTCCCTCTCACACTCCCAATCTCTCTCTCTCTCACTCCCAGTCTCACTCTCTCACACTCCCAATCTCTGTCTCTCTCACACTCCCAATCTCTCTCTCTCACACTCCCAGTCTCTCTCTCTCTCAGACTCCCAATGTCTCACACACTCCCAAACTCTCTGACTCTCTCACACTCCCAATCTCTCTCTCTCTCTCACACTCCCAATCTCTATCTCTCTCACTCTAATTCTCTCTCTCTCTCACACTCCCAGTCTCTCTCTCTCTCACACTCCCAGTCTCTCTCCCTCTCTCACACTCCCAATCTCTGTCTCTCACACTCCCAATCTCTCTCTCTCTCACTCCCAGTCTCTGTCTCTCACACTCCCAATCTCTCTCTCACACTCCCAATCTCTCTCTCTCTCTCACACTCCCAATCTCTCTCTCTCTCACACTCCCAATCTCTCTCTCTCTCACTCCCAAACTCTCTCTCTCACACTCCCAATTTCTCCCTCTCTCACACTCCCAATCTCTCTCTCTCACACTCCCAACCTCTCTCTCTCACACACTCCCAATCTCTCTCTCTCACACACTCCCAATCACTCTCTCTCACTTCCAATCTCTCTCTCTCACTCCCAATCTCTCTCTTTCTCACACTCCCAATCTCTCTCTCTCTCTCTCTCACACTCCCTATCTCTCTCTCTCTCACACTCCCAATCTCTCTCTCTCACACTCCCAATATCTCTCTCTCTCTCACACTCCCAATCTCTCTCTCTCTCACACTACCAATCTCTCTTACTCTCCCAATCTCGCTCTCTCACACACTCCCAATCTCTCTCATACTCCCAATCTCTCTCTCTCTCTCACACCCAGTCCCTCTCTCTCACACTCCCAATCTCTCACTCTCTCACACTCCCAATCTCTCTCTCTCACTCCCAGTCTCTCTCTCCCTCTCTCTCCCTCCCAATCTCTCTCTCTCTCACTCCCAATCTCTCTCTCTCACACTCCAAACTCTCTCTATCTCACACTCCGAATCTCTCTCTCTCACACTCCCAATCTCTCTCTCCCACACTCCCAATCTCTCTCTCTCACACTCCCAATCTCTCCCTCTCTCACACTCCCAATCTCTCTCTCTCACACTCCCAATCTCTCTCTCTCTCACACTCCCAATCTCTCTCCCTCTCTCTCACACTCCCAATCTCTCTCTCTCTCACACTCCCAATCTCTCTCTCTCACACTCCCAATCTCTCTCTCTCTCACACTCCCAATCTCTCTCTCTCGCTCACACTTACAATCTCTCTCTCTCACACTCCCAATCTCTCTCTCTCTCACACTCCCAATCTCTCTCTCTCACACTCCCAAACTCTCTCTATCTCACACTCCCAATCTCTCTCTCTCACACTCCCAATCTCTCTGTCTCACACTCCCAATCTCTCTCTCTCTCACACTCCCAAGCTCTCTCTCTCACACTCCCAATCTATCTCTCTCACTCCCAATCTCTCTCTCTCTCACGCCCAATCTCACTCTGTCTCACACTCCCAGTCTCTCTCTCTCTCTCACACTTCCAATCTCTCTCTCTCTCACACTCCCACTCTTTCTCTGTCTCACAATCCCAATCTCTCTCTCTCTCACACTCCCAATCTCTCTCTCTCTCTCACACTACCAATCTCTCTCTCTCACACTCCCAGTCTCTCTCTCTCTCACACTCCCAGTTTCTCTCCCTCTCACTCTCCCAATCTCTCTCTCTCTCACACTCCCAATCTCTCTCTCTCTCACACTCCCAGTTTCTGTCCCTCTCACACTCCTAATCTCTCTCTCTCTCACACTATCAATCTGTCTCTCACGCACTCCCAATCTCTCTCTCTCTCTCACACTCCCAATCTCTCTCTCTCTCACTCCCAATCTCTCTCTCTCACAATCCCAATTACGCTCCCTCTCACACTCCCAATCTCTCTCTCTCTCACTCCCAATCTCTCTCTCTCACAATCCCAATCTCTCTCTCTCTCACACTCCCAGTCTCTCTCTCTCTCACACTCCCAGTTTCTCTCCCTCTCACACTCCCAATCTCTCTCTCTCTCACTCCCAGTCTCACTCTCTCACACTCCCAATCTCTGTCTCTCTCACACTCCCAATCTCTCTCTCTCACACTCCCAGTCTCTCTCTCTCTCAGACTCCCAATGTCTCACACACTCCCAAACTCTCTGACTCTCTCACACTCCCAATCTCTCTCTTTCTCTCACACTCCCAATCTCTATCTCTCTCACTCTAATTCTCTCTCTCTCTCACACTCCCAGTCTCTCTCTCTCTCACACTCCCAGTCTCTCTCCCTCTCTCACACTCCCAATCTCTGTCTCTCACACTCCCAATCTCTCTCTCTCTCACTCCCAGTCTCTGTCTCTCACACTCCCAATCTCTCTCTCACACTCCCAATCTCTCTCTCTCTCTCACACTCCCAATCTCTCTCTCTCTCACACTCCCAATCTCTCTCTCTCTCACTCCCAAACTCTCTCTCTCACACTCCCAATTTCTCCCTCTCTCACACTCCCAATCTCTCTCTCTCACACTCCCAACCTCTCTCTCTCACACACTCCCAATCTCTCTCTCTCACACACTCCCAATCACTCTCTCTCACTTCCAATCTCTCTCTCTCACTCCCAATCTCTCTCTTTCTCACACTCCCAATCTCTCTCTCTCTCTCTCTCACACTCCCTATCTCTCTCTCTCTCACACTCCCAATCTCTCTCTCTCACACTCCCAATATCTCTCTCTCTCTCACACTCCCAATCTCTCTCTCTCTCACACTACCAATCTCTCTTACTCTCCCAATCTCGCTCTCTCACACACTCCCAATCTCTCTCATACTCCCAATCTCTCTCTCTCTCTCACACCCAGTCCCTCTCTCTCACACTCCCAATCTCTCACTCTCTCACACTCCCAATCTCTCTCTCTCACTCCCAGTCTCTCTCTCCCTCTCTCTCCCTCCCAATCTCTCTCTCTCACACTCACAATCTCTCTCTCTCACACACTCCCAATCTCTCTCTCTCACACTCCCAGTCTCTCTCCCTCTCACACTCCCAATCTCTCACACACTCCCAAACTCTCTGTGTCTCTCACACTTCCAATCTAACTCTCTCACTCCCAATCTCTCTCTCTCTCACGCCCAATCTCACTCTGTCTCACACTCCCAATCTCTCTCTCTCACACTCCCAGTCTCTCTCCCTCTCACACTCCCAATCTCTCACACACTCCCAAACTCTCTGTGTCTCTCACACTCCCAATCTAACTCTCTCACTCCCAATCTCTCTCTCTCTCACGCCCAATCTCACTCTGTCTCACACTCCCAGTCTCTCTCTCTCTCTCACACTCCCAGTCTCTCTCTCTCTCTCACACTCCCAATCTCTGTCTCTCACACTCCCAATCTCTCTCTCTCTCATTCCCAGTCTCTCTCTCTCACACTCCCAATCTCTCTCTCTCTCACACTCCCAATCTCTCTCTCTCACACTCCCAATCTCTCTCTCTCTCACACTACCAATCTCTCTCTCTCACACTCCCAGTCTCACTCACTCTGAGACTCCCAATCTCTCACACACTCCCAAACTCTCTGTCTCTCTCACACTCCCAATCTCTCTCTCTCTCTCTCACACTCCCAATCTCTCTCTCTCTCACACTCCCAGTCTCTCTCTCTCTCACACTCCCAGTCTCTCTCTCTCTCACACTCCCAGTCTCTCTCTCTCTCCCACTCTCCCAATCTCTGTCTCTCACACTCCCAATCTCTCTCTCTCTCACTCCCAGTCTCTCTCTCTCACACTCCCAGTCTCTCTCTCTCTCACACTCCCAATCTCTCTCTCTCTCTCACACTCCCAATCTCTCTCTCTCACACTCCCAATCTCTCTCTCTCTCACACTCCCAATCTCTCTCTCTCACTCCCAATCTCTCTCTCTCACACACCCAGTCTCTCTCTCTCTCTCACACTTCCAATCTCTCTCTCTCTCACACTCCCACTCTCTCTCTGTCTCACACTCCCAATCTCTCTCTCTCTCACACTCCCAATCTCTCTCTCTCTCACACTCCCAATCACTCTCTCTCTCACACTCCCAGTCTCTCTCTCTCTCACACTCCCAGTTTCTCTCCCTCTCACTCTCCCAATCTCTCTCTCTCACACTACCAATCTGTCTCTCTCACACTCCCAATCTCTCTCTCTCTCTCACACTCCCAATCTCACTCTCTCTCTCACACTCCCAATCTCTCTCTCTCACACTCCCAATCTCTCTCTCACACTCCCAATCTCTCTCTCTCTCACTCCCAATCTCTATCTCACACACTCCAAACTCTCTCTATCTCACACTCCCAACCTCTCTCTCTCACATTCCCAATCTCTCTCTCTCACTCCCAATCTCTCTCTCTCACACTCCTAATCTCTCTCTCTCACACTCCCAATCTCTCCCTCTCTCACACTCCCAATCTCTCTCTCTCACACTCCCAATCTCTCTCTCTCTCACACTCCTAATCTCTCTCTCTCTCTCACACTCCCAATCTCTCTCTCTCACACTCCCAATCTCTCTCTCTCACACTTCTAATCTCTCTCTCTCACACTCGCAATCTCTCTCTCTCTCACACTCCCAATCTCTCTCTCTCTCTCTCTCACACTCCCAATCTCTCTCTCTCACACTCCCAATCTCTCTCTCTCTCACACTCCCAATCTCTCTCTCTCACACTCTCAATCCAATTCCAATTCCAATTAAAATGCTTTATTGGCATGAAAGTTTACAGAGAACCATATTGCCAAAGCTTACATAGCAAAAAGGTACAGTTTTCCAACATTCTGTAGGTGTCAATCGATTTGACATTTGTTGGGTACATACAATATTACTTTTAAACAATATTAATTTTAAACAGTCTTTGTACTTCATTTGGTACGTTCAATATTAATTTTAAACAGTCTTAATTTTAAACAGTCCTCAGGTTGTGACATGTTGTTACATATTTGGCCCCAAGGTATGGTCTGTCTCCTTCTCCTAGGACTAATCTCAATTTTGACAGATCATCCAATTCCTTGAAATCTGGGGTTGTTTGGCTTAGCTTGTTGAATAATATGTTTCTTGATGTGTTGAATTTTTCGCATTTTAGGAGGAAATGCATTTCTGTTTCAACCTCGCCAGCCAGACATTGATCGCATATTCTATTCTCTCTAGGCTGCCAGGATTTCTTGTATCTGCCTTTTTCAATTTCCAGTTGGTGGTCGCTTAGTCTGTACCTGGTGAGGGTCTGTCTCTGTTTTGTGTCTCTGATGGTCGTGAGGTAGTCTGCCAGTTTATATTCTCTTTTTAGGGCCCGGTAACATTCTAATCTGCTTTGGCTTTCGGTTATTTTGTTCCAATGTTCCAGGTAGGTTTCTTTGCATTTTTTAATGATTTGGTTCACTCGGATTGGTGTTTGGGCGGCTGTGTTGGTCTGGGGCTGGTCAGGGTCCGGCTGAGTACTTAGTTTCCGTAGCAGCTGACTCAGGGGACTCTTTTCTGGGTTTAGCTCTTGGGTCTGAAAGGCTTTGAAATGAAGGGTGTCTGGGGAGCTAGATTTGAGGTGATTTAGGAAGTTTAGTGCTCGTTTTTGGATGTTTATTATCAGTGGGTATCTGCCTAGTTCGGCTCTGCATGCATTTGTTGGCGTTTTCCTTTGGGTGCGAAGGATGCTTCGGCAGAATTCTGCATGTAGGGCTTCTATTGTATGTTTTTCCCATTTAGTGTAGCTTTGGTGATTTAGCGGGCCCCATACTTCACTACCGTACAGTGCAATGGGCAGGATTATGCTGTCAAATATTTTGAGCCAGATTTTGATTGGGATTTGGATGTTGTAGAATTTTCTTTTTATTGCATATAGGGCTCTTCGGGCTTTTTCTTTTAGTGCATTCACTGCTATGCTGAAGCTCCCTGATGCTGTAATAGTTAGACCAAGGTAGGTGTAGCTCATAGTGTGTCCTATAGTGATATCACTGAGGGTAAACTGGTATTTGTTTTCCTGACATCTGGGCCTTTTTTGAAAAATCATGATGTTGGTTTTCTTTAGATTTACTGTTAGAGCCCAATTTTGGCAGTATTTGTCGAGTAGGTCTAGTTGTTGCTGTAATCCCTGTTCTGTGGGAGACAGCAGAACCAGGTCGTCCGCATAGAACAGGGATTTCACTTCTCCATCTAGGAGACGGAGACCTGGTGACTCGCTTTGCTCCAGCATGTCTGCTAATTCATTTATGTATATGTTGAACAGGGTCGGGCTCAAATTGCAGCCCTGCCGGACGCCTCTTCTCTGGGTGAAGAAATCGGTGCGTTTGTCTCCAATTTTGACCCCGCATTTGTTTTTCAGATACATTGATTTAATAAGGTCATAGACTTTGCCCCCTATTCCACATTGAAGAAGTTTATAATAGAGCCCTTCGTGCCATATAGAGTCAAAGGCTTTCTTGAAGTCGATGAAACAGGCGAATATTTTCCCATTTTTTGTTTGGTGTATATGTTTTTCAATGAGGGTGTGAAGGGTATAGATATGGTCGGCGGTGCGGTGTTTTGGAAGAAAGCCTATTTGGTTTTTTCTGAGGATATTATGTTTGTTAAGAAAATCAAGTAATCTACTATTTAGAATACTGCAGAATAACTTCCCTAGACAACTGTTGACACAGATGCCGCGGTAGTTATTTGGGTCTGATTTGTTTCCGCTTTTATATATGGGGGAGATTAGTCCTTGGCACCAGATATCGGGAAAACAGCCTGAACGTAATATGATGTTGAATAATTTGAGTACCGCACCCTGCATCTCCATATTGCTGAACTTGAGCATTTCATTTTTGATGTTGTCTGGGCCACAGGCTTTCTTTAGGTGGAGAGATTTTGTTTTTGTGGCCATTTCTTTCCATGTGATTGGGGAGTCTAGAGGGTTTTGGTTGTCTTTGATTGTTGCTTCTAATGTGTGGAGTTTTTCTGTGACCTGATGTTGACTTGGGTTTGTTTCGTTTATTGGGATGTCTTTGTAGAGGTTTTCAAAATGTGTTCTCCAGATGTCGCCATCTTGGATTGGTAATGCTTGCAATTGTGTTGTACTCAGGTTATTCCACATTTCCCAGAATTGTTTTGGGTTGGTGGAGTTTTCAATTTCTTCTAGTATTTTGTGGGTATAGTTTTGTGTTTTGTTCCTAATGGTGTGTTTATATCTTTTGAGGGTTTCATTGTATCTAGTACGTAGGTCCGGATTGTTTGGTTGGCGATGCTTTTGGTTTGATATTTTTCTCAGGTCTTTTCTGGCATTTTTGCATTCGTGGTCAAACCATTTCTTATTTTTATTTTGTCTTTTGTGACTCTTCCTCTTCTGTTTCACGAGGTCGGCTTTTACAGCTGCCTCATGAAAGATCATATTTATATCTCTCTCTCTCTCTCTCACTCCCAATCTCTCCCTCTCACACTCCCAAACTCTCTCTATCTCACACTCCCAATCTCTCTCTCTCACACTCCTAATCTCTCTCTCTCTCACACTCCCAATCTCTCTCTCCCACACTCCCAATCTCTCTCTCTCTCACACTCCCAAGCTCTCTCTCTCACACTCGCAATCTCTCTCTCTCTCACACTCCCAATCTCTCTCTCTCACACTCCCAGTCTCTCTCCCTCTCACACTCCCAATCTCTCACACACTCCCAAACTCTCTGTGTCTCTCACACTCCCAATCTAACTCTCTCACTCCCAATCTCTCTCTCTCTCACGCCCAATCTCACTCTGTCTCACACTCCCAGTCTCTCTCTCTCTCTCACACTCCCAGTCTCTCTCTCTCTCTCACACTCCCAATCTCTGTCTCTCACACTCCCAATCTCTCTCTCTCTCATTCCCAGTCTCTCTCTCTCACACTCCCAATCTCTCTCTCTCTCACACTCCCAATCTCTCTCTCTCACACTCCCAATCTCTCTCTCTCTCACACTAACAATCTCTCTCTCTCACACTCCCAATCTCTGTCTCTCACACTCCCAATCTCTCTCTCTCTCATTCCCAGTCTCTCTCTCTCACACTCCCAATCTCTCTCTCTCTCACACTCCCAATCTCTCTCTCTCACACTCCCAAACTCTCTGTCTCTCTCACACTCCCAATCTCTCTCTCTCTCACACTCCCAGTCTCTCTCTCTCTCACACTCCCAGTCTCTCTCTCTCTCCCACTCTCCCAATCTCTGTCTCTCACACTCCCAATCTCTCTCTCTCTCACTCCCAGTCTCTCTCTCTCACACTCCCAATCTCTCTCAGTTCAGTTCAGTTCAGTTCAAATGCTTTATTGGCATGAAAGTTTACAGAGAACCATATTGCCAAAGCTTACATAGCAAAAAGGTACAGTTTTCCAACATTCTGTAGGTGTCAATCGATTTGACATTTGTTGGGTACATACAATATTACTTTTAAACAATATTAATTTTAAACAGTCTTTCTACTTCATTTGGTACGTTCAATATTAATTTTAAACAGTCTTACTTTTAAACAGTCCTCAGGTTGTGACATGTTGTTACATGTTTAGCCCCAAGGTATGGTCTGTCTCCTTCTCCTAGGACTAATCTCAATTTTGACAGATCATCCAATTCCTTGAAATCTGGGGTTGTTTGGCTTAGCTTGTTGAATAATATGTTTCTTGATGTGTTGAATTTTTCGCATTTTAGGAGGAAATGCATTTCTGTTTCAACCTCGCCAGCCAGACATTGATCGCATATTCTATTCTCTCTAGGCTGCCAGGATTTCTTGTATCTGCCTTTTTCAATTTCCAGTTGGTGGTCGCTTAGTCTGTACCTGGTGAGGGTCTGTCTCTGTTTTGTGTCTCTGATGGTCGTGAGGTAGTCTGCCAGTTTATATTCTCTTTTTAGGGCCCGGTAACATTCTAATCTGCTTTGGCTTTCGGTTATTTTGTTCCAATGTTCCAGGTAGGTTTCTTTGCATTTTTTAATGATTTGGTTCACTCGGATTGGTGTTTGGACGGCTGTGTTGGTCTGGGGCTGGTCAGGGTCCGGCTGAGTACTTAGTTTCAGTAGCAGCTCGCTCAGGGGACTCTTTTCTGGGTTTAGCTCTTGGGTCTGAAAGGCTTTGAAATGAAGGGTGTCTGGGGAGCTAGATTTGAGGTGATTTAGGAAGTTTAGTGCTCGTTTTTGGATGTTTATTATCAGTGGGTATCTGCCTAGTTCGGCTCTGCATGCATTTGTTGGCGTTTTTCTTTGGGTGCGAAGGATGCTTCGGCAGAATTCTGCATGTAGGGCTTCTATTGTGTGTTTTTCCCATTTAGTGTAGCTTTGGTGATTTAGCGGGCCCCATACTTCACTACCGTACAGTGCAATGGGCAGGATTATGCTGTCAAAAATTTTGAGCCAGATTTTGATTGGGATTTCGATGTTGTAGAATTTTCTTTTTATTGCATATAGGGCTCTTCGGGCTTTTTCTTTTAGTGCATTCACTGCTATGCTGAAGCTCCCTGATGCTGTAATAGTTAGACCAAGGTAGGTGTAGCTCATAGTGTGTCCTATAGTGGTATCACTGAGGGTAAACTGGTATTTGTTTTCCTGACATCTGGGTCTTTTCTGAAAAATCATGATGTTGGTTTTCTTTAGATTTACTGTTAGAGCCCAATTTTGGCAGTATTTGTCGAGTAGGTCTAGTTGTTGCTGTAATCCCTGTTCTGTGGGAGACAGCAGAACCAGGTCGTCCGCATAGAACAGGGACTTCACTTCTCCATCCAGGAGACGGAGACCTGGTGACTCGCTTTGCTCCAGCATGTCTGCTAATTCATTTATGTATATGTTGAACAGGGTCGGGCTCAAATTGCAGCCCTGCCGGACGCCTCTTCTCTGGGTGAAGAAATCGGTGCGTTTGTCTCCAATTTTGACCCCGCATTTGTTTTTCAGATACATTGATTTAATAAGGTCATAGACTTTGCCCCCTATTCCACACTGAAGAAGTTTATAATAGAGCCCTTCGTGCCATATAGAGTCAAAGGCTTTCTTGAAGTCGATGAAACAGGCGAATATTTTCCCATTTTTTGTTTGGTGTTTATGTTTTTCAATGAGGGTGTGAAGGGTATAGATATGGTCGGCGGTGCGGTGTTTTGGAAGAAAGCCTATTTGGTTTTTTGTGAGGATATTATGTTTGTTAAGAAAATCAAGTAATCTACTATTTAGAATACTGCAGAATAACTTCCCTAGACAACTGTTGACACAGATGCCGCGGTAGTTATTTGGGTCTGATTTGTTTCCACTTTTATATATGGGGGAGATTAGTCCTTGGCACCAGATATCGGGAAAACAGCCTGAGCGTAATATGATGTTGAATAGTTTGAGTATCGCACCCTGCATCTCCATATTGCTGAACTTTAGCATTTCATTTTTGATGTTGTCTGGGCCACAGGCTTTCTTTAGGTGGAGAGATTTTGTTTTTGTGGCCAGTTCTTTCCATGTGATTGGGGAGTCTAGAGGGTTTTGGTTGTCTTTAATTGTTGCTTCTAATGTGTGGAGTTTTTCTGTGACCTGATGTTGACTTGGGTTTGTTTTGTTTTTTGGGATGTCTTTGTAGAGGTTTTCAAAATGTGTTCTCCAGATGTCGCCATCTTGGATTGGTAATGCTTGCAATTGTGTTGTACTCAGGTTATTCCACATTTCCCAGAATTGTTTTGGATTGGTGGAGTTTTCAATTTCTTCGAGTATTTTGTGGGTATAGTTTTGTGTTTTGTTCCTAATGGTGTGTTTATATCTTTTGAGGGTTTCATTGTATCTAGTACGTAGGTCCGGATTGTTTGGTTGCCGATGCTTTTGGTTTGATATTTTTCTCAGGTCTTTTCTGGCATTTTTGCATTCGTGGTCAAACCATTTCATATTTTTATTTTGTCTTTTGTGATGCTTCCTCTTCTGTTTCACGAGGTCGGCTTTTACAGCTGCCTCATGGAAGATCATATTTATATCCTCTATGGCCGTGTTTACACCATCTCTGGTGATCTCATATAGATTTTCTTTAAATTTTGAAATTTTACTTGTGAGATCAGGTGAATTTAGTGCTGTGATGAATTTATCTCCACTGTCTGGGGCCCATCTGTATGTCTGGTTTATTTTATGTAGCTTACTGTGTTCCTTTTTTGTGTCTGTAGTTTGGGCAGAAAGTTTAAGGTACACATTTATTTGGTTATGGTCTGAGAGGGGGGATTGCTGCCTGACAGTGAATGCGTTGATATCGCAGGGGTCCAGGTCAGTGATTGTATAGTCCACCACACTAGACCCAAGATTTGAGGAGTATGTGAGTCTCCCTAGGGAGTCCCCTCTGAACCTACCATTAACTATGTACAGGCCTAAGGCTCGGCAGAGTTGCACTACCTCCCTACCGCTTTTATTTATTTCACGATCAAGGTTGTTCCGATTTGCGATGGCTGGTGTGACATCTAAAGGGGTCTGGCCAAACACATGGTTGTTTCCCTGTGGGTCTATGAAGTCAGGTTCACAACCGGTCCTTGCATTTAGGTCCCCACATATTATCACCTTTCCTTGGGCCTGGAAATGGCTGATTTCCATGTGGAGAGTATCAAATAACTCCTCTTCGAAATATGGCGAATCTATTGGAGGTATGTAGATCGCACATAAGTAAACATCTTTTTTTGCTATTCCTATATTTTTATCTAGTTTTAGCCATACGTGTGATTTCCCCTGTTTTACCGGTGAGATGTGTTTGTCCAGTTCTCCCTTATACCACACCAATATTCCCCCGGAGGTTCTGCCCTTGCGTGTTTTAGTGTTCTTTACTGAGGGCACAATGATTTCATGGTACATTGGAGGACAGTGGGTCGGCATGTCCTTTTGGCACCATGTTTCTGTTAACACAATTATATCAATGTCTTTTATAGCTTTTAGGAATTCAGGGTCTGTACTCTTCATCCCAAAAGTTGAGGAGCGGACGCCCTGGATATTCCAGCAGCTTATGTGGAAAGAACGCATTTATATAGTTCAATAAAACAAAATAAAATGGACCTATTTTGTGGGATGAGTGTGGAAACACTATTTTCTATAATGCTAAGTGATGATTTAGTATAAATTTCATGAGGCATGCACATATATCTATCTAATAATAGTAATAATACTGATAAGATAACAATAATGATAATGATAAATAACAATATTAATAATTTCTATCTCTCACACTCCCAATCTCTCTCTCTCACACTCCCAGTCTCTCTCTCTCTCACACTCCCAATCTCTCTTTCTCTCTCACACTCCCAATCTCTCTCTCTCACACTCCCAATCTCTCTCTCTCTCACACTCCCAATCTCTCTCTCTCACTCCCAATCTCTCTCTCTCACACACCCAGTCTCTCTCTCTCTCTCACACTTCCAATCTCTCTCTCTCACACTCCCACTCTCTCTCTGTCTCACACTCCCAATCTCTCTCTCTCTCACACTCCCAATCTCTCTCTCTCTCACACTCCCAATCTCTCTCTCTCTCACACTCCCAGTCTCTCTCTCTCTCACACTCCCAGTTTCTCTCCCTCTCACTCTCCCAATCTCTCTCTCTCACACTACCAATCTGTCTCTCTCACACTCCCAATCTCTCTCTCTCACACTCCCAATCTCACTCTCTCTCTCACACTCCCAATCTCTCTCTCTCTCACACTCCCAATCTCTCTCTCACACTCCCAATCTCTCTCTCTCTCACTCCCAATCTCTATCTCTCACACTCCAAACTCTCTCTATCTCACACTCCCAATCTCTCTCTGTCACATTCCCAATCTCTCTCTCTCACTCCCAATCTCTCTCTCTCACACTCCCAATCTCTCTCTCTCACACTCCCAATCTCTCCCTCTCTCACACTCCCAATCTCTCTCTCTCACACTCCCAATCTCTCTCTCTCTCACACTCCTAATCTCTCTCTCTCTCTCACACTCCCAATCTCTCTCTCTCACACTCCCAATCTCTCTCTCTCACACTCCCAATCTCTCTCTCTCACACTCGCAATCTCTCTCTCTCTCACACTCCCAATCTCTCTCTCTCTCTCTCTCACACTCCCAATCTCTCTCTCTCACACTCCCAATCTCTCTCTCTCTCACACTCCCAATCTCTCTCGCTCACACTCTCAATCTCTCTCTCTCTCACTCCCAATCTCTCCCTCTCACACTCCCAAACTCTCTCTATCTCACACTCCCAATCTCTCTCTCTCACACTCCTAATCTCTCTCTCTCTCACACTCCCAATCTCTCTCTCCCACACTCCCAATCTCTCTCTCTCTCACACTCCCAAGCTCTCTCTCTCACACTCGCAATCTCTCTCTCTCTCACACTCCCAATCTCTCTCTCTCACACTCCCAATCTCTCTCTCTCTCACACTCCCAATCTCTCTCTCTCACACTCCCAATCTCTCTCTCTCTCACACTCCCAATCTCTCTCTCTCACACTCCCAATCTCTCTCTCTCTCACACTCCCAATCTCTCTGTTTCTCTAACACTCCCAATCTCTCTCTCCCTCACACTCCCAATATCTCTCTCTCACGCTCCCAATCTCTCTCTCTCTCCCAAACTCTCTCTCTCTCACTCCCAAACTCTCTCTATCTCACACTCCCAATCTCTCTCTCTCAAACTCCCAATCTCTCTCTCTCGCACTCCCAATCTCTCTCTCTCTCACACTCCCAATCTCTCTCTCTCACACTCCCAATCTCTCTCTCTCACACACTCCCAATCTCTCTCTCTCACACACTCCCAATCTCTCTCTCTCACTTCCAATCTCTCTCTCTCACTCCCAATCTCTCTCATTCTCACACTCCCAATCTCTCTCTCTCTCACACTCCCTATCTCTCTCTCACACTCCCAATCTCTCTCTCTCACACTCCCAATATCTCTCTCTCTCTCACACTCCCAATCTCTGTCTCTCTCTCACACTACCAATCTCTCTTACACTCCCAATCTCGCTCTCTCTCACACTCCCAATCTCTCTCATACTCCCAATCTCTCTCTCTCTCTCTCTCACTCCCAGTCCCTCTCTCTCACACTCCCAATCTCTCTCTCTCTCACACTCCCAATCTCTCTCTCTCACTCCCAGTCTCTCTCTCTCTCTCTCCCTCCCAATCTCTCTCTCTCACACTCATTATCTCTCTCTCTCTCTCACACACTCCCAAACTCTCTGTGTCTCTCACACTCCCAATCTCTCTCTCTCTCTCTCACACTCCCAATCTCTCTCTCTCACACTCCCAATCTCTCTCTCTCTCACACTACCAATCTCTGTCTCTCACACTCCCAGTCTCTCTCTCTCTCAGACTCCCAATCTCTCACACACTCCCAAACTCTCTGTCTCTCTCACACTTCCAATCTCTCTCTCTCTCTCACACTCCCAATCTCTCTCTCCCTCACTCCCAGTCTCTCTCTCTCTCACACTCCCAGTCTCTCTCTCTCTCACACTCCCAGTCTCTCTCTCTCTCCCACTCTCCCAATCTCTGTCTCTCACACTCCCAATCTCTCTCTCTCTCACTCCCAGTCTCTCTCTCTCACACTCCCAATCTCTCTCTCTCACACTCTCAATCTCTCTCTCTCTCACTCCCAGTCTCTCTCTCTCTCTCACACTCCCAATCTCTCTCTCTCTCTCACACTCCCAATCTCTCTCTCTCCCTCCCAATCTCTCTCTGTCTCACACACCCAGTCTCTCTCTCTCTCACACTCCCAGTATCTCTCCCTCTCACTCTCCCAATCTCTCTCCCTCTCACACTCCTAATCTCTCTCTCTCTCACACTACCAATCTGTCTCTCTCACACTCCCAATCTCTCTCTCTCTCTCACACTACCAATCTCACTCTCTCTCTCATACTCCCAATCTCTCTCTCTCTCTCACACTCCCAATCTCTCTCTCTCTCACACTCCCAATCTCTCTCTCTCACACTCCCAATCTCTCTCTCTCTCACTCCCAATCTCTCTCTCTCACACTCCAAACTCTCTCTATCTCACACTCCGAATCTGTCTCTCTCACACTCCCAATCTCTCTCTCTCACACTCCCAATCTCTCTCGCTCACACTCCCAATCTCTCCCTCTCTCACACTCCCAATCTCTCTCTCTCACACTCCCAATCTCTCTCTCTCTCACACTCCCAATCTCTCTCCCTCTCTCTCACACTCCCAATCTCTCTCTCTCTCACACTCCCAATCTCTCTCTCTCACACTCCCAATCTCTCTCTCTCTCACACTCCCAATCTCTCTCTCTCGCTCACACTTACAATCTCTCTCTCTCACACTCCCAATCTCTCTCTCTCTCACACTCCCAATCTCTCTCTCTCACACTCCCAAACTCTCTCTATCTCACACTCCCAATCTCTCTCTCTCACACTCCCAATCTCTCTGTCTCACACTCCCAATCTCTCTCTCTCTCACACTCCCAAGCTCTCTCTCTCACACTCGCAATCTCTCTCTCTCTCACACTCCCAATCTCTCTCTCTCACACTCCCAATCTATCTCTCTCACACTCCCAATCTCCCTCTCTCTCTCACACTCCCAATCTCTCTCTCTCTCACACTCCCAATCTCTCTCTCTCACACTCCCAATCTCTCTCTCTCACACTCCCAATCTCTCTCTCTCTCACACTCCCAATCTCTGTCTCTCTCACACTCCCAATCTCTCTCTCTCACACTCCCAATCTCTCTCTCTCACACACTCCGATTCTCTCTCTCTCACACACTCCCAGTCTCTCTCTCTCACTTCCAATCTCTCTCTCACTCCCAATCTCTCTCTTTCTCACACTCCCAATCTCTCACTCTCTCTCTCACACTCCCCATCTCTCTCTCTCTCACTCCCAATCTCTCTCTCTCACACTCCCAATATCTCTCTCTCTCTCACACTCCCAATCTCTCTCTCTCTCTCTCACTACCAATCTCTCTTAGACTCCCAATCTCGCTCTCTCTCACACTCCCAATCTCTCTCATACTCCCAATCTCTCTCTCTCTCTGTCACTCCCAGTCCCTCTCTCTCACACTCCCAATCTCTCTCTCTTTCACACTCCCAATCTCTCTCTCTCACTCCCAGACTCTCTCTATCTCTCACTCCCTCCCAATCTCTCTCTCTCACACTCCCAATCTCTCTCTCTCTCTCACACTCCCAATCTCTCTCTCTCACACTCCCAGTCTCTCTCTCTCTCACACTCCCAATCTCTCACACACTCCCAAACTCTCTGTCTCTCTCACACTCCCAATCTCTCTCTCTCTCTCTCACACTCCCAATCTCTCTCTCTCTCACTCCCAGTCTCTCTATCTCTCACACTCCCAATCTCTCTCTCTCTCACACTCCCAGTCGCTCTCTCTCTCACACTCCCAATCTCTCTCTCTCTCACTCCCAATCTCTCTCTCACACTCTCAATCTCTCTCTCTCGCACTCCCAATCTCTCCCTCTCTCTCTCACACTCCCAATCTAACTCTCTCACTCCCAATCTCTCTCTCTCTCACGCCCAATCTCACTCTGTCTCACACTCCCAGTCTCTCTCTCTCTCTCACACTTCCAATCTCTCTCTCTCTCACACTCCCACTCTTTCTCTGTCTCACAATCCCAATCTCTCTCTCTCTCACACTCCCAATCTCTCTCTCTCTCTCACACTACCAATCTCTCTCTCTCACACTCCCAGTCTCTCTCTCTCTCACACTCCCAGTTTCTCTCCCTCTCACTCTCCCAATCTCTCTCTCTCTCACACTCCCAATCTCTCTCTCTCTCACACTCCCAGTTTCTGTCCCTCTCACACTCCTAATCTCTCTCTCTCTCACACTATCAATCTGTCTCTCACGCACTCCCAATCTCTCTCTCTCTCTCACACTCCCAATCTCTCTCTCTCTCACTCCCAATCTCTCTCTCTCACAATCCCAATTACGCTCCCTCTCACACTCCCAATCTCTCTCTCTCTCACTCCCAATCTCTCTCTCTCACAATCCCAATCTCTCTCACTCTCACACTCCCAGTCTCTCTCTCTCTCACACTCCCAGTTTCTCTCCCTCTCACACTCCCAATCTCTCTCTCTCTCACTCCCAGTCTCACTCTCTCACACTCCCAATCTCTGTCTCTCTCACACTCCCAATCTCTCTCTCTCACACTCCCAATCTCTCTCTCTCTCACACTACCAATCTCTCTCTCTCACACTCCCAATCTCTCTCCCTCTCTCACACTCCCAGTCTCTCTCCCTCTCTCACACTCCCAATCTCTGTCTCTCACACTCCCAATCTCTCTCTCTCTCACTCCCATTCTCTCTCTCTCACACTCCCAATCTCTCTCTCACACTCCCAATCTCTCTCTCTCTCTCACACTCCCAATCTCTCTCTCTCTCACACTCCCAATCTCTCTCTCTCTCACTCCCAAACTCTCTCTCTCACACTCCCAATTTCTCCCTCTCTCACACTCCCAATCTCTCTCTCTCACACTCCCAACCTCTCTCTCTCACACACTCCCAATCTCTCTCTCTCACACACTCCCAATCACTCTCTCTCACTTCCAATCTCTCTCTCTCACTCCCAATCTCTCTCTTTCTCACACTCCCAATCTCTCTCTCTCTCTCTCTCACACTCCCTATCTCTCTCTCTCTCACACTCCCAATCTCTCTCTCTCACACTCCCAATATCTCTCTCTCTCTCACACTCCCAATCTCTCTCTCTCTCACACTACCAATCTCTCTTACTCTCCCAATCTCGCTCTCTCACACACTCCCAATCTCTCTCATACTCCCAATCTCTCTCACTCTCTCACACCCAGTCCCTCTCTCTCACACTCCCAATCTCTCACTCTCTCACACTCCCAATCTCTCTCTCTCACTCCCAGTCTCTCTCTCCCTCCCAATCTCTCTCTCTCACACTCACAATCTCTCTCTCTCACACACTCCCAATCTCTCTCTCTCACACTCCCAGTCTCTCTCCCTCTCACACTCCCAATCTCTCACACACTCCCAAACTCTCTGTGTCTCTCACACTCCCAATCTAACTCTCTCACTCCCAATCTCTCTCTCTCTCACGCCCAATCTCACTCTGTCTCACACTCCCAGTCTCTCTCTCTCTCTCACACTCCCAGTCTCTCTCTCTCTCTCACACTCCCAATCTCTGTCTCTCACACTCCCAATCTCTCTCTCTCTCATTCCCAGTCTCTCTCTCTCACACTCCCAATCTCTCTCTCTCTCACACTCCCAATCTCTCTCTCTCACACTCCCAATCTCTCTCTCTCTCACACTACCAATCTCTCTCTCTCACACTCCCAGTCTCACTCACTCTGAGACTCCCAATCTCTCACACACTCCCAAACTCTCTGTCTCTCTCACACTCCCAATCTCTCTCTCTCTCTCTCACACTCCCAATCTCTCTCTCTCTCACACTCCCAGTCTCTCTCTCTCTCACACTCCGTGTCTCTCTCTCTCTCACACTCCCAGTCTCTCTCTCTCTCCCACTCTCCCAATCTCTGTCTCTCACACTCCCAATCTCTCTCTCTCTCACTCCCAGTCTCTCTCTCTCACACTCCCAATCTCTCTCTCTCTCACACTCCCAATCTCTCTCTCTCACACTCCCAGTCTCTCTCTCTCTCACACTCCCAATCTCTCTCTCTCTCTCACACTCCCAATCTCTCTCTCTCACACTCCCAATCTCTCTCTCTCTCACACTCGCAATCTCTCTCTCTCACTCCCAATCTCTCTCTCTCACACACCCAGTCTCTCTCTCTCTCTCACACTTCCAATCTCTCTCTCTCTCACACTCCCAGTCTCTCTCTGTCTCACACTCCCAATCTCTCTCTCTCTCACACTCCCAATCTCTCTCTCTCTCACACTCCCAATCTCTCTCTCTCTCACACTCCCAGTCTCTCTCTCTCTCACACTCCCAGTTTCTCTCCCTCTCACTCTCCCAATCTCTCTCTCACACTACCAATCTGTCTCTCTCACACTCCCAATCTCTCTCTCTCTCTCACACTCCCAATCTCACTCTCTCTCTCACACTCCCAATCTCTCTCTCTCACACTCCCAATCTCTCTCTCACACTCCCAATCTCTATCTCTCACACTCCAAACTCTCTCTATCTCACACTCCCAATCTCTCTCTCTCACATTCCCAATCTCTCTCTCTCACTCCCAATCTCTCTCTCTCACACTCCCAATCTCTCTCTCTCACACTCCCAATCTCTCCCTCTCTCACACTCCCAATCTCTCTCTCTCACACTCCCAATCTCTCTCTCTCTCACACTCCTAATCTCTCTCTCTCTCACACTCCCAATCTCTCTCTCTCACACTCCCAATCTCTCTCTCTCACACTCCCAATCTCTCTCTCTCACACTCGCAATCTCTCTCTCTCTCACACTCCCAATCTCTCTCTCTCTCTCTCTCACACTCCCAATCTCTCTCTCTCACACTCCCAATCTCTCTCTCTCTCACACTCCCAATCTCTCTCTCTCACACTCTCAATCTCTCTCTCTCTCACTCCCAATCTCTCCCTCACACTCCCAAACTCTCTCTATCTCACACTCCCAATCTCTCTCTCTCACACTCGCAATCTCTCTCTCACACTCCCAGTCTCTCTCCCTCTCACACTCCCAATCTCTCACACACTCCCAAACTCTCTGTGTCTCTCACACTCCCAATCTAACTCTCTCACTCCCAATCTCTCTCTCTCTCACGCCCAATCTCACTCTGTCTCACACTCCCAGTCTCTCTCTCTCTCTCTCTCACACTCCCAGTCTCTCTCTCTCTCTCACACTCCCAATCTCTGTCTCTCACACTCCCAATCTCTCTCTCTCTCATTCCCAGTCTCTCTCTCTCACACTCCCAATCTCTCTCTCTCTCACACTCCCAATCTCTCTCTCTCACACTCCCAATCTCTCTCTCTCACACTACCAATCTCTCTCTCTCACACTCCCAGTCTCACTCACTCTGAGACTCCCAATCTCTCACACACTCCCAAACTCTCTGTCTCTCTCACACTCCCAATCTCTCTCTCTCTCTCTCACACTCCCAATCTCTCTCTCTCTCACACTCCCAGTCTCTCTCTCTCTCACACTCCCAGTCTCTCTCTCTCTCACACTCCCAGTCTCTCTCTCTCTCCCACTCTCCCAATCTCTGTCTCTCACACTCCCAATCTCTCTCTCTCTCACTCCCAGTCTCTCTCTCTCACACTCCCAATCTCTCTCTCTCTCACACTCCCAATCTCTCTCTCTCACACTCCCAGTCTCTCTCACTCTCACACTCCCAATCTCTCTCTCTCTCTCACACTCCCAATCTCTCTCTCTCACACTCCCAATCTCTCTCTCTCTCACACTCCCAATCTCTCTCTCTCACTCCCAATCTCTCTCTCTCACACACCCAGTCTCTCTCTCTCTCTCACACTTCCAATCTCTCTCTCTCACACTCCCACTCTCTCTGTCTCACACTCCCAATCTCTCTCTCTCTCACACTCCCAATCTCTCTCTCTCTCACACTCCCAATCTCTCTCTCTCTCACACTCCCAGTCTCTCTCTCTCTCACACTCCCAGTTTCTCTCCGTCTCACTCTCCCAATCTCTCTCTCTCACACTACCAATCTGTCTCTCTCACACTCCCAATCTCTCTCTCTCTCTCACACTCCCAATCTCACTCTCTCTCTCACACTCCCAATCTCTCTCTCTCTCACACTCCCAATCTCTCTCTCACACTCCCAATCTCTCTCTCTCTCACTCCCAATCTCTATCTCTCACACTCCAAACTCTCTCTATCTCACACTCCCAATCTCTCTCTCTCACATTCCCAATCTCTCTCTCTCACTCCCAATCTCTCTCTCTCACACTCCCAATCTCTCTCTCTCACACTCCCAATCTCTCCCTCTCTCACACTCCCAATCTCTCTCTCTCACACTCCCAATCTCTCTCTCTCTCACACTCCTAATCTCTCTCTCTCTCTCACACTCCCAATCTCTCTCTCTCACACTCCCAATCTCTCTCTCTCACACTCTCAATCTCTCTCTCTCTCACTCCCAATCTCTCCCTCTCACACTCCCAAACTCTCTCTATCTCACACTCCCAATCTCTCTCTCTCACACTCCTAATCTCTCTCACTCTCACACTCGCAATCTCTCTCTCCCACACTCCCAATCTCTCTCTCTCTCACACTCCCAAGCTCTCTCTCTCACACTCGCAATCTCTCTCTCTCTCACACTCCCAATCTCTCTCTCTCTCACACTCCCAATCTCTCTCTCTCTCACACTCCCAATCTCTCTCTCTCACACTCCCAATCTCTCTCTCTCACACTCCCAATCTCTCTCTCTCACACTCCCAATCTCTCTCTCTCACACTCCCAATCTCTCTCTCTCACACTCCCAGTCTCACTCTCTCTGAGACTCCCAATCTCTCACACACTCCCAAACTCTCTGTCTCTCTCACACTCCCAATCTCTCTCTCTCTCTCACACTCCCAATCTCTCTCTCTCTCACACTCCCAGTCTCTCTCTCTCACACTCCCAGTCTCTCTCTCTCTCACACTCACAGTCTCTCTCTCTCTCCCACTCTCCCAATCTCTGTCTCTCACACTCCCAATCTCTCTCTCTCTCACTCCCAGTCTCTCTCTCTCACACTCCCAATCTCTCTCTCTCTCACACTCCCAATCTCTCTCTCTCTCACACTCCCAGTCTCTCTCTCTCTCACACTCCCAACCTCTCTCTCTCTCTCACACTCCCAATCTCTCTCTCTCTCACACTCCCAATCTCTCTCTCTCTCACACTCCCAATCTCTCTCTCTCTCACTCCCAATCTCTCTCTCTCACACTTCCAATCTCTCTCTCTCTCACACTCCCACTCTCTCTCTGTCTCACACTCCCAATCTCTCTCTCTCTCACACTCCCAATCTCTCTCTCTCTCTCACACTACCAATCTCTCTCTCTCTCACACTCCCAGTCTCTCTCTCTCTCACACTCCCAGTTTCTCTCCCTCTCACTCTCCCAATCTCTCTCTCTCACACTACCAATCTGTCTCTCTCACACTCCCAATCTCCCTCTCTCTCTCACACTCCCAATCTCACTCTCTCTCTCACACTCCCAATCTCTCTCTCTCTCACACTCCCAATCTCTCTCTCACACTACCAATCTCTCTCTCTCTCACTCCCAATCTCTCTCTCTCACACTCCAAACTCTCTCTATCTCACACTCCCAATCTCTCTCTCTCACACTCCCAATCTCTCTCTCTCACTCCCAATCTCTCTCTCTCACACTCCCAATCTCTCCCTCTCTCACACTCCCAATCTCTCTCTCTCACACTCCCAATCTCTCTCTCTCTCACACTCCTAATCTCTCTCTCTCTCTCACACTCCCAATCTCTCTCTCTCACACTCCCAATCTCTCTCTCTCACACTCCCAATCTCTCTCTCTCACACTCGCAATCTCTCTCTCTCACACTCCCAATCTCTCTCTCTCTCTCTCTCACACTCCCAATCTCTCTCTCACACTCCCAATCTCTCTCTCTCTCACACTCCCAATCTCTCTCTCTCACACTCTCAATCTCTCTCTCTCTCACTCCCAATCTCTCCCTCTCACACTCCCAAACTCTCTCTATCTCACACTCCCAATCTCTCTCTCACACTCCTAATCTCTCTCTCTCTCACACTCCCAATCTCTCTCTCTCACACTCCCAATCTCTCTCTCTCTCACACTCCCAAGCTCTCTCTCTCACACTCGCAATCTCTCTCTCTCTCACACTCCCAATCTCTCTCTCTCACACTCCCAATCTATCTCTCTCACACTCCCAATCTCCCTCTCTCTCTCACACTCCCAATCTCTCTCTCTCTCACACTCCCAATCTCTCTCTCTCACACTCCCAATCTCTCTCTCTCACACTCCCAATCTCTCTCTCTCACACTCCCAATCTCTCTCTCTCTCACACTCCCAATCTCTCTCTCTCACACTCCCAATCTTTCTCTCTCACACACTCAGATTCTCTCTCTCTCACACACTCCCAATCTCTCTCTCTCACTTCCAATCTCTCTCTCTCACTCCCAATCTCTCTCTTTCTCACACTCCCAATCTCTCTCTCTCTCTCTCACACTCCCCATCTCTCTCTCTCTCACACTCCCAATTGTAGGTTTTTTTTCCTGCTCTCTTGCCCGTTCGGCCCCCCTGCCAGGCTTCGTGCAAAAATTACCCTTGAGTGGTTCGACTCACCCCCCCTATGGTTCTAGACCTTGGACTTAGATGCAGAGAACAGTAGTGCAGAGAAGAGGACTCAATAGACCAGGCTGAATAGCACAAAATGGATGCTTTTATTTTTGAACATTTTGAAGCATTACAAAATACATGTCATAGGCACAGATTAAAGTAACTACAATCATGCACAAATTTATGAACTTGACTCTATGGAAATGGGGAACACACGGCACATCGTAAAAGGGGAAACACATTACGATTTCCCTTAACCCCCTCCCCTATACCTAAACTAAGTTTCGACCTGGGGAACTTGGGATCATGCTCACCACTCTCGAAATCGCGAAAAGGGGTTCGCAGCCTTTTTGGCACCGCTTCCCGTCGTCACGTGGATTGGAAGCTTCTGGCGCAGTCGATATTCTCTCCTCCCTCGAGGCGGTGGGGTAGACCCAGCCTCGATGAGCACTCGTCAAGGTTGAGATCCACTAGGCCTGTCGTGGATTTTTGTTCGTGGAGTAGACCTAGATGCAGGTTATGCACATGGGAGAATCTTGTGGCATCGATCGCCGGTTCTCCAGAGGGTTTCTTCTCCGTCGGCCTGGGTCGTCGATGATCTCCCGACCCCAGTACCCGGGCCACCCTTGTCGTCTTCTTGTCGTGGCCGAGCCTTGTTTGGCTGAACACCGGCCACGTTGTCCTTTTTCTGAAACCGTCCGTCTTTAAAAAGACGAAAGCATTTTCATCGATCTGCCGAAGTGGAAGAGGCGCTGATCCGGGCACCGTCCGCCCTTCGTTCGTTCCTCGTAGAAGAAAGTTCTTGAAGAAATGGAAGCCTGAAGTCGCCCAACAAGAAGCCGTAGCAGTGAAGAAGTAACTTGGATGGACTTTCAATCCATATGTTATACTCTTTTGGGACAGTCTTATCTCCCGCCAAATCATAGTCCTGTCTTTGTATTAATTTTGGCGGGCAGAGATCTCTGCAGGGGCGCTTTGTCTTGTAACAGAGCCGGTGATAACTTGAACTGGCCTTCCTGGCCGATAATGTCTGTTAATGTCCTTTGCATTGTCACCGCGGCTCGGTTCGCATATTGATCGGTCCGGACATTTTCCTTGATGGCTGCTAAACGGTTTTTCCTTTGTACAATAAATGGGTATAAGTGTTTTTACATTGTCCGCCCATATCTTGATGGGCCCCATCCTGTACTTATAATCCATTGAATATGTATGCTGTTGCTCTGAGTTTCGGTTCCCAGATACTGGCTTTCGCGGGTTTACTGTCTTCAATCCAGAAGCCTGTCTAGCTTGCAGTAACAGAAATAAACTGGTTCATAAACTGATCACGGGGCCTGGCGGCCATTTTGTATGCCCTTTTATCAAAGGTTTTTCTGTGCAAGCTTACTTTGGTCAATAAACAGTCTTATTTTATCCGGTTTTCTTGCGTGATTTTTGCTGAAAATTTTCGAATCTTACAGGCCCCCCTGTGATACTGATAGCTTGCTTAAAGTATCAATCCTTGATGAGCAAATTTTCCCTGATTCCCCACATCCAAACATTCCTGGCATTTAACTATCTATGCCCCTCACGACACATGCAGTTCCCATTTCCGGAGAAAATGAAAATTACCTCATGCACATTTGGAATCATAGACAGCAAATCTTAAACTATAACACCTTCACCTGTCAGATGGGCAGGGGTTGATACCCTTTTGTGCCATCTGCATACACCTTTTATTAATCAAAACTTAATAACGACTAATAACATTACAATACTTAATTCCTTATAACCCAAACCAAACGCAAAAGAAAACACGGATGTTCAAAAGAGAGACAAAAACCCCCCAAAAAAATCTTAAAATGGATGGACTCTTAATCTTCTACTAGCAGCTTAAAGTGGGGTGTCTTCTTCCCCCATTCGCACATAGCGTTCTTTCCATTCGTCCGCGTTCTCATGCCTCTGGAGGCGTTTGCCTCTCTTACAATGCACGAAGAGCAAAAATATCACAATTAAAACCTGACATCCTACTAGGATATGGGATGCTATTCTAATCCAGGCTGGGATTTCTATGTTGGTGAACAAGTCCCACCATGGTGGGATGGTTATGTCCAATATGTCTTTTCCTATCTCTAAAGTCTTCTGCTCCAGTGTGTAGAAATGTTTCTGCGAAATTATAACGGCTTTTAAAATCTTGGTGAGGTGTTCGGGAAGAGGGGGAATGACATAACCAAAATGCGCGACAAATCGTTGTAAGTCTGTGAAATTCTCTTTGACAGTGAGGTGAACGGTGGAGGGCGCAGGAATGGGAACAATTCGTTGTTGTGCCACTTGAACCTCGGCCCTGGGTTTGAAACAGAAACTGCTATCACCGACCGAACACCACTCGTGTTGTCCATATCGGTACTGAGGCGCTGCAGTGGTGACGCAGTATGTCCCACCCCCGATATATGCTACCTGTGGGGGCACATGGTTCTCTGCCATTGCCTCCATGGTGCAATTCACCGGCTTCGCGCTAGCGGTTCTGAACCCGCACTGTGGTTTCAAAAAGGCATTCAAGTGCTGGGGACACAGGATGATGTGTGCTCCCCGGCTCCGACACCCCGAGAGGTCGGTGCCTGTCATCGTACGCTCCCATCTGATGACGTAAGGCGGGACCACTGCGTAACAAATGTGTGCGCCCCCCTGAATGACTCCAATGTTCTCTACTCTGTATACCGGGGCGGGCTTTGCTGCGGGACCCAACACCGGCATTCTTACTACTATTCCCATAATAGTGTGATTCGAATGTCCGCAGTCCACTGGAACTGGGTATGCTTCTGCGGCTAGTCTGAGCTGGCACGGGCTTAATGCATTCTCAAAAGGGTGGAGCGCTTGCAAGTGCTTGTTGCTGATCCAGGACGGGACCAAACCCTGTTTTAAATCCTCAAGATTACTGCGGCCCTCGCCCAATAACCACACCCCGTACAGCACACAGGCCTCGTTTTGCGCAGCTTGATCGGACGCATTCCGATCCTCCTTAATGAGTGCATTTACCGTTCTCGCGTGTTTCTCCAGCTCAGCAATTATGTCCTTAAAGTGTAGTGTCATGGCCTGGTCCTCATGCAACTCAGAACCCACTACCTTGTTTTCGTCTGTCAATATGTTCCTTAACTGGGCTTTTAAACCGTTGATCTGTGTCTGCAGCTCCACGTTATCTAGAGCGTTGACAACAGATGTCCCGGTATTAAAAGCAGTGAATATGTCATTTACAGTACCCCTTCTTTGCCTCCCGACTCGATCCAAAACTCCTGGCGGTGTGGTGTATAATTTGTCTCTGTCGATGTCGGCAAAGTCAAATTCGTAAAATTGTCTAAACATACGGGTTAACAGGACCTGGTATAATTGTTCCGTTTCTTTGGGACACCACTCCGGCAATCTTACCTCAGTGAGATTTAAAATCACTGAGGCCACCGCGTAGTGTACCCCTTGGTACAGCACCTGACCGGTGGGTACCAATACTAAACCGTTCCCGGGTCCCTTGGTGGTGGTTGGGCACCCTCCTTTCTGGGCTAGTGCTACCGGAAGCGTGGGCAGGGGCTTGCGTGGGCGGGTGATGAGTTCAGTGGCGTTCACCGGAATAGGGGAGTATGGGGCTCCGCACGCTCGAGTGCTAACATCCCATCTCATCCCCTTCCCTTCATCCTGCCACTGCCTCTGGAAGAAGATGGACACGCCCTTGGGGCAGACGTGTCTCGAACCCCACATACAGACATATATTCCCTCATCTGGTTCCCACCATTTGTCCCAACACACACGTAATTGTCCGTGAGTTCCCGTAATAGTCCAATGGGTATTATTACCCAGTCGCTCCCACTCGACCGTAGAGTTTCTCATGTCCTTTCCCAGCTTTCGTAGCCACCACCATCGCCTTGGCGGTACGTTCCCATTGCACACCAGACAAATCCTCTTTCCCACGGTAACGCTGACTCTGGGCGCTAGGATCCTCACTGGAGGGCACGTTAATGAAGTCTCTTGGTAGGCAAAACCGAAATTGCTGGAATATTCCGTAGAATTCGTTCCCAGCCAACCTGGCCATCTCCCTTGGTGGAAGTAGGTGGCGGTTTCCTCTACCTCTCGCTCCCCCGTCCCATCCGTTGCGATGGGGGCCGTGTCCCCGGAGCACCCGAAAATGATGACGTCCTTGGTGCGGCCTCGGTAGGCCCACCCGCACCCGATCGCCATGAACGCGACGACAATCCTTTCCATCGTATCCCAGGTTTCTGTAACCAACAAAATGATGTAGCCGGGCTCCCGATAGGTGCTGGCCTAAATTAATTGGACGCGCGGGTTCCTGGACCCCGCTCCCTAACAAACACACATACCGGGCAGACCTCAAAATTGTACTCTTAACACCATATACTTTACATTCCTTAAACTATGACCATAATTACCTAACTTAACTTATGTACAGCGCCGCCCTCCGTGGGGCGGCTTTCCGAATCCCTGTGAGGTCTGTTGTGTGCCACACCCTGCGGTGGGGCTGCATTGATCTTTGGCTTTGATCCCCCGCAGCCTGTCGCTGCTGAACGGGGATCATGTCTTCCTGGGGCTGCTTTAAACCGTGGTTGGGAAGGATGGGGAGAATCTGGCCAAAATTTTCTGGGCTGGGGCGCTCGAGCCGACCTACGAGGGGCTGCTTTGGGTTGGGCTCCCGGGGCCGATGGACCGGGGGTTGGGACTGTTACCGTTACAGCCTGTGGTGCCTCCACAGCTGCCAGCTCCAGCTCCCCTCCCTCAGGCTCCGCCCCCCCCGGGGTCGGGATCTGTGGCTTCTGACTCCACCTCACCTGTCCCTACAGGTAACGAGTCTCCGCCCCCACTCCCTACCTCCCCCAAGCTTGAGTCGAGGGCGGGACTGCCGTCCTCTGACTCTTCCTCCTCCGTGATTGGGTCTAAAGCGAGGTTGAGCTGTTCGGGCTCTCCCCTGCCTAAATCCCATTCAAAAGATGAGACCTCCCACTCCAATGGGATGGCCTCTCCCTTCACGCAGGCTACTGCTCCAGCCTGTGTGGTCTGTGACTCTGTTACAGGCTGAGGATCTTTGTTCTCAGACCTGGTCCCCTTTGGTGGCCCTTGTGTACCCGGTTTAAACAGTTTACACTGGTTGATGTGAAACCATTTGGTATGTCGGGGCGTCTTCACTGCATAAACCATGGGGCTGGCCTTGTCTACAATGCTGTATGGCCCCATGTACAGTGGTTCAAAACTCCCTACCCTGGCGTAGTTTCGGACCATGACCTGGTCTCCGACTACCCACTCTTGTTGTTTCCGAGGTTCCAACAACAGTTTATTTCCCTGGTGCTGTCTTCCCATGTTCCCAGCCGCCTGTCCATAAATCTGTCTCAGGCGCTCCAAGAGGGTTTGGGCGAATTAGTCCCGTTTCACCTCTCGGAGCTGGCCCTCAGTGAGCACTGGGGCTAGCACATGGGTGGGTGTTCGCATGATCCTTCCAGTCATTAACTCGTGCGGGGAATACCCCGTGCTTTTGGACTGGCTGGCTCAGATCCCCATGAGGACTAAAGGCAGGACCTCCGCCCATTTCTGGGGCGAGCCCATTGTCTCTTTCCTCAGCTTTTCCTTGAGGGTCCGATTCATACGCTCAACAATCCCGGATGACTGGGGATTGTATGCTACGTGCCACTTTCCCTCAATGCCCAAGAGCATGAGGGCGTTCTGCATTACTTGACCGGTGAACTGACTCCCTTGGTCGGACTCTACAAAACGGGGGAGTCCCCACCGTGAGAACACTTCCCGAATCAAGATCTTAGCAGTACCCAGTGCCGTAGCTGTTCTGCACGGGAAGGCTTCTACCCATTTGGTGAACACATCTACCAGGACAAGGCAGTACTTATAGCCTCCCTGGGCGGCGGGCAGGGGCCCTATGTAGTCGACCTGAATCGACTGCCATGGTCCCTCTACCCTCCTGATGTGCCCCATGGGCACCTTCCTTTTGTGGGGGTCTGGGTTGTTAGCAGCACACACAAGACAGCTTGCGCAGAACTCGCGGACATCGTCCCGAAGTCCCGGCCACCATCCCGCCTGCTCCACCCATTGCCAGGTGACCTCAGGTCCGGGGTGTCCCGCTCCTGGACCCTCGTGGGCCAATTGCAGGAATTCCCTTCGGTGCTGCTGCGGCACAACCCACTGCTCCTCTCGGAACAGCATACCTTCTTTGACTGTGAGGGCTGCCGTACTGTACGGACCTTCTACCTGTTTGCCCTCTGTGATGGCTTTTAGGACTGCTTTTAGGGCGGGATCCAGGGTTTGGACGGTCTTTAGGTCTGGGGGCGGTGTCACCCCTGTGTTCCCGGGAATTCCCTCCCTGCCTTGGATCGCCGCCACGGGTCCGGGTTCGTATGGGTCCCAGAGAATGCCGTTGCGGGCACCCTCCCTGGCTAGCGCATCCGCCTGCTGGTTGCCCTGACTGCGGGGTTCTGTAGTGGAGTGAGCCTTCACCTTATGGATGAACACCTCTCCTTTCTCCCCCACAGCTGCTAGGATCTTCTCCAGCAAGGGCTTAACTGTTAAAGGCCGCCCGTCCGCGGAGGTGTACCCGCGTCGGGACCAGATGGCGAGGTACTCTGTACACGAATTGCACGTGAACATGCTGTCTGAGCAAATCGTGTATGGGGTTGGGAAAATCTCGGGGTGGGTAACCACGTACGCCACCGCGGACAGTTCAGCCTGCTGCGCGCTCATAGTGCTGGGGAGCTTAATTGCCAGGGCAATGTTTGCCGCAGGGTCATAAACTCCACACCCTGTGAGTCGCTTGCCGTCAGCTACAGTGCTAGAACTGTCTACGTAGATCTCGCGGCCTGTGGGATGTATCCCGGCCCGTAAACCTATGTTAACTTCCCATACCCCTTCTACGGAACATTGATGGGCTGTCCCGGGATATGCCATATTGGCTGCGAGCCTTGGCGCGCAGAGGCCTTTAACTTTGAGATCCATCTGGGAAAGGAGGAGGGTCCAGCGCGCAATCCGAGCGCTGCTTACGGTCCCATCCTTAATCCTCCCATCCAGAAGCATCTTCGTGGGGGTGTGATGGGTGAGGAGCGTAATGGGAGAGGTCCCTGTGAAGATCACTGATCTGTTCACAGCCCAATGCGTGGCCAGGAGATGCCGTTCGCAATTGGAGAAACTGCTCTCCACATCCGTGAGCACCCTGGAGGAATAAACTACTGGTCTTAGCTTGCCGTGCCGCTCTTGGAGCAGCACTGCGCTCAGGCTGTCCCCACTAGCGGCTACCTCCAGAAAGAACTCCTCTCCCCCATCTATGGCCCCTAGGGCTGGCGCGGTCTGCAGATCTCTTTTCAACTTCTCGAATGCTGCCTGGCACCCCTCGTCCCAAGACCACTCGACTCCCTTGTGTAAGAGTCGAAGTAGCGGGGCCGCTGTGGCAGCATAGTCCTCGATGAAATCTCTGCAGTACCCGGTCAATCCCAAAAAGGACCTTACACCCGTTACTGTGTTGGGAATCGGCAGATCTTGTATAGATTCCCGTCTGGCCTTGTCTATGGCTCTTTCCCCAGCGCGGATGGCCAGACCCAGGAATTTAACTTCCTGCTGGCCGATCTGGGCTTTCTTTGGGTTTACTTTGAAACCCTTCCTTTCTAACAGTTCCAACAATTCGGCTAACAGTGGGCCGTGCTGCTCCCTTGTATCTGTGAACAGGAGTAAGTCGTCCGCATACTGCACTATCTGGTTGGGCTGGCTGAACTCTTTCAAACTCCCCGCCATGCACTGACGGAAAATGCCGGGGCTGTTGTGAAAACCCTGTGGTAAGCAGTTCCAAGTGTACTGTTGCCCTTTGAAAGTAAAGGCAAACTTGTACTGGTCCTCCCGCCGCAGCGGAATGGACCAAAAACCGTTCGAGATGTCCAGCACCGTGAATGTGGTCGCCGATGCTGGAATACTACCTATTAAGTCTGCAACTGCTGCTACCGTGGGCGCGCAGGCTGGGATATTACTATTGAGGACTCTGTAGTCCACCGTGGCTCTCCACGAATTGTCCGGTTTCTTTACCGGCCATAATGGGGAGTTCACGTGGGTGGCTATCGTCCTCAACACGCCCTGCTGTACCAATGAAGATATTGCTGTCTCCATGTCGGGTTCTGCCTCCTTGGGGAAATTATACTGCTTTTGGGGTCGGATCATGGGGTCCCCGTCTACGCTGACTTCGAACCCAGTGACTCTCCCGCAGTCGTGCTTGTGGGTGGCGAACGCGGTCAGATTTTCTGACACACGCGCCTGCAAGTCCGTTGGGACGTTTGTTACCATGAGCTCGAGATCGTAACCTCCTGATGGCTTCATAGTGCACAGGGCCCCCTTTTCTTCCTTCCCCGGGATTACGACTACCTTACCTAAACCGCCCTCGGCTCCCCAGAGACAGTGATTTCTCAGGTCCACGAGGATCCCGTGTTCCACCAAGAAATCAGCCCCGAGGATGCCTTTTCCCCCCCCCTCATTCCACTTCAATAGGATGCACGTCCATGTGGTGTGGAGCACTCCCAACTGAATGGAGAGCGGGAGGGAGTACGCGCCAGCCTGTTCTCTACCTGTGAAACCCGCTACTAAATATGGAGCCTGGGCGGACAGAGGTGAGGCAAAAGGTTTGTCCGTGTGGATCACGGTACACGAAGCTCCCGTATCCAACAGGTAACTACCCCTTTGTTTCTCCACCTCCATCTCCACCACAGGTCTTCTCCAAGCGTCATAGCGGAGCGGACACAAGTAGACGGGCTGCGCGGGCATCAGTCATTTAGGTGTTTCGGCTGGGGTCTCGGGGGCGATAGGGCTGTTAGCAACCGCTACCTTCCCCTGCCAGGTCATCAGAGACCGCATAGTCTCCAAGACTGACTCGATCGCAGCGGGGTCCACAACCGCACCACCCCCTTTATTCGGGGCAGAGGCTACGGTTGGGTTCTGGACTGGTGTTGTGGCAGCGGCCTGCACTTGTGGTTGTGCTGGTGTTGGGTAAACTCTCGGGCCGTTGGCGACTCAGGCTTGGGCTTGATCTTGGGCTGCGGCGAACGCTCTCTCCCTCTTATCCTTCCAAGGATTCCTACAGTCCTTGCGCCAATGACCCTCCTTCCCACACCCGTAACAACTGCTATTGGCTTGGGGATGGCGATTTCCCTCCTGACGCCATTCCTTTTTAGCAGAGGCTGCGGGTCTCACCTCACGCACCTTTCCTTTCACAACAGGCGTTTTCTTGCCCTTGTTGTTTCTATAACTGATCGTGAGCTGATCTAGTACTACTTCCTCCGTGGAGCGGGCGTTAGTGGGGTCAAACCATGCTTTGGCCTGTTCCTTCACTACTGGCAGGCAACCTGCTACCAGGCACCGAAGCCAGTGAGCCCTTTGTTCGCCATCCAGCCCGGCCCGGGCCGGCCCGCCCGGGCAGCTGCGCCGATACACTGGCCACAACCTCTCGGCGAAAACCCGTGGGGGTTCTCCCTCTAGCTGCACTGTCTTTTCTAAACGGAGGAACGGGGTTCCGTCCCCCTCTCCCATGATCTCCAGAATCTCATCCCGTAGCAACTCATAGTCCCTGTGCCCTCTCTTGCTCTCGTCAGGGAGACACTGGAGGAGCGAACTGTCCAGGGAGAACAGCAGCATTTTAGACTGTTCAACCCCGTCGCAGTCATTGACTGCTGCGGTCTGCTCCACGTCCCTGAAATGCACGGAGGGATCTCCTGACTTGGAGAGTTTTGGGATGTGACTTATCATCTCTCTTAGCTGTCGTGCGCTATGAGGCATTATGATCTGACTCTCAAGGGGTCCGTCATCGCCATTTTCTTCATTTGGACCGAGCCTCCGGTGTCTCGTTGGACACATCGGCGCCGGCCCCGACTCTACTGTCTGGGGTTGCTCTACCTCAGGGCTCTCTTCCTCCACCGTCTCCGTCTCCTGTCCCGGAGTCCAAGACTCCTCATAGGCAGGAGGCGCAGAGGGTTCGGGGGTTGGTACCCCAACTGCCTCTTGTGGAATTGGTCTTTTGGATTCCTTGGCTAGCAACAGCTGACTCGCTGGTGGATTTATGAGACACACCAACCCGTTTGCCTTCGCTAGGGCCTTTCTCAGGTCCTCTAGCTCCCGGCGGCAAGCGCTGTGGTTGGTGTTCTCAGATCTATCCTCCATGGCCATCTTATATGCTGCCCTGGCTCCCAGGAGCTTTTCCTCTTGGGCATCTACTTGTTTGGCTAGACGGAAACACCTCTCTCTCATTCTACCTTCACTGGCCTTGGCCTCAACGACCTGACATTTTAAATATTCTACCCGGGTTTCGTGGCAGCGAATTACAGAGCGGCGTTCCTGATTCAGCGCGTCAAGCGATTCAATCAGTTTTTGACCTCCCGCAACCTTTTCCTCTACGTCTTTAAGCAAGCCGTTGATCTGGACTGTCTGTGCTGCAACTACCTGGTCCAAAAGCTGGACTTGCTTCTTGTAGCACATCAGCCAGACCGCCTTTTCTACAGATTTCTTATGCTCTCTACCCGCGGTCCACTTGATGGCTGCGTCTAGCGGGCGCCTATCCCTTAGTAGATCAGATATCCATTGTTTTGTGAGGTTGACTTTTCCGAAAACATAATCTGCTATTCTTTCATCCATCACATTTCGTTTATTCAGATCTTGATCTAACACACTACTTTCCTGCTGCCAAGGTCCTGCCGCGGTCGCCATTTCTGTAGGTTTTTTTTTCCTGCTCTCTTGCCCGTTCTGGCCCCCTGCCAGGCTTCGTGCAAGAATTACCCTTGAGTGGTTCGACCCACCCCCCCTACGGTTCTAGACCTTGGACTTAGATGCAGAGAACAGTAGTGCAGAGAAGAGGACTCAATAGACCAGGCTGAATAGCACAAAATGGATGCTTTTATTTTTGAACAGTTTGAAGCATTACAAAATACATGTCATAGGCACAGATTAAAGTAACTACAATCATGCACAAATTTATGAACTTGACTCTATGGAAATGGGGAACACACGGCACATCGTAAAAGGGGAAACACATTACTATTTCCCTTAACCCCCTCCCCTATACCTAAACTAAGTTTCGACCTGGGGAACTTGGGATCATGCTCACCACTCTCGAAATCGCGAAAAGGGGTTCGCAGCCTTTTTGGCACCGCTTCCCGTCGTCACGTGGATTGGAAGCTTCTGGCGCAGTCGATATTCTCTCCTCCCTCGAGGCGGTGGGGTAGATCCAGCCTCGATGAGCGCTCGTCAAGATTGAGATCCACTAGGCCTGTCGTGGATTTTTGTTCGTGGAGTAGACCTAGATGCAGGTTATGCACATGGGAGAATCTTGTGGCATCGATCGCCGGTTCTCCAGAGGGTTTCTTCTCCGTCGGCCTGGGTCGTCGATGATCTCCCGACCCCAGTACCCGGGCCACCCTTGTCGTCTTCTCGTCGTGGCTGAGCCTTGTTTGGCTGAACACCGGCCACGTTGTCCTTTTTCCGAAACCGTCCGTCTTTAAAAAGACGAAAACGTTTTCATCGATCTGCCGAAGTGGAAGAGGCGCCGATCCGGGCACCGTCCGCCCTTCGTTCGTTCCTCGTAGAAGAAAGTTCTTGAAGAAATGGAAGCCTGAAGTCGCCCAACAAGAAGCCGTAGCAGTGAAGAAGTAACTTGGATGGACTTTCAATCCATATGTTATACTCTTTTGGGACAGTCTTATCTCCCGCCAAATCATAGTCCTGTCTTTGTATTAATTTTGGCGGGCAGAGATCTCTGCAGGGGCGCTTTGTCTTGTAACGGAACCGGTGATAACTTGAACTGGCCTTCCTGGCCGATAATGTCTGTTAATGTCCTTTGCATTGTCACCGCGGCTCGGTTCGCATATTGATCGGTCCGGACATTTTCCTTGATGGCTGCTAAACGGTTTTTCCTTTGTACAATAAATGGGTATAAGTGTTTTTACATTGTCCGCCCATATCTTGATGGGCCCCATCCTGTACTTATAATCCATTGAATATGTATGCTGTTGCTCTGAGTTTCGGTTCCCAGATACTGGCTTTCGCGGGTTTACTGTCTTCAATCCACAAGCCTGTCTAGCTTGCAGTAACAGAAATAAACTGGTTCAGAAACTGATCACGGGGCCTGGCGGCCATTTTGTATGCCCTTTTATCAAAGGTTTTTCTGTGCAAGCTTACTTTGGTCAATAAACAGTCTTATTTTATCCAGTTTTCTTGCGTGATTTTTGCTGAAAGTTTTCGAATCTTACACAATCTCTCTCTCTCACACTCCCAATATCTCTCTCTCTCTCACACTCCCAATCTCTCTCTCTCTCTCAGACTACCAATCTCTCTCTCTCACACTCCCAATCTCTCTCTCTCTCACACTCCCAATCTCTCTCTCTCACACTCCCAGTCTCTCTCTCTCTCACACTCCCAATCTCTCACACACACCCAAACTCTCTGTCTCTCTCACACTCCCAATCTCTCTCTCTCTCTCTCACACTCCCAATCTCTCTCTCTCTCACTCCCAGTCTCTCTCTCTCTCACACTCCCAGTCTCTCTCTCTCTCTCACTCCCAGTCTCTCTCTCTCTCTCACACTCCCAATCTCTGTCTCTCACACTCCCAATCTCTCTCTCACACTCCCAATCTCTCTCTCTCTCACACTCCCAAACTCTCTCTCTCACACTCCCAATCTCTCTCTCTCTCACACTACCAATCTCTCTCTCTCACACTCCCAGTCTCTCTCTCTCTCAGACTCCCAGTCTCTCACACACTCCCAAACTCTCTGTCTCTCTCACACTCCCAGTCTCTCTCTCTCTCACACTTCCAATCTCTCTCTCTCTCCCACTCCCACTCTATCTCTGTCTCACACTCCCAATCTCTCTCTCTCTCACACTCCCAATCTCTCTCTCACACTACCAATCTCTCTCTCTCTCACACTCCCAGTCTCTCTCTCTCTCACACTCCCAGTTTCTCTCCCTCTCACTCTCCCAATCTCGCTCTCTCTCACACTCCCAATCTCTCTCTCTCTCACGCTCCCAGTTTCTCTCCCTCTCACACTCCTAATCTCTCTCTCTCTCACACTACCAATCTGTCTCTCTCACACTCCCAATCTCTCTCTCTCTCTCACACTCCCAATCTCTCTCTCTCTCTCACACTCCCAATCTCTCTGTCTCTCTCACACTCCCAATCTCTCTCTCCCTCACACTCCAAATCTCTCTCTCTCACACTCCCAATCTCTCTCTCTCTCACTCCCAAACTCTCTCTCTCACACTCCCAAACTCTCTCTATCTCACACTCCCAATCTCTCTCTCACACTCCCAATCTCTCCCTCTCTCACACTCCCAATCTCTCTCTCTCACACTCCCAATCTCTCTCTCTCTCACACTCCCAATCTCTCTCTCTCACACTCCCAATCTCTCTCTCTCTCACACTCCCAATCTCTCTCTCTCACACTCCCAATCGCTCTCTCTCACACTCCCAATCTCTCTCTCTCACTCCCAATCTCTCTCTCACACTCTCAATCTCTCTCTCTCCCACACTCCCAATCTCTCCCTCTCTCTCTCACACCCCTAATCTACCTCTCTCACTCCCAATCTCTCTATCTCTCACTCCCAATCTCACTCTGTCTCACACTCCCAGTCTCTCTCTCTCTCTCACACTACCAATCTCTCTCTCTCACACTCCCAGTCTCTCTCTCTCTCACACTCCCAGTTTCTCTCACTCTCACTCTCCCAATCTCTCTCTCTCTCACACTCCCAATCTCTCTCTCTCTCACACTCCCAGTTTCCGTCCCTCTCACACTCCTAATCTCTCTCTCTCTCACACTACCAATCTGTCTCTCTCACACTCCCAATCTCTCTCTCTCTCTCACACTCCCAATCTCTCTCTCTCTCTCATACTCCCAATTTCTCTCTCTCTCTCACTCCCAGTCCCTCTCTCACACTTCCAATCTCTCTCTCTTTCACACTCCCAATCTCTCTCTCTCACTCCCAGACTCTCTCTCTCTCTCTCCCTCCCAATCTCTCTCTCTCACACTCACAATCTCTCTCTCTCTCACACTCCCAATCTCTCTCTCTCACACTCCCAGTCTCTCTCTCTCTCACACTCCCAATCTCTCACACACTCCTAAACTCTCTGTCTCTCTCACACTCCCAATCTCTCTCTCTCTCTCTCACACTCCCAATCTCTCTCTCTCTCACTCCCAGTCTCTCTCTCTCTCACACTCCCAGTCTCTCTCTCTCTCACACTCCCAGTCTCTCTCTCTCTCTCACACTCCCAATCTCTGTCTCTCACACTCCCAATCTCTCTCTCACACTCCCAATCTCTCTCTCTCTCACACTCCCAAACTCTCTCTCTCACACTCCCAATCTCTCTCTCTCTCACACTACCAATCTCTCTCTCTCACACTCCCAGTCTCTCTCTCTCTCTCGCACACTTCCAATCTCTCTCTCTCTCACACTCCCACTCTATCTCTGTCTCACACTCCCAATCTCTCTCTCTCTCACACTCCCAATCTCTCTCTCTCTCTCACACTACCAATCTCTCTCTCTCTCACACTCCCAGTCTCTCTCTCTCTCACACTCCCAGTTTCTCTCCCTCTCACTCTCCCAATCTCGCTCTCTCTCACACTCCCAATCTCTCTCTCTCTCACGCTCCCAGTTTCTCTCCCTCTCACACTTCTAATCTCTCTCTCTCTCACACTACCAATCTGTCTCTCTCACACTCCCAATCTCTCTCTCTCTCTCACACTCCCAATTTCTCTCTCTCTCACACTCCCAATCTCTCTGTCTCTCTCACACTCCCAATCTCTCTCTCCCTCACACTCCCAATCTCTCTCTCTCACACTCCCAATCTCTCTCTCTCTCACTCCCAAACTCTCTCTCTCACACTCCCAAACTCTCTCTATCTCACACTCCCAATCTCTCTCTCTCACACTCCCAATCTCTCTCTCTCACACTCCCAATCTCTCCCTCTCTCACACTCCCAATCTCTCTCTCTCACACTCCCAATCTCTCTCTCTCACACTCCCAATCTCTCTCTCTCACACTCCCAATCTCTCTCTCTCTCACACTCCCAATCTCTCTCTCTCACACTCCCAATCGCTCTCTCTCACACTCCCAATCTCTCTCTCTCTCACTCCCAATCTCTCTCTCACACTCTCAGTTCAGTTCAGTTCAGTTCAGTTCAAATGCTTTATTGGCATGAAAGTTTACAGAGAACCATATTGCCAAAGCTTACATAGCAAAAAGGTACAGTTTTCCAACATTCTGTAGGTGTCAATCGATTTGACATTTGTTGGGTATATACAATATTACTTTTAAACAATATTAATTTTAAACAGTCTTTCTACTTCATTTGGTACGTTCAATATTAATTTTAAAGAGTCTTACTTTTAAACAGTCCTCAGGTTGTGACATGTTGTTACATATTTAGCCCCAAGGTATGGTCTGTCTCCTTCTCCTAGGACTAATCTCAATTTTGACAGATCATCCAATTCCTTGAAATCTGGAGTTGTTTGGCTTAGCTTGTTGAATAATATGTTTCTTGATGTGTTGAATTTTTCGCATTTTAGGAGGAAATGCATTTCTGTTTCAACCTCGCCAGCCAGACATTGATCGCATATTCTATTCTCTCTAGGCTGCCAGGATTTCTTGTATCTGCCTTTTTCAATTTCCAGTTGGGCGTCGCTTAGTCTGTACCTGGTGAGGGTCTGTCTCTGTTTTGTGTCTCTGATGGTCGTGAGGTAGTCTGCCAGTTTATATTCTCTTTTTAGGGCCCGGTAACATTCTAATCTGCTTTGGCTTTCGGTTATTTTGTTCCAATGTTCCAGGTAGGTTTCTTTGCATTTTTTAATGATTTGGTTCACTCGGATTGGTGTTTGGACGGCTGTGTTGGTCTGGGGCTGGTCAGGGTCCGGCTGAGTACTTAGTTTCAGTAGCAGCTGACTCAGGGGACTCTTTTCTGGGTTTAGCTCTTGGGTCTGAAAGGCTTTGAAATGAAGGGTGTCTGGGGAGCTAGATTTGAGGTGATTTAGGAAGTTTAGTGCTCGTTTTTGGATGTTTATTATCAGTGGGTATCTGCCTAGTTCGGCTCTGCATGCATTTGTTGGCGTTTTTCTTTGGGTGCGAAGGATGTTTCGGCAGAATTCTGCATGTAGGGCTTCTATTGTGTGTTTTTCCCATTTAGTGTAGCTTTGGTGATTTAGCGGGCCCCATACTTCACTACCGTACAGTGCAATGGGCAGGATTATGCTGTCAAAAATTTTGAGCCAGATTTTGATTGGGATTTGGATGTTGTAGAATTTTCTTTTTATTGCATATAGGGCTCTTCGGGCTTTTTCTTTTAGTGCATTCACTGCTATGCTGAAGCTCCCTGATGCTGTAATAGTTAGACCAAGGTAGGTGTAGCTCATAGTGTGTCCTATAGTGGTATCACTGAGGGTAAACTGGTATTTGTTTTCCTGACATCTGGGTCTTTTCTGAAAAATCATGATGTTGGTTTTCTTTAGATTTACTGTTAGAGCCCAATTTTGGCAGTATTTGTCGAGTAGGTCTAGTTGTTGCTGTAATCCCTGTTCTGTGGGAGACAGCAGAACCAGGTCGTCCGCATAGAACAGGGACTTCACTTCTCCATCCAGGAGACGGAGACCTGGTGACTCGCTTTGCTCCAGCATGTCTGCTAATTCATTTATGTATATGTTGAACAGGGTCGGGCTCAAATTGCAGCCCTGCCGGACGCCTCTTCTCTGGGTGAAGAAATCGGTGCGTTTGTCTCCAATTTTGACCCCGCATTTGTTTTTCAGATACATTGATTTAATAAGGTCATAGACTTTGCCCCCTATTCCACACTGAAGAAGTTTATAATAGAGCCCTTCGTGCCATATAGAGTCAAAGGCTTTCTTGAAGTCGATGAAACAGGCGAATATTTTCCCATTTTTTGTTTGGTGTTTATGTTTTTCAATGAGGGTGTGAAGGGTATAGATATGGTCGGCGGTGCGGTGTTTTGGAAGAAAGCCTATTTGGTTTTTTCTGAGGATATTATGTTTGTTAAGAAAATCAAGTAATCTACTATTTAGAATACTGCAGAATAACTTCCCTAGACAACTGTTGACACAGATGCCGCGGTAGTTATTTGGGTCTGATTTGTTTCCACTTTTATATATGGGGGAGATTAGTCCTTGGCACCAGATATCGGGAAAACAGCCTGAGCGTAATATGATGTTGAATAGTTTGAGTATCGCACCCTGCATCTCCATATTGCTGAACTTTAGCATTTCATTTTTGATGTTGTCTGGGCCACAGGCTTTCTTTAGGTGGAGAGATTTTGTTTTTGTGGCCAGTTCTTTCCATGTGATTGGGGAGTCTAGAGGGTTTTGGTTGTCTTTAATTGTTGCTTCTAATGTGTGGAGTTTTTCTGTGACCTGATGTTGACTTGGGTTTGTTTTGTTTTTTGGGATGTCTTTGTAGAGGTTTTCAAAATGTGTTCTCCAGATGTCGCCATCTTGGATTGGTAATGCTTGCAATTGTGTTGTACTCAGGTTATTCCACATTTCCCAGAATTGTTTTGGATTGGTGGAGTTTTCAATTTCTTCGAGTATTTTGTGGGTATAGTTTTGTGTTTTGTTCCTAATGGTGTGTTTATATCTTTTGAGGGTTTCATTGTATCTAGTACGTAGGTCCGGATTGTTTGGTTGCTGATGCTTTTGGTTTGATATTTTTCTCAGGTCTTTTCTGGCATTTTTGCATTCGTGGTCAAACCATTTCATATTTTTATTTTGTCTTTTGTGATGCTTCCTCTTCTGTTTCACGAGGTCGGCTTTTACAGCTGCCTCATGGAAGATCATATTTATATCCTCTATGGCCGTGTTTACACCATCTCTGGTGATCTCATATAGATTTTCTTTAAATTTTGAAATTTTACTTGTGAGATCAGGTGAATTTAGTGCTGTGATGAATTTATCTCCACTGTCTGGGGCCCATCTGTATGTCTGGTTTATTTTATGTAGCTTACTGTGTTCCTTTTTTGTGTCTGTAGTTTGGGCAGAAAGTTTAAGGTACACATTTATTTGGTTATGGTCTGAGAGGGGGGATTGCTGCCTGACAGTGAATGCGTTGATATCGCAGGGGTCCAGGTCAGTGATTGTATAGTCCACCACACTAGACCCAAGAGTTGAGGAGTATGTGAGTCTCCCTAGGGAGTCCCCTCTGAACCTACCATTAACTATGTACAGGCCTAAGGCTCGGCAGAGTTGCACTACCTCCCTACCGCTTTTATTTATTTCACGATCAAGGTTGTTCCGATTTGCGATGGCTGGTGTGACATCTAAAGGGGTCTGGCCAAACACATGGTTGTTTCCCTGTGGGTCTATGAAGTCAGGTTCACAACCGGTCCTTGCATTTAGGTCCCCACATATTATCACCTTTCCTTGGGCCTGGAAATGGCTGATTTCCATGTGGAGAGTATCAAATAACTCCTCTTCGAAATATGGCGAATCTATTGGAGGTATGTAGATCGCACATAAGTAAACATCTTTTTTTGCTATTCCTATATTTTTATCTAGTTTTAGCCATACGTGTGATTTCCCCTGTTTTACCGGTGAGATGTGTTTGTCCAGTTCTCCCTTATACCACACCAATATTCCCCCGGAGGTTCTGCCCTTGCGTGTTTTAGTGTTCTTTACTGAGGGCACAATGATTTCATGGTACATTGGAGGACAGTGGGTCGGCATGTCCTTTTGGCACCATGTTTCTGTTAACACAATTATATCAATGTCTTTTATAGCTTTTAGGAATTCAGGGTCTGTACTCTTCATCCCAAAAGTTGAGGAGCGGACGCCCTGGATATTCCAGCAGCTTATGTGGAAAGAACGCATTTATATAGTTCAATAAAACAAAATAAAATGGACCTATTTTGTGGGATGAGTGTGGAAACACTATTTTCTATAATGCTAAGTGATGATTTAGTATAAATTTCATGAGGCATGCACATATATCTATCTAATAATAGTAATAATACTGATAAGATAACAATAATGATAATGATAAATAACAATATTAATAATTTCTCCGGCTTTCTATCAGGCTGTTCAGCATCGTCATGATCTTTCTCAGTTCTTGGTCTACAGTCTGTGGTCTAGAGGGGGGTCTTGGGTCAGGTATAAAAGCACGGTTCTGTTGTCGGTTTTGTAAAGGGGGGTGGGGGACATTGGTGGTCCTGTTTGGGCTCCCAATGGTAGGGGGGGTGGGAGGGCTGCGTCTTTTGGCAGTGTTTATGAGGTTTCTTGCGAAGACCCACATCCGCTGTTTGAGTAGATGTATTTCGTCATAGAGGTCCCTTGTGTTGATGTTTGGATGATGGGCCAGGGAGACGTTGGGGAGGCCAGAACATCTCGTGTCGATCTCCCTGTTGGTGTTGTGGATTATATAGGCTGGGGTGTCCTTTCTGGGCAGTAGTGTGGAGATCACGATCCGCGCCTCGGGGAATTCCCTGCTGGCCTTTTCTGCCATCCTGCTCACCGCCCAAGCCGTGCCTTCCTGTAGGGTGCGTAGGTCGTTCGTGCCTGTGTGGATCACAATCCATTTGGGGCTTCCAAGGGATTCTTTGTTCAGGATCTTCATTGCTTGGCCTGTGTTGCTGCACCAATTTTTTCAGGACTTGATGGTCTGGGAACAGCCTCTGGGGGTCCAGAAACTTTCCGTTGGAGTCGGTCAGCAGGACCGCCTGAGGGGCTGGTTTTTCAGACTGGGTAACAGTAGTCTGGGTAGGACTCGCCTGGTGGCTGGTTGTTGGCTGGGTTTCTGGGATATGTTGTGTGGCAGGAGCGGGGTTTGGGGCTTTCGGTGTGTCCTCGTTTGCGGGGGTATCTGTCGGTTTTTGTGTTCCTGTGTGTGAGGACTGGGTAGCAGTAGTCTGGGCATGACTCGACTGAGGGCTGGTTGGAGCGGGGTTTGTGGCTTTCGGTGTGTCTTCGTGTGGGGTGGCATCCGGCGGGTTCTGTGTCCTTGTGTGTGTTGTTTTTGTGTCCTCAGGTTTTTGGACCTTAAGAGGTTTGTGTTGCCTGCTGAGCCTTTCTACGGTCTCCTTCATTTTGTTTAGTTGAGTACGGAGTTCTTTGATCTCATTTCTTTGCTCCTCTATGGTCTTTCTCAGCTTGTGGATGGTGGACTCGTGTTCCGTTTTTAGCTGTTTGAATTCCTCCTTCAAATTCTTGGCCAGTGTTTCTCTGTATTCGTTGAAATCAAGTTCTAGTTTGGCCAGATTCTCTTTCATCATTTTGTTTTCGTTGAGGTGTGTGGGGGGGGTGGAGATGTACAGGGAGGTGTTTTCCTCTGCTGGTCTCTCTTCTTCTTCCTCCACTTGGCTCTCCTCATCCTCTGTTCGACTCTCTTTTGCTTCCTGTCCATTGGTCCTCTTTGTGTCTGCCTTAGTTTTCAACTGGGGGAATTCCTTTTCGAAGGTGTCCAGATTTTCCACATTCCCCTGTATCATGATCTTTCTATTTTTGTTGTAGTAGCTTATGGTTAGCAGGGGGTCATCTTTATCTAGGTTTCCATCTTTACATATTTTCAGTCTGCCTCCACTGCCAATACCTTCACTGGAGACGTATGTGTAGTGTTTTTGTAAAGTCTCCTTCCAGGAGGTGACGTATTCGGTGTAGAATATGAGGTTGTTCTTCAGCTTAGTCCCTTTGTGTGTGGTATAGTCCACGTAGAGGATTTCTGGGTTATTTTTTAGTGTTGTGTACTTGTATTTTTCCTTTGCTTTATTTTTTGTGCATTGCTCAGGATATATCATTTCCCTGCTCATTGTAGTCGTTTGTTTTTTGTCTCAGATAGATAACTTTTTTTTTTCTCTTTTTTGTGTCGTGTTCCACCTTAGCCCACTTTTAGGTCCAAAATTGGGAGTTTTTCAGGGGTTCATCTTTGATATAGCTGCTCTTAAAGGTTTATCTTTCTCTTTTTCTCACAGGCTCTTGGTTCGGGTAGTTTATCGTTTCTCTCGGGTTTCTATTCCTTTTCCTCGCGGGTTTGTTGTTCTTTTTTCAGGTTTTTTTTTTTTTTTGAGCTAAATTTAAATAAAATTAAACTTTTTCCGAACTAACTTTAACTAAAATGAAACTTAGGTAGAGTTAGGTAAAACTTATTTCTCCGGCTTTTTCTCTCCAGCTGGTGTTTCCTCTCCTCTCTCTCTCTCTCACGCTCTCTCGCTCCGTCTCTCTCTTTCTAGGTGCAGTTACCTCTCTTTGCTCCTTTTCTCCTTTCAGCCGTTTCCCTTCGTTCAAATTTCGCGCTCTCAGCTCCCAACGCTCTCTTCGGGCTTCTGCCCTGGCCCCAGCCCCTCGGCTCGGCTGTGCTGTCCCGGCCCGGTGTTTGTCCGAGTTTCTCCGACCCCGGAGTTTCTCGGGTTTCAGGCCCCGGGCTTGCTCGCTCTCCAGGCCCGACCCGATCCGGCACCCCTACCTCTCCACTCGCCTCTTTGACCGGCTTGGGCCGCTCCTCCCGGTCTGGGTCTACTCCTGTTGCTGCTCGCTCTCCTTCTCTCCGGTGCCTCGCTCGGCCCGGTTCCTCGGGCCTTTCTCCGGCTTCAGGCTCCGTGCTCCGGTTGCTGCTCGGGCTCTGCTCTCTCTCTCTCCCTGTTTTGGAGTTCTCTCTCTCTGTTCCCGGTTTCTCTCTCTCTGTTCCCGGGTTTTCCTGCGCTGTTCTGGCTCCGATCCCCCGGCCGCTGTTTTGCTTTGAACGGTCGGTTGCGCGGCGCCTCTCTCCCCCTGTTTCTCGCTCTCTCTCTCTCGGACTCTCTCTCTCACACTCCCAATCTCTCTGTCTCTCTCACACTCCCAATCTCTCTCTCCCTCACACTCCCAATCTCTCTCTCTCACACTCCCAATCTCTCTCTCTCTCACTCCCAAACTCTCTCTCTCACACTCCCAAACTCTCTCTATCTCACACTCCCAATCTCTCTCTCTCACACTCCCAATCTCTCCCTCTCTCACACTCCCAATCTCTCTCTCTCACACTCCCAATCTCTCTCTCTCTCACACTCCCAATTTCTCTCTCTCTCACACTCCCAATCTCTCTCTCTCTCACACTCCCAATCTCTCTCTCTCACACTCCCAATCGCTCTCTCTCACACTCCCAATCTCTCTCTCTCTCACTCCCAATCTCTCTCTCACACACTCAATCTCTCTCTTTCTCACACTCCCAATCTCTCCCTCTCTCTCTCACACTCCCAATCTCTCTCTCTCACTCCCAATCTCTCTCTCTCTCACTCCCAATCTCACTCTGTCTCACACTCCCAGTCTCTCTCTCTCTCTCACACACTCCCAGTCTCTCTCCCTCTCACTCTCCCAATCTCTCTCCCTCTCACACTCCCAATCTCTCTCTCTCTCACACTCCCAGTTTCTGTCCCTCTCACACTCCTAATCTCTCTCTCTCTCACACTACCAATCTGTCTCTCACACACTCCCAATCTCTCTCTCTCTCTCACACTCCCAATCTCTCTCTCTCTCACTCCCACTCTCTCTCTCTCACAATCACAATCTCTCTCTCTCTCACACTCCCAGTCTCTCTCTCTCTCACACTCCCAATTACTCTCCCTCTCACACTCCCAATCTCTCTCTCTCACTCCCAATCTCTCTCTCTCACAATCCCAATCTTCTCTCTCTCTCACACTCCCAGTCTCTCTCTCTCTCACACTCCCAGTTTCTATCCCTCTCACACTCCCAATCTCTCTCTCTCTCACTCCCAGTCTCACTCTCTCACACTCCCAATCTCTCTCTCTCTCTCACACTACCAATCTCTCTCTCTCACACTCCCAGTCTCTCTCTCTCTCAGACTCCCAATCTCTCACACACTCCCAAACTCTCTGTCTCTCTCACACTCCCAATCTCTTTCTCTCTCTCACACTCCCAATCTCTCTCTCTCTCACACTCCCAGTCTCTCTCTCTCTCTCACACTCCCAATCTCTGTCTCTCACACTCCCAATCTCTCTCTCTCTCACTCCCAGTCTCTCTCTCTCACATTCCCAATCTCTCTCTCTCTCACACTCCCAATCTCTCTCTCTCTCTCTCTCACACACTCCCAATCTCTCTCTCTCACTCCCAGTCTCTCTCTCTCTCTCACACACCCAGTCTCTCTCTCTCTCACACTCCCTGTCTCTCTCTCTCTCTCACACGCCCAATCTCTGTCTCTCACACTCCCAATCTCTCTCTCACACTCCCAATCTCTCTCTCTCTCACACTCCCAAACTCTCTCTCTCACACTCCCAATCTCTCTCTCTCTCACACTACCAATCTCTCTCTCTCACACTCCCAGTCTCTCTCTCTCTCAGACTCCCAATCTCTCACACACTCCCAAACTCTGTCTCTCTCACACTCCCAGTCTCTCTCTCTCTCTCTCACACTTCCAATCTCTCTCTCTCTCACACTCCCACTCTATCTCTGTCTCACACTCCCAATCTCTCTCTCTCTCACACTCCCAATCTCTCTCTCTCTCTCACACTACCAATCTCTCTCTCTCTCACACTCCCAGTCTCTCTCTCTCACACACTCCCAGTTTCTCTCCCTCTCACTCTCCCAATCTCGCTCTCTCTCACACTCCCAATCTCTCTCTCTCTCACACTCCAAGTTTCTCTCCCTCTCACACTCCTAATCTCTCTCTCTCTCACACTACCAATCTGTCTCTCTCACACTCCCAATCTCTCTCTCTCTCTCACACTCCCAATCTCTCTCTCTCTCTCACACTCCCAATCTCTCTGTCTCTCTCACACTCCCAATCTCTCTCTCCCTCACACTCCCAATCTCTCTCTCTCACACTCCCAATCTCTCTCTCTCTCACTCCCAAACTCTCTCTCACACTCCCAAACTCTCTCTATCTCACACTCCCAATCTCTCTCTCTCACACTCCCAATCTCTCTCTCTCACACTCCCAATCCCTCCCTCTCTCACACTCCCAATCTCTCTCTCTCTCACTCCCAATCTCTCTCTCTCTCACTCCCAATCTCTCTCTGTCACACACTTCCAATCTCTCTCTCTCTCACACTCCCAGTCTCTCTCTCTCTCACACTCCCAATCTCTCTCTCTCTCACACTCCCAATCTCTCTCTCTCCCTCCCAATCTCTCTCTGTCTCACACACCCAGTCTCTCTCTCTCTCTCACACTTCCAATCTCTCTCTCTCTCACACTCCCAAACTCTCTCTATCTCACACTCCCAATCTCTCTCTCTCTCACACTCCCAATCTCTCTCTCTCACACTCCCAATCCCTCCCTCTGTCACACTCCCAATCTCTCTCTCTCTCACTCCCAATCTCTCTCTCTCTCACTCCCAATCTCTCTCTGTCTCACACTCCCAGTCTCTCTCTCTCTCACACTTCCAATATCTCTCTCTCTCACACTCCTACTCTCTCTCTGACTCACAATCCCAATCTCTCTCTCTCTCACACTCCCAATCTCTCTCTCTCTCTCACACTACCAATCTCTCTCTCTCTCACACTCCCAGTCTCTCTCTCTTTCACACGCCCAATCTCTCTCTCTCTCACACTCCCAATCTCTCTCTCTCCCTCCCAATCTCTCTCTGTCTCACACACCCAGTCTCTCTCTCTCTCTCACACTTCCAATCTCTCTCTCTCTCACACTCCCAGTCTCTCTCTCTCTCACACACTCCCAGTCTCTCTCTCTCTCACACTCCCAGTTTCTCTCCCTCTCACTCTCCCAATCTCTCTCTCTCTCACACTCCCATTCTCTCTCTCTCACACTCCCAGTTTCTCTCCCTCTCACACTCCTAATCTCTCTCTCTCTCACACTAGCAATCTGTCTCTCTCACACTCCCAATCTCTCTCTCTCTCTCACACTACCAATCTCACTCTCTCTCTCATACTCGCAATCTCTCTCTCTCTCTCACACTCCCAATCTCTCTCTCTCTCACACTCCCAATCTCTCTCTCTCACACTCCCAATCTCTCTCTCTCTCACACTCCCAATCTCTCTCTCTCGCTCACACTTACAATCTCTCTCTCTCACACTCCCAATCTCTCTCTCTCTCACACTCCCAATCTCTCTCTCTCACACTCCCAAACTCTCTCTATCTCACACTCCCAATCTCTCTCTCTCACACTCCCAATCTCTCTGTCTCACACTCCCAATCTCTCTCTCTCTCACACTCCCAAGCTCTCTCTCTCACACTCCCAATCTATCTCTCTCACACTCCCAATCTCCCTCTCTCTCTCACACTCCCAATCTCTCTCTCTCTCACACTCCCAATCTCTCTCTCTCACACTCCCAATCTCTCTCTCTCACACTCCCAATCTCTCTCTCTCTCACACTCCCAATCTCTGTCTCTCTCACACTCCCAATCTCTCTCTCTCACACTCCCAATCTCTCTCTCTCACACACTCCGATTCTCTCTCTCTCACACACTCCCAGTCTCTCTCTCTCACTTCCAATCTCTCTCTCACTCCCAATCTCTCTCTTTCTCACACTCCCAATCTCTCACTCTCTCTCTCACACTCCCCATCTCTCTCTCTCTCACTCCCAATCTCTCTCTCTCACACTCCCAATATCTCTCTCTCTCTCACACTCCCAATCTCTCTCTCTCTCTCTCACTACCAATCTCTCTTACACTCCCAATCTCGCTCTCTCTCACACTCCCAATCTCTCTCATACTCCCAATCTCTCTCTCTCTCTGTCACTCCCAGTCCCTCTCTCTCACACTCCCAATCTCTCTCTCTTTCACACTCCCAATCTCTCTCTCTCACTCCCAGACTCTCTCTCTCTCTCACTCCCTCCCAATCTCTCTCTCTCACACTCCCAATCTCTCTCTCTCTCTCACACTCCCAATCTCTCTCTCTCACACTCCCAGTCTCTCTCTCTCTCACACTCCCAATCTCTCACACACTCCCAAACTCTCTGTCTCTCTCACACTCCCAATCTCTCTCTCTCTCTCTCACACTCCCAATCTCTCTTTCTCTCACTCCCAGTCTCTCTATCTCTCACACTCCCAATCTCTCTCTCTCTCACACTCCCAGTCGCTCTCTCTCTCACACTCCCAATCTCTCTCTCTCTCACTCCCAATCTCTCTCTCACACTCTCAATCTCTCTCTCTCGCACTCCCAATCTCTCCCTCTCTCTCTCACACTCCCAATATAACTCTCTCACTCCCAATCTCTCTCTCTCTCACGCCCAATCTCACTCTGTCTCACACTCCCAGTCTCTCTCTCTCTCTCACACTTCCAATCTCTCTCTCTCTCACACTCCCACTCTTTCTCTGTCTCACAATCCCAATCTCTCTCTCTCTCACACTCCCAATCTCTCTCTCTCTCTCACACTACCAATCTCTCTCTCTCACACTCCCAGTCTCTCTCTCTCTCACACTCCCAGTTTCTCTCCCTCTCACTCTCCCAATCTCTCTCTCTCTCACACTCCCAATCTCTCTCTCTCTCACACTCCCAGTTTCTGTCCCTCTCACACTCCTAATCTCTCTCTCTCTCACACTATCAATCTGTCTCTCACGCACTCCCAATCTCTCTCTCTCTCTCACACTCCCAATCTCTCTCTCTCTCACTCCCAATCTCTCTCTCTCACAATCCCAATTACGCTCCCTCTCACACTCCCAATCTCTCTCTCTCTCACTCCCAATCTCTCTCTCTCACAATCCCAATCTCTCTCTCTCTCACACTCCCAGTCTCTCTCTCTCTCACACTCCCAGTTTCTCTCCCTCTCACACTCCCAATCTCTCTCTCTCTCACTCCCAGTCTCACTCTCTCACACTCCCAATCTCTGTCTCTCTCACACTCCCAATCTCTCTCTCTCACACTCCCAATCTCTCTCTCTCTCACACTACCAATCTCTCTCTCTCACACTCCCAGTCTCTCTCTCTCTCTGACTCCCAATGTCTCACACACTCCCAAACTCTCTGACTCTCTCACACTCCCAATCTCTCTCTCTCTCTCACACTCCCAATCTCTATCTCTCTCACTCTAATTCTCTCTCTCTCTCACACTCCCAGTCTCTCTCTCTCTCACACTCCCAGTCTCTCTCCCTCTCTCACACTCCCAATCTCTGTCTCTCACACTACCAATCTCTCTCTCTCTCACTCCCAGTCTCTCTCTCTCACACTCCCAATCTCTCTCTCACACTCCCAATCTCTCTCTCTCTCTCACACTCCCAATCTCTCTCTCTCTCACACTCCCAATCTCTCTCTCTCTCACTCCCAAACTCTCTCTCTCACACTCCCAATTTCTCCCTCTCTCACACTCCCAATCTCTCTCTCTCACACTCCCAACCTCTCTCTCTCACACACTCCCAATCTCTCTCTCTCACACACTCCCAATCACTCTCTCACACTCCCAATCTCTCTCTCACACTCCCAATCTCTCTCTCTCTCTCACACTCCCAATCTCTCTCTCTCTCACACTCCCAATCTCTCTCTCTCTCACTCCCAAACTCTCTCTCTCACACTCCCAATTTCTCCCTCTCTCACACTCCCAATCTCTCTCTCTCACACTCCCAACCTCTCTCTCTCACACACTCCCAATCTCTCTCTTTCTCACACTCCCAATCTCTCTCTCTCTCTCTCTCACACTCCCTATCTCTCTCTCTCTCACACTCCCAATCTCTCTCTCTCACACTCCCAATATCTCTCTCTCTCTCACACTCCCAATCTCTCTCTCTCTCACACTACCAATCTCTCTTACTCTCCCAATCTCGCTCTCTCACACACTCCCAATCTCTCTCATACTCCCAATCTCTCTCTCTCACACCCAGTCCCTCTCTCTCACACTCCCAATCTCTCACTCTCTCACACTCCCAATCTCTCTCTCTCACTCCCAGTCTCTCTCTCCCTCTCTCTCCCTCCCAATCTCTCTCTCTCACACTCACAATCTCTCTCTCTCACACACTCCCAATCTCTCTCTCTCACACTCCCAGTCTCTCTCCCTCTCACACTCCCAATCTCTCACACACTCCCAAACTCTCTGTGTCTCTCACACTCCCAATCTAACTCTCTCACTCCCAATCTCTCTCTCTCTCACGCCCAATCTCACTCTGTCTCACACTCCCAATCTCTCTCTCTCACACTCCCAGTCTCTCTCCCTCTCACACTCCCAATCTCTCACACACTCCCAAACTCTCTGTGTCTCTCACACTCCCAATCTAACTCTCTCACTCTCAATCTCTCTCTCTCTCACGCCCAATCTCACTCTGTCTCACACTCCCAGTCTCTCTCTCTCTCTCACACTCCCAGTCTCTCTCTCTCTCTCACACTCCCAATCTCTGTCTCTCACACTCCCAATCTCTCTCTCTCTCATTCCCAGTCTCTCTCTCTCACACTCCCAATCTCTCTCTCTCTCACACTCCCAATCTCTCTCTCTCACACTCCCAATCTCTCTCTCTCTCACACTACCAATCTCTCTCTCTCACACTCCCAGTCTCACTCACTCTGAGACTCCCAATCTCTCACACACTCCCAAACTCTCTGTCTCTCTCACACTCCCAATCTCTCTCTCTCTCTCTCACACTCCCAATCTCTCTCTCTCTCACACTCCCAGTCTCTCTCTCTCTCACACTCCCAGTCTCTCTCTCTCTCACACTCCCAGTCTCTCTCTCTCTCCCACTCTCCCAATCTCTGTCTCTCACACTCCCAATCTCTCTCTCTCTCACTCCCAGTCTCTCTCTCTCACACTCCCAGTCTCTCTCTCTCTCACACTCCCAATCTCTCTCTCTCTCTCACACTCCCAATCTCTCGCTCTCACACTCCCAATCTCTCTCTCTCTCACACTCCCAATCTCTCTCTCTCACTCCCAATCTCTCTCTCTCACACACCCAGTCTCTCTCTCTCTCTCACACTTCCAATCTCTCTCTCTCTCACACTCCCACTCTCTCTCTGTCTCACACTCCCAATCTCTCTCTCTCTCACACTCCCAATCTCTCTCTCTCTCACACTCCCAATCTCTCTCTCTCTCACACTCCCAGTCTCTCTCTCTCTCACACTCCCAGTTTCTCTCCCTCTCACTCTCCCAATCTCTCTCTCTCACACTACCAATCTGTCTCTCTCACACTCCCAATCTCTCTCTCTCTCTCACACTCCCAATCTCTCTCTCACACTCCCAATCTCTCTCTCACACTCCCAATCTCTCTCTCTCTCACTCCCAATCTCTATCTCTCACACTCCAAACTCTCTCTATCTCACACTCCCAATCTCTCTCTCTCACATTCCCAATCTCTCTCTCTCACTCCCAATCTCTCTCTCTCACACTCCCAATCTCTCTCTCTCACACTCCCAATCTCTCCCTCTCTCACACTCCCAATCTCTCTCTCTCACACTCCCAATCTCTCTCTCTCTCACACTCCTAATCTCTCTCTCTCTCTCACACTCCCAATCTCTCTCTCTCACACTCCCAATCTCTCTCTCTCACACTCGCAATCTCTCTCTCTCTCACACTCCCAATCTCTCTCTCTCTCTCTCTCACACTCCCAATCTCTCTCTCTCACACTCCCAATCTCTCTCTCTCTCACACTCCCAATCTCTCTCTCTCACACTCTCAATCTCTCTCTCTCTCACTCCCAATCTCTCCCTCTCACACTCCCAAATTCTCTCTATCTCACACTCCCAATCTCTCTCTCTCACACTCCTAATCTCTCTCTCTCTCACACTCCCAATCTCTCTCTCCCACACTCCCAATCTCTCTCTCTCTCACACTCCCAAGCTCTCTCTCTCACACTCGCAATCTCTCTCTCTCTCACACTCCCAATCTCTCTCTCTCACACTCCCAGTCTCTCTCCCTCTCACACTCCCAATCTCTCACACACTCCCAAACTCTCTGTGTCTCTCACACTCCCAATCTAACTCTCTCACTCCCAATCTCTCTCTCTCTCACGCCCAATCTCACTCTGTCTCACACTCCCAGTCTCTCTCTCTCTCTCACACTCCCAGTCTCTCTCTCTCTCTCACACTCCCAATCTCTGTCTCTCACACTCCCAATCTCTCTCTCTCTCATTCCCAGTCTCTCTCTCTCACACTCCCAATCTCTCTCTCTCTCACACTCCCAATCTCTCTCTCTCACACTCCCAATCTCTCTCTCTCTCACACTACCAATCTCTCTCTCTCACACTCCCAGTCTCACTCACTCTGAGACTCCCAATCTCTCACACACTCCCAAACTCTCTGTCTCTCTCACACTCCCAATCTCTCTCTCTCTCTCTCACACTCCCAATCTCTCTCTCTCTCACACTCCCAGTCTCTCTCTCTCTCACACTCCCAGTCTCTCTCTCTCTCCCACTCTCCCAATCTCTGTCTCTCACACTCCCAATCTCTCTCTCTCTCACTCCCAGTCTCTCTCTCTCACACTCCCAATCTCTCTCAGTTCAGTTCAGTTCAGTTCAAATGCTTTATTGGCATGAAAGTTTACAGAGAACCATATTGCCAAAGCTTACATAGCAAAAAGGTACAGTTTTCCAACATTCTGTAGGTGTCAATCGATTTGACATTTGTTGGGTACATACAATATTACTTTTAAACAATATTAATTTTAAACAGTCTTTCTACTTCATTTGGTACGTTCAATATTAATTTTAAACAGTCTTACTTTTAAACAGTCCTCAGGTTGTGACATGTTGTTACATGTTTAGCCCCAAGGAGATTGTCTCCTTCTCCTAGGACTAATCTCAATTTTGACAGATCATCCAATTCCTTGAAATCTGGGGTTGTTTGGCTTAGCTTGTTGAATAATATGTTTCTTGATGTGTTGAATTTTTCGCATTTTAGGAGGAAATGCATTTCTGTTTCAACCTCGCCAGCCAGACATTGATCGCATATTCTATTCTCTCTAGGCTGCCAGGATTTCTTGTATCTGCCTTTTTCAATTTCCAGTTGGTGGTCGCTTAGTCTGTACCTGGTGAGGGTCTGTCTCTGTTTTGTGTCTCTGATGGTCGTGAGGTAGTCTGCCAGTTTATATTCTCTTTTTAGGGCCCGGTAACATTCTAATCTGCTTTGGCTTTCGGTTATTTTGTTCCAATGTTCCAGGTAGGTTTCTTTGCATTTTTTAATGATTTGGTTCACTCGGATTGGTGTTTGGACGGCTGTGTTGGTCTGGGGCTGGTCAGGGTCCGGCTGAGTACTTAGTTTCAGTAGCAGCTCGCTCAGGGGACTCTTTTCTGGGTTTAGCTCTTGGGTCTGAAAGGCTTTGAAATGAAGGGTGTCTGGGGAGCTAGATTTGAGGTGATTTAGGAAGTTTAGTGCTCGTTTTTGGATGTTTATTATCAGTGGGTATCTGCCTAGTTCGGCTCTGCATGCATTTGTTGGCGTTTTTCTTTGGGTGCGAAGGATGCTTCGGCAGAATTCTGCATGTAGGGCTTCTATTGTGTGTTTTTCCCATTTAGTGTAGCTTTGGTGATTTAGCGGGCCCCATACTTCACTACCGTACAGTGCAATGGGCAGGATTATGCTGTCAAAAATTTTGAGCCAGATTTTGATTGGGATTTCGATGTTGTAGAATTTTCTTTTTATTGCATATAGGGCTCTTCGGGCTTTTTCTTTTAGTGCATTCACTGCTATGCTGAAGCTCCCTGATGCTGTAATAGTTAGACCAAGGTAGGTGTAGCTCATAGTGTGTCCTATAGTGGTATCACTGAGGGTAAACTGGTATTTGTTTTCCTGACATCTGGGTCTTTTCTGAAAAATCATGATGTTGGTTTTCTTTAGATTTACTGTTAGAGCCCAATTTTGGCAGTATTTGTCGAGTAGGTCTAGTTGTTGCTGTAATCCCTGTTCTGTGGGAGACAGCAGAACCAGGTCGTCCGCATAGAACAGGGACTTCACTTCTCCATCCAGGAGACGGAGACCTGGTGACTCGCTTTGCTCCAGCATGTCTGCTAATTCATTTATGTATATGTTGAACAGGGTCGGGCTCAAATTGCAGCCCTGCCGGACGCCTCTTCTCTGGGTGAAGAAATCGGTGCGTTTGTCTCCAATTTTGACCCCGCATTTGTTTTTCAGATACATTGATTTAATAAGGTCATAGACTTTGCCCCCTATTCCACACTGAAGAAGTTTATAATAGAGCCCTTCGTGCCATATAGAGTCAAAGGCTTTCTTGAAGTCGATGAAACAGGCGAATATTTTCCCATTTTTTGTTTGGTGTTTATGTTTTTCAATGAGGGTGTGAAGGGTATAGATATGGTCGGCGGTGCGGTGTTTTGGAAGAAAGCCTATTTGGTTTTTTGTGAGGATATTATGTTTGTTAAGAAAATCAAGTAATCTACTATTTAGAATACTGCAGAATAACTTCCCTAGACAACTGTTGACACAGATGCCGCGGTAGTTATTTGGGTCTGATTTGTTTCCACTTTTATATATGGGGGAGATTAGTCCTTGGCACCAGATATCGGGAAAACAGCCTGAGCGTAATATGATGTTGAATAGTTTGAGTATCGCACCCTGCATCTCCATATTGCTGAACTTTAGCATTTCATTTTTGATGTTGTCTGGGCCACAGGCTTTCTTTAGGTGGAGAGATTTTGTTTTTGTGGCCAGTTCTTTCCATGTGATTGGGGAGTCTAGAGGGTTTTGGTTGTCTTTAATTGTTGCTTCTAATGTGTGGAGTTTTTCTGTGACCTGATGTTGACTTGGGTTTGTTTTGTTTTTTGGGATGTCTTTGTAGAGGTTTTCAAAATGTGTTCTCCAGATGTCGCCATCTTGGATTGGTAATGCTTGCAATTGTGTTGTACTCAGGTTATTCCACATTTCCCAGAATTGTTTTGGATTGGTGGAGTTTTCAATTTCTTCGAGTATTTTGTGGGTATAGTTTTGTGTTTTGTTCCTAATGGTGTGTTTATATCTTTTGAGGGTTTCATTGTATCTAGTACGTAGGTCCGGATTGTTTGGTTGCCGATGCTTTTGGTTTGATATTTTTCTCAGGTCTTTTCTGGCATTTTTGCATTCGTGGTCAAACCATTTCATATTTTTATTTTGTCTTTTGTGATGCTTCCTCTTTTGTTTCACGAGGTCGGCTTTTACAGCTGCCTCATGGAAGATCATATTTATATCCTCTATGGTCGTGTTTACACCATCTCTGGTGATCTCATATAGATTTTCTTTAAATTTTGAAATTTTACTTGTGAGATCAGGTGAATTTAGTGCTGTGATGAATTTATCTCCACTGTCTGGGGCCCATCTGTATGTCTGGTTTATTTTATGTAGCTTACTGTGTTCCTTTTTTGTGTCTGTAGTTTGGGCAGAAAGTTTAAGGTACACATTTATTTGGTTATGGTCTGAGAGGGGGGATTGCTGCCTGACAGTGAATGCGTTGATATCGCAGGGGTCCAGGTCAGTGATTGTATAGTCCACCACACTAGACCCAAGAGTTGAGGAGTATGTGAGTCTCCCTAGGGAGTCCCCTCTGAACCTACCATTAACTATGTACAGGCCTAAGGCTCGGCAGAGTTGCACTACCTCCCTACCGCTTTTATTTATTTCACGATCAAGGTTGTTCCGATTTGCGATGGCTGGTGTGACATCTAAAGGGGTCTGGCCAAACACATGGTTGTTTCCCTGTGGGTCTATGAAGTCAGGTTCACAACCGGTCCTTGCATTTAGGTCCCCACATATTATCACCTTTCCTTGGGCCTGGAAATGGCTGATTTCCATGTGGAGAGTATCAAATAACTCCTCTTCGAAATATGGCGAATCTATTGGAGGTATGTAGATCGCACATAAGTAAACATCTTTTTTTGCTATTCCTATATTTTTATCTAGTTTTAGCCATACGTGTGATTTCCCCTGTTTTACCGGTGAGATGTGTTTGTCCAGTTCTCCCTTATACCACACCAATATTCCCCCGGAGGTTCTGCCCTTGCGTGTTTTAGTGTTCTTTACTGAGGGCACAATGATTTCATGGTACATTGGAGGACAGTGGGTCGGCATGTCCTTTTGGCACCATGTTTCTGTTAACACAATTATATCAATGTCTTTTATAGCTTTTAGGAATTCAGGGTCTGTACTCTTCATCCCAAAAGTTGAGGAGCGGACGCCCTGGATATTCCAGCAGCTTATGTGGAAAGAACGCATTTATATAGTTCAATAAAACAAAATAAAATGGACCTATTTTGTGGGATGAGTGTGGAAACACTATTTTCTATAATGCTAAGTGATGATTTAGTATAAATTTCATGAGGCATGCACATATATCTATCTAATAATAGTAATAATACTGATAAGATAACAATAATGATAATGATAAATAACAATATTAATAATTTCTATCTCTCACACTCCCAATCTCTCTCTCTCACACTCCCAGTCTCTCTCACTCTCACACTCCCAATCTCTCTTTCTCTCTCACACTCCCAATCTCTCTCTCTCACACTCCCAATCTCTCTCTCTCTCACACTCCCAATCTCTCTCTCTCACTCCCAATCTCTCTCTCTCACACACCCAGTCTCTCTCTCTCTCTCACACTTCCAATCTCTCTCTCTCACACTCCCACTCTCTCTCTGTCTCACACTCCCAATCTCTCTCTCTCTCACACTCCCAATCTCTCTCTCTCTCACACTCCCAATCTCTCTCTCTCTCACACTCCCAGTCTCTCTCTCTCTCACACTCCCAGTTTCTCTCCCTCTCACTCTCCCAATCTCTCTCTCTCACACTACCAATCTGTCTCTCTCACACTCCCAATCTCTCTCTCTCACACACCCAATCTCACTCTCTCTCTCACACTCCCAATCTCTCTCTCTCTCACACTCCCAATCTCTCTCTCACACTCCCAATCTCTCTCTCTCTCACTCCCAATCTCTATCTCTCACACTCCAAACTCTCTCTATCTCACACTCCCAATCTCTCTCTGTCACATTCCCAATCTCTCTCTCTCACTCCCAATCTCTCTCTCTCACACTCCCAATCTCTCTCTCTCACACTCCCAATCTCTCCCTCTCTCACACTCCCAATCTCTCTCTCTCACACTCCCAATCTCTCTCTCTCTCACACTCCTAATCTCTCTCTCTCTCTCACACTCCCAATCTCTCTCTCTCACACTCCCAATCTCTCTCTCTCACACTCCCAATCTCTCTCTCTCACACTCGCAATCTCTCTCTCTCTCACACTCCCAATCTCTCTCTCTCTCTCTCTCACACTCCCAATCTCTCTCTCTCACACTCCCAATCTCTCTCTCTCTCACACTCCCAATCTCTCTCTCTCACACTCTCAATCTCTCTCTCTCTCACTCCCAATCTCTCCCTCTCACACTCCCAAACTCTCTCTATCTCACACTCCCAATCTCTCTCTCTCACACTCCTAATCTCTCTCTCTCTCACACTCCCAATCTCTCTCTCCCACACTCCCAATCTCTCTCTCTCTCACACTCCCAAGCTCTCTCTCTCACACTCGCAATCTCTCTCTCTCTCACACTCCCAATCTCTCTCTCTCACACTCCCAATCTCTCTCTCTCTCACACTCCCAATCTCTCTCTCTCACACTCCCAATCTCTCTCTCTCTCACACTCCCAATCTCTCTCTCTCACACTCCCAATCTCTCTCTCTCTCACACTCCCAATCTCTCTGTTTCTCTAACACTCCCAATCTCTCTCTCCCTCACACTCCCAATATCTCTCTCTCACGCTCCCAATCTCTCTCTCTCTCCCAAACTCTCTCTCTCTCACTCCCAAACTCTCTCTATCTCACACTCCCAATCTCTCTCTCTCAAACTCCCAATCTCTCTCTCTCGCACTCCCAATCTCTCTCTCTCTCACACTCCCAATCTCTCTCTCTCACACTCCCAATCTCTCTCTCTCACACACTCCCAATCTCTCTCTCTCACACACTCCCAATCTCTCTCTCTCACTTCCAATCTCTCTCTCTCACTCCCAATCTCTCTCATTCTCACACTCCCAATCTCTCTCCAATTCCAATTCCAATTAAAATGCTTTATTGGCATGAAAGTTTACAGAGAACCATATTGCCAAAGCTTACATAGCACTCTCTCTCTCTCTCTCACACTCCCTATCTCTCTCTCTCTCACACTCCCAATCTCTCTCTCTCACACTCCCAATATCTCTCTCTCTCTCACACTCCCAATCTCTGTCTCTCTCTCACACTACCAATCTCTCTTACACTCCCAATCTCGCTCTCTCTCACACTCCCAATCTCTCTCATACTCCCAATCTCTCTCTCTCTCTCACTCCCAGTCCCTTTCTCTCACACTCCCAATCTCTCTCTCTCTCACACTCCCAATCTCTCTCTCTTACTCCCAGTCTCTCTCTCTCTCTCTCCCTCCCAATCTCTCTCTCTCACACTCATTATCTCTCTCTCTCTCTCACACACTCCCAAACTCTCTGTGTCTCTCACACTCCCAATCTCTCTCTCTCTCTCTCACACTCCCAATCTCTCTCTCTCACACTCCCAATCTCTCTCTCTCTCACACTACCAATCTCTGTCTCTCACACTCCCAGTCTCTCTCTCTCTCAGACTCCCAATCTCTCACACACTCCCAAACTCTCTGTCTCTCTCACACTTCCAATCTCTCTCTCTCTCACACTACCAATCTCTCTCTCCCTCACTCCCAGTCTCTCTCTCTCTCACACTCCCAGTCTCTCTCTCTCTCACACTCCCAGTCTCTCTCTCTCTCCCACTCTCCCAATCTCTGTCTCTCACACTCCCAATCTCTCTCTCTCTCACTCCCAGTCTCTCTCTCTCACACTCCCAATCTCTCTCTCTCACACTCTCAATCTCTCTCTCTCTCACTCCCAGTCTCTCTCTCTCTCTCACACTCCCAATCTCTCTCTCTCTCTCACACTCCCAATCTCTCTCTCTCTCACACTCCCAATCTCTCTCTCTCCCTCCCAATCTCTCTCTGTCTCACACACCCAGTCTCTCTCTCTCTCTCACACTTCCAATCTCTCTCTCTCTCACACTCCCAGTCTCTCTCTCTCTCACACTCCCAGTATCTCTCCCTCTCACTCTCCCAATCTCTCTCCCTCTCACACTCCTAATCTCTCTCTCTCTCACACTACCAATCTGTCTCTCTCACACTCCCAATCTCTCTCTCTCTCTCACACTACCAATCTCACTCTCTCTCTCATACTCCCAATCTCTCTCTCTCTCTCACACTCCCAATCTCTCTCTCTCTCACACTCCCAATCTCACTCTCTCACACTCCCAATCTCTCTCTCTCTCACTCCCAATCTCTCTCTCTCACACTCCAAACTCTCTCTATCTCACACTCCGAATCTGTCTCTCTCACACTCCCAATCTCTCTCTCTCACACTCCCAATCTCTCTCTCTCACACTCCCAATCTCTCCCTCTCTCACACTCCCAATCTCTCTCTCTCACACTCCCAATCTCTCTCTCTCTCAAACTCCCAATCTCTCTCCCTCTCTCTCACACTCCCAATCTCTCTCTCTCTCACACTCCCAATCTCTCTCTCTCACACTCCCAATCTCTCTCTCTCTCACACTCCCAATCTCTCTCTCTCGCTCACACTTACAATCTCTCTCTCTCACACTCCCAATCTCTCTCTCTCTCACACTCCCAATCTCTCTCTCTCACACTCCCAAACTCTCTCTATCTCACACTCCCAATCTCTCTCTCTCACACTCCCAATCTCTCTGTCTCACACTCCCAATCTCTCTCTCTCTCACACTCCCAAGCTCTCTCTCTCACACTCGCAATCTCTCTCTCTCTCACACTTCCAATCTCTCTCTCTCACACTCCCAATCTATCTCTCTCACACTCCCAATCTCCCTCTCTCTCTCACACTCCCAATCTCTCTCTCTCTCACACTCCCAATCTCTCTCTCTCACACTCCCAATCTCTCTCTCTCACACTCCCAATCTCTCTCTCTCTCACACTCCCAATCTCTGTCTCTCTCACACTCCCAATCTCTCTCTCTCACACTCCCAATCTCTCTCTCGCACACACTCCGATTCTCTCTCTCTCACACACTCCCAGTCTCTCTCTCTCACTTCCAATCTCTCTCTCACTCCCAATCTCTCTCTTTCTCACACTCCCAATCTCTCACTCTCTCTCTCACACTCCCCATCTCTCTCTCTCTCACTCCCAATCTCTCTCTCTCACACTCCCAAGATCTCTCTCTCTCTCACACTCCCAATCTCTCTCTCTCTCTCACTACCAATCTCTCTTACACTCCCAATCACGCTCTCTCTCACACTCCCAATCTCTCTCATACTCCCAATCTCTCTCTCTCTCTGTCACTCCCAGTCCCTCTCTCTCACACTCCCAATCTCTCTCTCTTTCACACTCCCAATCTCTCTCTCTCACTCCCAGACTCTCTCTATCTCTCACTCCCTCCCAATCTCTCTCTCTCACACTCCCAATCTCTCTCTCTCTCTCACACTCCCAATCTCTCTCTGTCACACTCCCAGTCTCTCTCTCTCTCACACTCCCAATCTCTCACACACTCCCAAACTCTCTGTCTCTCTCACACTCCCAATCTCTCTCTCTCTCTCTCACACTCCCAATCTCTCTCTCTCTCACTCCCAGTCTCTCTATCTCTCACACTCCCAATCTCTCTCTCTCTCACACTCCCACTCGCTCTCTCTCTCACACTCCCAATCTCTCTCTCTCTCACTCCCAATCTCTCTCTCACACTCTCAATCGCTCTCTCTCGCACTCCCAATCTCTCCCTCTCTCTCTCACACTCCCAATCTAACTCCAATTCCAATTCCAATTCCAATTCCAATTAAAATGCTTTATTGGCATGAAAGTTTACAGAGAACCATATTGCCAAAGCTTACATAGCAAAAAGGTACAGTTTTCCAACATTCTGTAGGTGTCAATCGATTTGACATTTGTTGGGTACATACAATATTACTTTTAAACAATATTAATTTTAAACAGTCTTTGTACTTCATTTGGTACGTTCAATATTAATTTTAAACAGTCTTAATTTTAAACAGTCCTCAGGTTGTGACATGTTGTTACATATTTGGCCCCAAGGTATGGTCTGTCTCCTTCTCCTAGGACTAATCTCAATTTTGACAGATCATCCAATTCCTTGAAATCTGGGGTTGTTTGGCTTAGCTTGTTGAATAATATGTTTCTTGATGTGTTGAATTTTTCGCATTTTAGGAGGAAATGCATTTCTGTTTCAACCTCGCCAGCCAGACATTGATCGCATATTCTATTCTCTCTAGGCTGCCAGGATTTCTTGTATCTGCCTTTTTCAATTTCCAGTTGGTGGTCGCTTAGTCTGTACCTGGTGAGGGTCTGTCTCTGTTTTGTGTCTCTGATGGTCGTGAGGTAGTCTGCCAGTTTATATTCTCTTTTTAGGGCCCGGTAACATTCTAATCTGCTTTGGCTTTCGGTTATTTTGTTCCAATGTTCCAGGTAGGTTTCTTTGCATTTTTTAATAATTTGGTTCACTCGGATTGGTGTTTGGGCGGCTGTGTTGGTCTGGGGCTGGTCAGGGTCCGGCTGAGTACTTAGTTTCCGTAGCAGCTGACTCAGGGGACTCTTTTCTGGGTTTAGCTCTTGGGTCTGAAAGGCTTTGAAATGAAGGGTGTCTGGGGAGCTAGATTTGAGGTGATTTAGGAAGTTTAGTGCTCGTTTTTGGATGTTTATTATCAGTGGGTATCTGCCTAGTTCGGCTCTGCATGCATTTGTTGGCGTTTTCCTTTGGGTGCGAAGGATGCTTCGGCAGAATTCTGCATGTAGGGCTTCTATTGTATGTTTTTCCCATTTAGTGTAGCTTTGGTGATTTAGCGGGCCCCATACTTCACTACCGTACAGTGCAATGGGCAGGATTATGCTGTCAAATATTTTGAGCCAGATTTTGATTGGGATTTGGATGTTGTAGAATTTTCTTTTTATTGCATATAGGGCTCTTCGGGCTTTTTCTTTTAGTGCATTCACTGCTATGCTGAAGCTCCCTGATGCTGTAATAGTTAGACCAAGGTAGGTGTAGCTCTCTCACTCCCAATCTCTCTCTCTCTCACGCCCAATCTCACTCTGTCTCACACTCCCAGTCTCTCTCTCTCTCTCACACTTCCAATCTCTCTCTCTCTCACACTCCCACTCTTTCTCTGTCTCACAATCCCAATCTCTCTCTCTCTCACACTCCCAATCTCTCTCTCTCTGTCACACTACCAATCTCTCTCTCTCACACTCCCAGTCTCTCTCTCTCTCACACTCCCAGTTTCTCTCCCTCTCACTCTCCCAATCTCTCTCTCTCTCACACTCCCAATCTCTCTCTCTCTCACACTCCCAGTTTCTGTCCCTCTCACACTCCTAATCTCTCTCTCTCTCACACTATCAATCTGTCTCTCACGCACTCCCAATCTCTCTCTCTCTCTCACACTCCCAATCACTCTCTCTCTCACTCCCAATCTCTCTCTCTCACAATCCCAATTACTCTCCCTCTCACACTCCCAATCTCTCTCTCTCTCACTCCCAATCTCTCTCTCTCACAATCCCAATCTCTCTCTCTCTCACACTCCCAGTCTCTCTCTCTCTCACACTCCCAGTTTCTCTCCCTCTCACACTCCCAATCTCTCTCTCTCTCACTCCCAGTCTCACTCTCTCACACTCCCAATCTCTGTCTCTCTCACACTCCCAATCTCTCTCTCTCACACTCCCAATCTCTCTCTCTCTCACACTACCAATCCCTCTCTCACACTCCCAGTCTCTCTCTCTCTCAGACTCCCAATGTCTCACACACTCCCAAACTCTCTGACTCTCTCACACTCCCAATCTCTCTCTCTCTCTCACACTCCCAATCTCTATCTCTCTCACTCTAATTCACTCTCTCTCTCACACTCCCAGTCTCTCCCTCTCTCACACTCCCAGTCTCTCTCCCTCTCTCACACTCCCAATCTCTGTCTCTCACACTCCCAATCTCTCTCTCTCTCACTCCCATTCTCTCTCTCTCACACTCCCAATCTCTCTCTCACACTCCCAATCTCTCTCTCTCTCTCACACTCCCAATCTCTCTCTCTCTCACACTCCCAATCTCTCTCTCTCTCACTCCCAAACTCTCTCTCTCACACTCCCAATTGCTCCCTCTCTCACACTCCCAATCTCTCTCTCTCACACTCCCAACATCTCTCTCTCACACACTCCCAATCTCTCTCTCTCACACACTCCCAATCACTCTCTCTCACTTCCAATCTCTCTCTCTCACTCCCAATCCAATTCCAATTCCAATTCCAATTAAAATGCTTTATTGGCATGAAAGTTTACAGAGAACCATATTGCCAAAGCTTACATAGCAAAAAGGTACAGTTTTCCAACATTCTGTAGGTGTCAATCGATTTGACATTTGTTGGGTACATACAATATTACTTTTAAACAATATTAATTTTAAACAGTCTTTGTACTTCATTTGGTACGTTCAATATTAATTTTAAACAGTCTTAATTTTAAACAGTCCTCAGGTTGTGACATGTTGTTACATATTTGGCCCCAAGGTATGGTCTGTCTCCTTCTCCTAGGACTAATCTCAATTTTGACAGATCATCCAATTCCTTGAAATCTGGGGTTGTTTGGCTTAGCTTGTTGAATAATATGTTTCTTGATGTGTTGAATTTTTCGCATTTTAGGAGGAAATGCATTTCTGTTTCAACCTCGCCAGCCAGACATTGATCGCATATTCTATTCTCTCTAGGCTGCCAGGATTTCTTGTATCTGCCTTTTTCAATTTCCAGTTGGTGGTCGCTTAGTCTGTACCTGGTGAGGGTCTGTCTCTGTTTTGTGTCTCTGATGGTCGTGAGGTAGTCTGCCAGTTTATATTCTCTTTTTAGGGCCCGGTAACATTCTAATCTGCTTTGGCTTTCGGTTATTTTGTTCCAATGTTCCAGGTAGGTTTCTTTGCATTTTTTAATGATTTGGTTCACTCGGATTGGTGTTTGGGCGGCTGTGTTGGTCTGGGGCTGGTCAGGGTCCGGCTGAGTACTTAGTTTCCGTAGCAGCTGACTCAGGGGACTCTTTTCTGGGTTTAGCTCTTGGGTCTGAAAGGCTTTGAAATGAAGGGTGTCTGGGGAGCTAGATTTGAGGTGATTTAGGAAGTTTAGTGCTCGTTTTTGGATGTTTATTATCAGTGGGTATCTGCCTAGTTCGGCTCTGCATGCATTTGTTGGCGTTTTCCTTTGGGTGCGAAGGATGCTTCGGCAGAATTCTGCATGTAGGGCTTCTATTGTATGTTTTTCCCATTTAGTGTAGCTTTGGTGATTTAGCGGGCCCCATACTTCACTACCGTCTCTCTCTTTCTCACACTCCCAATCTCTCTCTCTCTCTCTCTCACACTCCCTATCTCTCTCTCTCTCACACTCCCAATCTCTCTCTCTCACACTCCCAATATCTCTCTCTCTCTCACACTCCCAATCTCTCTCTCTCTCACACTACCAATCTCTCTTACTCTCCCAATCTCGCTCTCTCACACACTCCCAATCTCTCTCATACTCCCAATCTCTCTCACTCTCTCACACCCAGTCCCTCTCTCTCACACTCCCAATCTCTCACTCTCTCACACTCCCAATCTCTCTCTCTCACTCCCAGTCTCTCTCTCCCTCCCAATCTCTCTCTCTCACACTCACAATCTCTCTCTCTCACACACTCCCAATCTCTCTCTCTCACACTCCCGGTCTCTCTCCCTCTCACACTCCCAATCTCTCACACACTCCCAAACTCTCTGTGTCTCTCACACTCCCAATCTAACTCTCTCACTCCCAATCTCTCTCTCTCTCACGCCCAATCTCACTGTGTCTCACACTCCCAGTCTCTCTCTCTCTCTCACACTCCCAGTCTCTCTCTCTCTCTCACACTCCCAATCTCTGTCTCTCACTCTCCCAATCTCTCTCTCTCTCATTCCCAGTCTCTCTCTCTCACACTCCCAATCTCTCTCTCTCTCACACTCCCAATCTCTCTCTCTCACACTCCCAATCTCTCTCTCTCTCACACTACCAATCTCTCTCTCTCACACTCCCAGTCTCACTCACTCTGAGACTCCCAATCTCTCACACACTCCCAAACTCTCTGTCTCTCTCACACTCCCAATCTCTCTCTCTCTCTCTCTCACACTCCCAATCTCTCTCTCTCTCACACTCCCAGTCTCTCTCTCTCTCACACTCCGAGTCTCTCTCTCTCTCACACTCCCAGTCTCTCTCTCTCTCCCACTCTCCCAATCTCTGTCTCTCACACTCCCAATCTCTCTCTCTCTCACTCCCAGTCTCTCTCTCTCACACTCCCAATCTCTCTCTCTCTCACACTCCCAATCTCTCTCTCTCACACTCCCAGTCTCTCTCTCTCTCACACTCCCAATCTCTCTCTCTCTCTCACACTCCCAATCTCTCTCTCTCACACTCCCAATCTCTCTCTCTCTCACACTCCCAATCTCTCTCTCTCACTCCCAATCTCTCTCTCTCACACACCCAGTCTCTCTCTCTCTCTCACACTTCCAATCTCTCTCTCTCTCACACTCCCACTCTCTCTCTGTCTCACACTCCCAATCTCTCTCTCTCTCACACTCCCAATCTCTCTCTCTCTCACACTCCCAATCTCTCTCTCTCTCACACTCCCAGTCTCTCTCTCTCTCACACTCCCAGTTTCTCTCCCTCTCACTCTCCCAATCTCTCTCTCACACTACCAATCTGTCTCTCTCACACTCCCAATCTCTCTCTCTCTCTCACACTCCCAATCTCACTCTCTCTCTCACACTCCCAATCTCTCTCTCTCACACTCCCAATCTCTCTCTCACACTCCCAATCTCTATCTCTCACACTCCAAACTCTCTCTATCTCACACTCCCAATCTCTCTCTCTCACATTCCCAATCTCTCTCTCTCACTCCCAATCTCTCTCTCTCACACTCCCAATCTCTCTCTCTCACACTCCCAATCTCTCCCTCTCTCACACTCCCAATCTCTCTCTCTCACACTCCTAATCTCTCTCTCTCTCACACTCCCAATCTCTCTCTCTCACACTCCCAATCTCTCTCTCTCACACTCGCAATCTCTCTCTCTCTCACACTCCCAATCTCTCTCTCTCTCTCTCTCACACTCCCAATCTCTCTCTCTCACACTCCCAATCTCTCTCTCTCTCACACTCCCAATCTCTCTCTCTCACACTCTCAATCTCTCTCTCTCTCACTCCCAATCTCTCCCTCACACTCCCAAACTCTCTCTATCTCACACTCCCAATCTCTCTCTCTCACACTCCTAATCTCTCTCTCTCTCTCACTCCCAATCTCTCTCTCCCACACTCCCAATCTCTCTCTCTCTCACACTCCCAAGCTCTCTCTCTCACACTCGCAATCTCTCTCTCTCTCACACTCCCAATCTCTCTCTCACACTCCCAGTCTCTCTCCCTCTCACACTCCCAATCTCTCACACACTCCCAAACTCTCTGTGTCTCTCACACTCCCAATCTAACTCTCTCACTCCCAATCTCTCTCTCTCTCACGCCCAATCTCGCTCTGTCTCACACTCCCAGTCTCTCTCTCTCTCTCACACTCCCAGTCTCTCTCTCTCTCTCACACTCCCAATCTCTGTCTCTCACACTCCCAATCTCTCTCTCTCTCATTCCCAGTCTCTCTCTCTCACACTCCCAATCTCTCTCTCTCTCACACTCCCAATCTCTCTCTCTCACACTCCCAATCTCTCTCTCTCTCACACTACCAATCTCTCTCTCTCACACTCCCAGTCTCACTCACTCTGAGACTCCCAATCTCTCACACACTCCCAAACTCTCTGTCTCTCTCACACTCCCAATCTCTCTCTCTCTCTCTCACACTCCCAATCTCTCTCTCTCTCACACTCCCAGTCTCTCTCTCTCTCACACTCCCAGTCTCTCTCTCTCTCACACTCCCAGTCTCTCTCTCTCTCCCACTCTCCCAATCTCTGTCTCTCACACTCCCAATCTCTCTCTCTCTCACTCCCAGTCTCTCTCTCTCACACTCCCAATCTCTCTCTCTCTCTCACACTCCCAATCTCTCTCTCTCACACTCCCAGTCTCTCTCTCTCTCACACTCCCAATCTCTCTCTCTCTCTCACACTCCCAATCTCTCTCTCTCACACTCCCAATCTCTCTCTCTCTCACACTCCCAATCTCTCTCTCTCACTCCCAATCTCTCTCTCTCACACACCCAGTCTCTCTCTCTCTCTCACACTCCCAATCTCTCTCTCTCTCACACTCCCAATCTCTCTCTCTCTCACTCCCAAACTCTCTCTCTCACACTCCCAATTGCTCCCTCTCTCACACTCCCAATCTCTCTCTCTCACACTCCCAATCTCTCTCTCTCTCACACTACCAATCTCTCTCTCTCACACTCCCAGTCTCACTCACTCTGAGACTCCCAATCTCTCACACACTCCCAAACTCTCTGTCTCTCTCACACTCCCAATCTCTCTCTCTCTCTCTCTCACACTCCCAATCTCTCTCTCTCTCACACTCCCAGTCTCTCTCTCTCTCACACTCCGAGTCTCTCTCTCTCTCACACTCCCAGTCTCTCTCTCTCTCCCACTCTCCCAATCTCTGTCTCTCACACTCCCAATCTCTCTCTCTCTCACTCCCAGTCTCTCTCTCTCACACTCCCAATCTCTCTCTCTCTCACACTCCCAATCTCTCTCTCTCACACTCCCAGTCTCTCTCTCTCTCACACTCCCAATCTCTCTCTCTCTCTCACACTCCCAATCTCTCTCTCTCACACTCCCAATCTCTCTCTCTCTCACACTCCCAATCTCTCTCTCTCACTCCCAATCTCTCTCTCTCACACACCCAGTCTCTCTCTCTCTCTCACACTTCCAATCTCTCTCTCTCTCACACTCCCACTCTCTCTCTGTCTCACACTCCCAATCTCTCTCTCTCTCACACTCCCAATCTCTCTCTCTCTCACACTCCCAATCTCTCTCTCTCTCACACTCCCAGTCCAATTCCAATTTTTCCAATTAAAATGCTTTATTGGCATGAAAGTTTACAGAGAACCATATTGCCAAAGCTTACATAGCAAAAAGGTACAGTTTTCCAACATTCTGTAGGTGTCAATCGATTTGACATTTGTTGGGTACATACAATATTACTTTTAAACAATATTAATTTTAAACAGTCTTTGTACTTCATTTGGTACGTTCAATATTAATTTTAAACAGTCTTAATTTTAAACAGTCCTCAGGTTGTGACATGTTGTTACATATTTGGCCCCAAGGTATGGTCTGTCTCCTTCTCCTAGGACTAATCTCAATTTTGACAGATCATCCAATTCCTTGAAATCTGGGGTTGTTTGGCTTAGCTTGTTGAATAATATGTTTCTTGATGTGTTGAATTTTTCGCATTTTAGGAGGAAATGCATTTCTGTTTCAACCTCGCCAGCCAGACATTGATCGCATATTCTATTCTCTCTAGGCTGCCAGGATTTCTTGTATCTGCCTTTTTCAATTTCCAGTTGGTGGTCGCTTAGTCTGTACCTGGTGAGGGTCTGTCTCTGTTTTGTGTCTCTGATGGTCGTGAGGTAGTCTGCCAGTTTATATTCTCTTTTTAGGGCCCGGTAACATTCTAATCTGCTTTGGCTTTCGGTTATTTTGTTCCAATGTTCCAGGTAGGTTTCTTTGCATTTTTTAATGATTTGGTTCACTCGGATTGGTGTTTGGACGGCTGTGTTGGTCTGGGGCTGGTCAGGGTCCGGCTGAGTACTTAGTTTCCGTAGCAGCTGACTCAGGGGACTCTTTTCTGGGTTTAGCTCTTGGGTCTGAAAGGCTTTGAAATGAAGGGTGTCTGGGGAGCTAGATTTGAGGTGATTTAGGAAGTTTAGTGCTCGTTTTTGGATGTTTATTATCAGTGGGTATCTGCCTAGTTCGGCTCTGCATGCATTTGTTGGCGTTTTCCTTTGGGTGCGAAGGATGCTTCGGCAGAATTCTGCATGTAGGGCTTCTATTGTATGTTTTTCCCATTTAGTGTAGCTTTGGTGATTTAGCGGGCCCCATACTTCACTACCGTACAGTGCAATGGGCAGGATTATGCTGTCAAATATTTTGAGCCAGATTTTGATTGGGATTTGGATGTTGTAGAATTTTCTTTTTATTGCATATAGGGCTCTTCGGGCTTTTTCTTTTAGTGCATTCACTGCTATGCTGAAGCTCCCTGATGCTGTAATAGTTAGACCAAGGTAGGTGTAGCTCATAGTGTGTCCTATAGTGATATCACTGAGGGTAAACTGGTATTTGTTTTCCTGACATCTGGGCCTTTTTTGAAAAATCATGATGTTGGTTTTCTTTAGATTTACTGTTAGAGCCCAATTTTGGCAGTATTTGTCGAGTAGGTCTAGTTGTTGCTGTAATCCCTGTTCTGTGGGAGACAGCAGAACCAGGTCGTCCGCATAGAACAGGGATTTCACTTCTCCATCTAGGAGACGGAGACCTGGTGACTCGCTTTGCTCCAGCATGTCTGCTAATTCATTTATGTATATGTTGAACAGGGTCGGGCTCAAATTGCAGCCCTGCCGGACGCCTCTTCTCTGGGTCTCTCTCTCTCACACTCCCAGTTTCTCTCCCTCTCACTCTCCCAATCTCTCTCTCACACTACCAATCTGTCTCTCTCACACTCCCAATCTCTCTCTCTCTCTCACACTCCCAATCTCACTCTCTCTCTCACACTCCCAATCTCTCTCTCTCACACTCCCAATCTCTCTCTCACACTCCCAATCTCTATCTCTCACACTCCAAACTCTCTCTATCTCACACTCCCAATCTCTCTCTCTCACATTCCCAATCTCTCTCTCTCACTCCCAATCTCTCTCTCTCACACTCCCAATCTCTCTCTCTCACACTCCCAATCTCTCCCTCTCTCACACTCCCAATCTCTCTCTCTCACACTCCTAATCTCTCTCTCTCTCACACTCCCAATCTCTCTCTCTCACACTCCCAATCTCTCTCTCTCACACTCGCAATCTCTCTCTCTCTCACACTCCCAATCTCTCTCTCTCTCTCTCTCACACTCCCAATCTCTCTCTCTCACACTCCCAATCTCTCTCTCTCTCACACTCCCAATCTCTCTCTCTCACACTCTCAATCTCTCTCTCTCTCACTCCCAATCTCTCCCTCACACTCCCAAACTCTCTCTATCTCACACTCCCAATCTCTCTCTCTCACACTCCTAATCTCTCTCTCTCTCTCACTCCCAATCTCTCTCTCCCACACTCCCAACCTCTCTCTCTCTCACACTCCCAAGCTCTCTCTCTCACACTCGCAATCTCTCTCTCTCTCACACTCCCAATCTCTCTCTCACACTCCCAGTCTCTCTCCCTCTCACACTCCCAATCTCTCACACACTCCCAAACTCTCTGTGTCTCTCACACTCCCAATCTAACTCTCTCACTCCCAATCTCTCTCTCTCTCACGCCCAATCTCACTCTGTCTCACACTCCCAGTCTCTCTCTCTCTCTCACACTCCCAGTCTCTCTCTCTCTCTCACACTCCCAATCTCTGTCTCTCACACTCCCAATCTCTCTCTCTCTCATTCCCAGTCTCTCTCTCTCACACTCCCAATCTCTCTCTCTCTCACACTCCCAATCTCTCTCTCTCACACTCCCAATCTCTCTCTCTCTCACACTACCAATCTCTCTCTCTCACACTCCCAGTCTCACTCACTCTGAGACTCCCAATCTCTCACACACTCCCAAACTCTCTGTCTCTCTCACACTCCCAATCTCTCTCTCTCTCTCTCACACTCCCAATCTCTCTCTCTCTCACACTCCCAGTCTCTCTCTCTCTCACACTCCCAGTCTCTCTCTCTCTCACACTCCCAGTCTCTCTCTCTCTCCCACTCTCCCAATCTCTGTCTCTCACACTCCCAATCTCTCTCTCTCTCACTCCCAGTCTCTCTCTCTCACACTCCCAATCTCTCTCTCTCTCTCACACTCCCAATCTCTCTCTCTCACACTCCCAGTCTCTCTCTCTCTCACACTCCCAATCTCTCTCTCTCTCTCACACTCCCAATCTCTCTCTCTCACACTCCCAATCTCTCTCTCTCTCACACTCCCAATCTCTCTCTCTCACTCCCAATCTCTCTCTCTCACACACCCAGTCTCTCTCTCTCTCTCACACTTCCAAACTCTCTCTCTCTCACACTCCCACTCTCTCTGTCTCACACTCCCAATCTCTCTCTCTCTCACACTCCCAATCTCTCTCTCTCTCACACTCCCAATCTCTCTCTCTCTCACACTCCCAGTCTCTCTCTCTCTCACACTCCCAGTTTCTCTCCCTCTCACTCTCCCAATCTCTCTCTCTCACACTCCCAATCTGTCTCTCTCACACTCCCAATCTCTCTCTCTCTCTCACACTCCCAATCTCACTCTCTCTCTCACACTCCCAATCTCTCTCTCTCTCACACTCCCAATCTCTCTCTCACACTCCCAATCTCTCTCTCTCTCACTCCCAATCTCTATCTCTCACACTCCAAACTCTCTCTATCTCACACTCCCAATCTCTCTCTCTCACATTCCCAATCTCTCTCTCTCACTCCCAATCTCTCTCTCTCACACTCCCAATCTCTCTCTCTCACACTCCCAATCTCTCCCTCTCTCACACTCCCAATCTCTCTCTCTCACACTCCCAATCTCTCTCTCTCTCACACTCCTAATCTCTCTCTCTCTCTCACACTCCCAATCTCTCTCTCTCACACTCCCAATCTCTCTCTCTCACACTCCCAATCTCTCTCTCTCACACTCGCTATCTCTCTCTCTCTCACACTCCCAATCTCTCTCTCTCTCTCTCTCACACTTCCAATCTCTCTCTCTCACACTCCCAATCTCTCTCTCTCTCACACTCCCAATCTCTCTCTCTCACACTCTCAATCTCTCTCTCTCTCACTCCCAATCTCTCCCTCTCACACTCCCAAACTCTCTCTATCTCACACTCCCAATCTCTCTCTCTCACACTCCTAATCTCTCTCTCTCTCACACTCGCAATCTCTCTCTCCCACACTCCCAATCTCTCTCTCTCTCACACTCCCAAGCTCTCTCTCTCACACTCGCAATCTCTCTCTCTCTCACACTCCCAATCTCTCTCTCTCACACTCCCAATCTCTCTCTCTCTCACACTCCCAATCTCTCTCTCTCACACTCCCAATCTCTCTCTCTCACACTCCCAATCTCTCTCTCTCACACTCCCAATCTCTCTCTCTCACACTCCCAATCTCTCTCTCTCACACTCCCAGTCTCACTCTCTCTGAGACTCCCAATCTCTCACACACTCCCAAACTCTCTGTCTCTCTCACACTCCCAATCTCTCTCTCTCTCTCACACTCCCAATCTCTCTCTCTCTCACACTCCCAGTCTCTCTCTCTCACACTCCCAGTCTCTCTCTCTCTCACACTCCCAGTCTCTCTCTCTCTCCCACTCTCCCAATCTCTGTCTCTCACACTCCCAATCTCTCTCTCTCTCACTCCCAGTCTCTCTCTCTCACACTCCCAATCTCTCTCTCTCTCACACTCCCAATCTCTCTCTCTCACGCTCCCAGTCTCTCTCTCTCTCTCACTCCCAATCTCTCTCTCTCTCTCACACTCCCAATCTCTCTCTCTCTCACACTCCCAATCTCTCTCTCTCTCACACTCCCAATCTCTCTCTCTCTCACTCCCAATCTCTCTCTCTCACACTTCCAATCTCTCTCTCTCTCACACTCCCACTCTCTCTCTGTCTCACACTCCCAATCTCTCTCTCTCTCACACTCCCAATCTCTCTCTCTCTCTCACACTACCAATCTCTCTCTCTCTCACACTCCCAGTCTCTCTCTCTCTCACACTCCCAGTTTCTCTCCCTCTCACTCTCCCAATCTCTCTCTCTCACACTACCAATCTGTCTCTCTCACACTCCCAATCTCCCTCTCTCTCTCACACTCCCAATCTCACTCTCTCTCTCACACTCCCAATCTCTCTCTCTCTCACACTCCCAATCTCTCTCTCACACTACCAATCTCTCTCTCTCTCACTCCCAATCTCTCTCTCTCACACTCCAAACTCTCTCTATCTCACACTCCCAATCTCTCTCTCTCACACTCCCAATCTCTCTCTCTCACTCCCAATCTCTCTCTCTCACACTCCCAATCTCTCCCTCTCTCACACTCCCAATCTCTCTCTCTCACACTTCCAATCTCTCTCTCTCTCACACTCCTAATCTCTCTCTCTCTCTCACACTCCCAATCTCTCTCTCTCACACTCCCAATCTCTCTCTCTCACACTCCCAATCTCTCTCTCTCACACTCGCAATCTCTCTCTCTCACACTCCCAATCTCTCTCTCTCTCTCTCTCACACTCCCAATCTCTCTCTCACACTCCCAATCTCTCTCTCTCTCACACTCCCAATCTCTCTCTCTCACACTCTCAATCTCTCTCTCTCTCACTCCCAATCTCTCCCTCTCACACTCCCAAACTCTCTCTATCTCACACTCCCAATCTCTCTCTCTCACACTCCCAATCTCTCTCTCTCTCACACTCCCAAGCTCTCTCTCTCACACTCGCAATCTCTCTCTCTCTCACACTCCCAATCTCTCTCTCTCACACTCCCAATCTATCTCTGTCACACTCCCAATCTCCCTCTCTCTCACACTCCCAATCTCTCTCTCTCACACTCCCAATCTCTCTCTCTCACACTCCCAATCTCTCTCTCTCACACTCCCAATCTCTCTCTCTCTCACACTCCCAATCTCTCTCTCTCACACTCCCAATCTTTCTCTCTCACACACTCAGATTCTCTCTCTCTCACACACTCCCAATCTCTCTCTCTCACTTCCAATCTCTCTCTCTCACTCCCAATCTCTCTCTTTCTCACACTCCCAATCTCTCTCTCTCTCTCTCACACTCCCCATCTCTCTCTCTCTCACACTCCCAATTGTAGGGTTTTTTTTCCTGCTCTCTTGCCCGTTCGGCCCCCCTGCCAGGCTTCGTGCAAAAATTACCCTTGAGTGGTTCGACCCACCCCCCCTATGGTTCTAGACCTTGGACTTAGATGCAGAGAACAGTAGTGCAGAGAAGAGGACTCAATAGACCAGGCTGAATCGCACAAAATGGATGCTTTTATTTTTGAACATTTTGAAGCATTACAAAATACATGTCATAGGCACAGATTAAAGTAACTACAATCATGCACAAATTTATGAACTTGACTCTATGGAAATGGGGAACACACGGCACATCGTAAAAGGGGAAACACATTACGATTTCCCTTAACCCCCTCCCCTATACCTAAACTAAGTTTCGACCTGGGGAACTTGGGATCATGCTCACCACTCTCGAAATCGCGAAAATGGGTTCGCAGCCTTTTTGGCACCGCTTCCCGTCGTCACGTGGATTGGAAGCTTCTGGCGCAGTCGATATTCTCTCCTCCCTCGAGGCGGTGGGGTAGACCCAGCCTCGATGAGCACTCGTCAAGGTTGAGATCCACTAGGCCTGTCGTGGATTTTTGTTCGTGGAGTAGACCTAGATGCAGGTTATGCACATGGGAGAATCTTGTGGCATCGATCGCCGGTTCTCCAGAGGGTTTCTTCTCCGTCGGCCTGGGTCGTCGATGATCTCCCGACCCCAGTACCCGGGCCACCCTTGTCGTCTTCTTGTCGTGGCCGAGCCTTGTTTGGCTGAACACCGGCCACGTTGTCCTTTTTCTGAAACCGTCCGTCTTTAAAAAGACGAAAGCATTTTCATCGATGTGCCGAAGTGGAAGAGGCGCTGATCCGGGCACCGTCCGCCCTTCGTTCGTTCCTCGTAGAAGAAAGTTCTTGAAGAAATGGAAGCCTGAAGTCGCCCAACAAGAAGCCGTAGCAGTGAAGAAGTAACTTGGATGGACTTTCAATCCATATGTTATACTCTTTTGGGACAGTCTTATCTCCCGCCAAATCATAGTCCTGTCTTTGTATTAATTTTGGCGGGCAGAGATCTCTGCAGGGGCGCTTTGTCTTGTAACAGAGCCGGTGATAACTTGAACTGGCCTTCCTGGCCGATAATGTCTGTTAATGTCCTTTGCATTGTCACCGCGGCTCGGTTCGCATATTGATCGGTCCGGACATTTTCCTTGATGGCTGCTAAACGGTTTTTCCTTTGTACAATAAATGGGTATAAGTGTTTTTACATTGTCCGCCCATATCTTGATGGGCCCCATCCTGTACTTATAATCCATTGAATATGTATGCTGTTGCTCTGAGTTTCGGTTCCCAGATACTGGCTTTCGCGGGTTTACTGTCTTCAATCCAGAAGCCTGTCTAGCTTGCAGTAACAGAAATAAACTGGTTCAGAAACTGATCACGGGGCCTGGCGGCCATTTTGTATGCCCTTTTATCAAAGGTTTTTCTGTGCAAGCTTACTTTGGTCAATAAACAGTCTTATTTTATCCGGTTTTCTTGCGTGATTTTTGCTGAAAATTTTCGAATCTTACAGGCCCCCCTGTGATACTGATAGCTTGCTTAAAGTATCAATCCTTGATGAGCAAATTTTCCCTGATTCCCCACATCCAAACATTCCTGGCATTTAACTATCTATGCCCCTCACGACACATGCAGTTCCCATTTCCGGAGAAAATGAAAATTACCTCATGCACATTTGGAATCATAGACAGCAAATCTTAAACTATAACACCTTCACCTGTCAGATGGGCAGGGGTTGATACCCTTTTGTGCCATCTGCATACACCTTTTATTAATCAAAACTTAATAACGACTAATAACATTACAATACTTAATTCCTTATAACCCAAACCAAACGCAAAAGAAAACACGGATGTTCAAAAGAGAGACAAAAACCCCCCAAAAAAATCTTAAAATGGATGGACTCTTAATCTTCTACTAGCAGCTTAAAGTGGGGTGTCTTCTTCCCCCATTCGCACATAGCGTTCTTTCCATTCGTCCGCGTTCTCATGCCTCTGGAGGCGTTTGCCTCTCTTACAATGCACGAAGAGCAAAAATATCACAATTAAAACCTGACATCCTACTAGGATATGGGATGCTATTCTAATCCAGGCTGGGATTTCTATGTTGGTGAACAAGTCCCACCATGGTGGGATGGTTATGTCCAATATGTCTTTTCCTATCTCTAAAGTCTTCTGCTCCAGTGTGTAGAAATGTTTCTGCGAAATTATAACGGCTTTTAAAATCTTGGTGAGGTGTTCGGGAAGAGGGGGAATGACATAACCAAAATGCGCGACAAATCGTTGTAAGTCTGTGAAATTCTCTTTGACAGTGAGGTGAACGGTGGAGGGCGCAGGAATGGGAACAATTCGTTGTTGTGCCACTTGAACCTCGGCCCTGGGTTTGAAACAGAAACTGCTATCACCGACCGAACACCACTCGTGTTGTCCATATCGGTACTGAGGCGCTGCAGTGGTGACGCAGTATGTCCCACCCCCGATATATGCTACCTGTGGGGGCACATGGTTCTCTGCCATTGCCTCCATGGTGCAATTCACCGGCTTCGCGCTAGCGGTTCTGAACCCGCACTGTGGTTTCAAAAAGGCATTCAAGTGCTGGGGACACAGGATGATGTGTGCTCCCCGGCTCTGACACCCCGAGAGGTCGGTGCCTGTCATCGTACGCTCCCATCTGATGACGTAAGGCGGGACCACTGCGTAACGAATGTGTGCGCCCCCCTGAATGACTCCAATGTTCTCTACTCTGTATACCGGGGCGGGCTTTGCTGCGGGACCCAACACCGGCATTCTTACTACTATTCCCATAATAGTGTGATTCGAATGTCCGCAGTCCACTGGAACTGGGTATGCTTCTGCGGCTAGTCTGAGCTGGCACGGGCTTAATGCATTCTCAAAAGGGTGGAGCGCTTGCAAGTGCTTGTTGCTGATCCAGGACGGGACCAAACCCTGTTTTAAATCCTCAAGATTACTGCGGCCCTCGCCCAATAACCACACCCCGTACAGCACACAGGCCTCGTTTTGCGCAGCTTGATCGGACGCATTCCGATCCTCCTTAATGAGTGCATTTACCGTTCTCGCGTGTTTCTCCAGCTCAGCAATTATGTCCTTAAAGTGTAGTGTCATGGCCTGGTCCTCATGCAACTCAGAACCCACTACCTTGTTTTCGTCTGTCAATATGTTCCTTAACTGGGCTTTTAAACCGTTGATCTGTGTCTGCAGCTCCACGTTATCTAGAGCGTTGACAACAGATGTCCCGGTATTAAAAGCAGTGAATATGTCATTTACAGTACCCCTTCTTTGCCTCCCGACTCGATCCAAAACTCCTGGCGGTGTGGTGTATAATTTGTCTCTGTCGATGTCGGCAAAGTCAAATTCGTAAAATTGTCTAAACATACGGGTTAACAGGACCTGGTATAATTGTTCCGTTTCTTTGGGACACCACTCCGGCAATCTTACCTCAGTGAGATTTAAAATCACTGAGGCCACCGCGTAGTGTACCCCTTGGTACAGCACCTGACCGGTGGGTACCAATACTAAACCGTTCCCGGGTCCCTTGGTGGTGGTTGGGCACCCTCCTTTCTGGGCTAGTGCTACCGGAAGCGTGGGCAGGGGCTTGCGTGGGCGGGTGATGAGTTCAGTGGCGTTCACCGGAATAGGGGAGTATGGGGCTCCGCACGCTCGAGTGCTAACATCCCATCTCATCCCCTTCCCTTCATCCTGCCACTGCCTCTGGAAGAAGATGGACACGCCCTTGGGGCAGACGTGTCTCGAACCCCACATACAGACATATATTCCCTCATCTGGTTCCCACCATTTGTCCCAACACACACGTAATTGTCCGTGAGTTCCCGTAATAGTCCAATGGGTATTATTACCCAGTCGCTCCCACTCGACCGTAGAGTTTCTCATGTCCTTTCCCAGCTTTCGTAGCCACCACCATCGCCTTGGCGGTACGTTCCCATTGCACACCAGACAAATCCTCTTTCCCACGGTAACGCTGACTCTGGGCGCTAGGATCCTCACTGGAGGGCACGTTAATGAAGTCTCTTGGTAGGCAAAACCGAAATTGCTGGAATATTCCGTAGAATTCGTTCCCAGCCAACCTGGCCATCTCCCTTGGTGGAAGTAGGTGGCGGTTTCCTCTACCTCTCGCTCCCCCGTCCCATCCGTTGCGATGGGGGCCGTGTCCCCGGAGCACCCGAAAATGATGACGTCCTTGGTGCGGCCTCGGTAGGCCCACCCGCACCCGATCGCCATGAACGCGACGACAATCCTTTCCATCGTATCCCAGGTTTCTGTAACCAACAAAATGATGTAGCCGGGCTCCCGATAGGTGCTGGCCTAAATTAATTGGACGCGCGGGTTCCTGGACCCCGCTCCCTAACAAACACACATACCGGGCAGACCTCAAAATTGTACTCTTAACACCATATACTTTACATTCCTTAAACTATGACCATAATTACCTAACTTAACTTATGTACAGCGCCGCCCTCCGTGGGGCGGCTTTCCGAATCCCTGTGAGGTCTGTTGTGTGCCACACCCTGCGGTGGGGCTGCATTGATCTTTGGCTTTGATCCCCTGCAGCCTGTCGCTGCTGAACGGGGATCATGTCTTCCTGGGGCTGCTTTAAACCGTGGTTGGGAAGGATGGGGAGAATCTGGCCAAAATTTTCTGGGCTGGGGCGCTCGAGCCGACCTACGAGGGGCTGCTTTGGGTTGGGCTCCCGGGGCCGATGGACCGGGGGTTGGGACTGTTACCGTTACAGCCTGTGGTGCCTCCACAGCTGCCGGCTCCAGCTCCCCTCCCTCAGGCTCCGCCCCCCCCGGGGTCGGGATCTGTGGCTTCTGACTCCACCTCACCTGTCCCTACAGGTAACGAGTCTCCGCCCCCACTCCCTACCTCCCCCAAGCTTGAGTCGAGGGCGGGACTGCCGTCCTCTGACTCTTCCTCCTCCGTGATTGGGTCTAAAGCGAGGTTGAGCTGTTCGGGCTCTCCCCTGCCTAAATCCCATTCAAAAGATGAGACCTCCCACTCCAATGGGATGGCCTCTCCCTTCACGCAGGCTACTGCTCCAGCCTGTGTGGTCTGTGACTCTGTTACAGGCTGAGGATCTTTGTTCTCAGACCTGGTCCCCTTTGGTGGCCCTTGTGTACCCGGTTTAAACAGTTTACACTGGTTGATGTGAAACCATTTGGTATGTCGGGGCGTCTTCACTGCATAAACCATGGGGCTGGCCTTGTCTACAATGCTGTATGGCCCCATGTACAGTGGTTCAAAACTCCCTACCCTGGCGTAGTTTCGGACCATGACCTGGTCTCCGACTACCCACTCTTGTTGTTTCCGAGGTTCCAACAACAGTTTATTTCCCTGGTGCTGTCTTCCCATGTTCCCAGCCGCCTGTCCATAAATCTGTCTCAGGCGCTCCAAGAGGGTTTGGGCGAATTAGTCCCGTTTCACCTCTCGGAACTGGCCCTCAGTGAGCACTGGGGCTAGCACATGGGTGGGTGTTCGCATGATCCTTCCAGTCATTAACTCGTGCGGGGAATACCCCGTGCTTTTGGACTGGCTGGCTCGGATCCCCATGAGGACTAAAGGCAGGACCTCCGCCCATTTCTGGGGCGAGCCCATTGTCTCTTTCCTCAGCTTTTCCTTGAGGGTCCGATTCATACGCTCAACAATCCCGGATGACTGGGGATTGTATGCTACGTGCCACTTTCCCTCAATGCCCAAGAGCATGAGGGCGTTCTGCATTACTTGACCGGTGAACTGACTCCCTTGGTCGGACTCTACAAAACGGGGGAGTCCCCACCGTGAGAACACTTCCCGAATCAAGATTTTAGCAGTACCCAGTGCCGTAGCTGTTCTGCACGGGAAGGCTTCTACCCATTTGGTGAACACATCTACCAGGACAAGGCAGTACTTATAGCCTCCCTGGGCGGCGGGCAGGGGCCCTATGTAGTCGACCTGAATCGACTGCCATGGTCCCTCTACCCTCCTGATGTGCCCCATGGGCACCTTCCTTTTGTGGGGGTCTGGGTTGTTAGCAGCACACACAAGACAGCTTGCGCAGAACTCGCGGACATCGTCCCGAAGTCCCGGCCACCATCCCGCCTGCTCCACCCATTGCCAGGTGACCTCAGGTCCGGGGTGTCCCGCTCCTGGACCCTCGTGGGCCAATTGCAGGAATTCCCTTCGGTGCTGCTGCGGCACAACCCACTGCTCCTCTCGGAACAGCATACCTTCTTTGACTGTGAGGGCTGCCGTACTGTACGGACCTTCTACCTGTTTGCCCTCTGTGATGGCTTTTAGGACTGCTTTTAGGGCGGGATCCAGGGTTTGGACGGTCTTTAGGTCTGGGGGCGGTGTCACCCCTGTGTTCCCGGGAATTCCCTCCCTGCCTTGGATCGCCGCCACGGGTCCGGGTTCGTATGGGTCCCAGAGAATGCCGTTGCGGGCACCCTCCCTGGCTAGCGCATCCGCCTGCTGGTTGCCCTGACTGCGGGGTTCTGTAGTGGAGTGAGCCTTCACCTTATGGATGAACACCTCTCCTTTCTCCCCCACAGCTGCTAGGATCTTCTCCAGCAAGGGCTTAACTGTTAAAGGCCGCCCGTCCGCGGAGGTGTACCCGCGTCGGGACCAGATGGCGAGGTACTCTGTACACGAATTGCACGTGAACATGCTGTCTGAGCAAATCGTGTATGGGGTTGGGAAAATCTTGGGGTGGGTAACCACGTACGCCACCGCGGACAGTTCAGCCTGCTGCGCGCTCATAGTGCTGGGGAGCTTAATTGCCAGGGCAATGTTTGCCGCAGGGTCATAAACTCCACACCCTGTGAGTCGCTTGCCGTCAGCTACAGTGCTAGAACCGTCTACGTAGATCTCGCGGCCTGTGGGATGTATCCCGGCCCGTAAACCTATGTTAACTTCCCATACCCCTTCTACGGAACATTGATGGGCTGTCCCGGGATATGCCATATTGGCTGCGAGCCTTGGCGCGCAGAGGCCTTTAACTTTGAGATCCATCTGGGAAAGGAGGAGGGTCCAGCGCGCAATCCGAGCGCTGCTTACGGTCCCATCCTTAATCCTCCCATCCAGAAGCATCTTCGTGGGGGTGTGATGGGTGAGGAGCGTAATGGGAGAGGTCCCTGTGAAGATCACTGATCTGTTCACAGCCCAATGCGTGGCCAGGAGATGCCGTTCGCAATTGGAGAAACTGCTCTCCACATCCGTGAGCACCCTGGAGGAATAAACTACTGGTTTTAGCTTGCCGTGCCGCTCTTGGAGCAGCACTGCGCTCAGGCTGTCCCCACTAGCGGCTACCTCCAGAAAGAACTCCTCTCCCCCATCTATGGCCCCTAGGGCTGGCGCGGTCTGCAGATCTCTTTTCAACTTCTCGAATGCTGCCTGGCACCCCTCGTCCCAAGACCACTCGACTCCCTTGTGTAAGAGTCGAAGTAGCGGGGCCGCTGTGGCAGCATAGTCCTCGATGAAATCTCTGCAGTACCCGGTCAATCCCAAAAAGGACCTTACACCCGTTACTGTGTTGGGAATCGGCAGATCTTGTATAGATTCCCGTCTGGCCTTGTCTATGGCTCTTTCCCCAGCGCGGATGGCCAGACCCAGGAATTTAACTTCCTGCTGGCCGATCTGGGCTTTCTTTGGGTTTACTTTGAAACCCTTCCTTTCTAACAGTTCCAACAATTCGGCTAACAGTGGGCCGTGCTGCTCCCTTGTATCTGTGAACAGGAGTAAGTCGTCCGCATACTGCACTATCTGGTTGGGCTGGCTGAACTCTTTCAAACTCCCCGCCATGCACTGATGGAAAATGCCGGGGCTGTTGTGAAAACCCTGTGGTAAGCAGTTCCAAGTGTACTGTTGCCCTTTGAAAGTAAAGGCAAACTTGTACTGGTCCTCCCGCCGCAGCGGAATGGACCAAAAACCGTTCGAGATGTCCAGCACCGTGAATGTGGTCGCCGATGCTGGAATACTACCTATTAAGTCTGCAACTGCTGCTACCGTGGGCGCGCAGGCTGGGATATTACTATTGAGGACTCTGTAGTCCACCGTGGCTCTCCACGAATTGTCCGGTTTCTTTACCGGCCATAATGGGGAGTTCACGTGGGTGGCTATCGTCCTCAACACGCCCTGCTGTACCAATGAAGATATTGCTGTCTCCATGTCGGGTTCTGCCTCCTTGGGGAAATTATACTGCTTTTGGGGTCGGATCATGGGGTCCCCGTCTACGCTGACTTCGAACCCAGTGACTCTCCCGCAGTCGTGCTTGTGGGTGGCGAACGCGGTCAGATTTTCTGACACACGCGCCTGCAAGTCCGTTGGGACGTTTGTTACCATGAGCTCGAGATCGTAACCTCCTGATGGCTTCATAGTGCACAGGGCCCCCTTTTCTTCCTTCCCCGGGATTACGACTACCTTACCTAAACCGCCCTCGGCTCCCCAGAGACAGTGATTTCTCAGGTCCACGAGGATCCCGTGTTCCACCAAGAAATCAGCCCCGAGGATGCCTTTTCCCCCCCCCTCATTCCACTTCAATAGGATGCACGTCCATGTGGTGTGGAGCGCTCCCAACTGAATGGAGAGCGGGAGGGAGTACGCGCCAGCCTGTTCTCTACCTGTGAAACCCGCTACTAAATATGGAGCCTGGGCGGACAGAGGTGAGGCAAAAGGTTTGTCCGTGTGGATCACGGTACACGAAGCTCCCGTATCCAACAGGTAACTACCCCTTTGTTTCTCCACCTCCATCTCCACCACAGGTCTTCTCCAAGCATCATAGCGGAGCGGACACAAGTAGACGGGCTGCGCGGGCATCAGTCATTTAGGTGTTTCGGCTGGGGTCTCGGGGGCGATAGGGCTGTTAGCAACCGCTACCTTCCCCTGCCAGGTCATCAGAGACCGCATAGTCTCCAAGACTGACTCGATCGCAGCGGGGTCCACAACCGCACCACCCCCTTTATTCGGGGCAGAGGCTACGGTTGGGTTCTGGACTGGTGTTGTGGCAGCGGCCTGCACTTGTGGTTGTGCTGGTGTTGGGTAAACTCTCGGGCCGTTGGCGACTCAGGCTTGGGCTTGATCTTGGGCTGCGGCGAACGCTCTCTCCCTCTTATCCTTCCAAGGATTCCTACAGTCCTTGCGCCAATGACCCTCCTTCCCACACCCGTAACAACTGCTATTGGCTTGGGGATGGCGATTTCCCTCCTGACGCCATTCCTTTTTAGCAGAGGCTGCGGGTCTCACCTCACGCACCTTTCCTTTCACAACAGGCGTTTTCTTGCCCTTGTTGTTTCTATAACTGATCGTGAGCTGATCTAGTACTACTTCCTCCGTGGAGCGGGCGTTAGTGGGGTCAAACCATGCTTTGGCCTGTTCCTTCACTACTGGCAGGCAACCTGCTACCAGGCACCGAAGCCAGTGAGCCCTTTGTTCGCCATCCAGCCCGGCCCGGGCCGGCCCGCCCGGGCAGCTGCGCCGATACACTGGCCACAACCTCTCGGCGAAAACCCGTGGGGGTTCTCCCTCTAGCTGCACTGTCTTTTCTAAACGGAGGAACGGGGTTCCGTCCCCCTCTCCCATGATCTCCAGAATCTCATCCCGTAGCAACTCATAGTCCCTGTGCCCTCTCTTGCTCTCGTCAGGGAGACACTGGAGGAGCGAACTGTCCAGGGAGAACAGCAGCATTTTAGACTGTTCAACCCCGTCGCAGTCATTGACTGCTGCGGTCTGCTCCACGTCCCTGAAATGCACGGAGGGATCTCCTGACTTGGAGAGTTTTGGGATGTGACTTATCATCTCTCTTAGCTGTCGTGCGCTATGAGGCATTATGATCTGACTCTCAAGGGGTCCGTCATCGCCATTTTCTTCATTTGGACCGAGCCTCCGGTGTCTCGTTGGACACATCGGCGCCGGCCCCGACTCTACTGTCTGGGGTTGCTCTACCTCAGGGCTCTCTTCCTCCACCGTCTCCGTCTCCTGTCCCGGAGTCCAAGACTCCTCATAGGCAGGAGGCGCAGAGGGTTCGGGGGTTGGTACCCCAACTGCCTCTTGTGGAATTGGTCTTTTGGATTCCTTGGCTAGCAACAGCTGACTCGCTGGTGGATTTATGAGACACACCAACCCGTTTGCCTTCGCTAGGGCCTTTCTCAGGTCCTCTAGCTCCCGGCGGCAAGCGCTGTGGTTGGTGTTCTCAGATCTATCCTCCATGGCCATCTTATATGCTGCCCTGGCTCCCAGGAGCTTTTCCTCTTGGGCATCTACTTGTTTGGCTAGACGGAAACACCTCTCTCTCATTCTACCTTCACTGGCCTTGGCCTCAACGACCTGACATTTTAAATATTCTACCCGGGTTTCGTGGCAGCGAATTACAGAGCGGCGTTCCTGATTCAGCGCGTCAAGCGATTCAATCAGTTTTTGACCTCCCGCAACCTTTTCCTCTACGTCTTTAAGCAAGCCGTTGATCTGGACTGTCTGTGCTGCAACTACCTGGTCCAAAAGCTGGACTTGCTTCTTGTAGCACATCAGCCAGACCGCCTTTTCTACAGATTTCTTATGCTCTCTACCCGTGGTCCACTTGATGGCTGCGTCTAGCGGGCGCCTATCCCTTAGTAGATCAGATATCCATTGTTTTGTGAGGTTGACTTTTCCGAAAACATAATCTGCTATTCTTTCATCCATCACATTTCGTTTATTCAGATCTTGATCTAACACACTACTTTCCTGCTGCCAAGGTCCTGCCGCGGTCGCCATTTCTGTAGGTTTTTTTTTCCTGCTCTCTTGCCCGTTCTGGCCCCCTGCCAGGCTTCGTGCAAGAATTACCCTTGAGTGGTTCGACCCACCCCCCCTACGGTTCTAGACCTTGGACTTAGATGCAGAGAACAGTAGTGCAGAGAAGAGGACTCAATAGACCAGGCTGAATAGCACAAAATGGATGCTTTTATTTTTGAACAGTTTGAAGCATTACAAAATACATGTCATAGGCACAGATTAAAGTAACTACAATCATGCACAAATTTATGAACTTGACTCTATGGAAATGGGGAACACACGGCACATCGTAAAAGGGGAAACACATTACTATTTCCCTTAACCCCCTCCCCTATACCTAAACTAAGTTTCGACCTGGGGAACTTGGGATCATGCTCACCACTCTCGAAATCGCGAAAAGGGGTTCGCAGCCTTTTTGGCACCGCTTCCCGTCGTCACGTGGATTGGAAGCTTCTGGCGCAGTCGATATTCTCTCCTCCCTCGAGGCGGTGGGGTAGATCCAGCCTCGATGAGCGCTCGTCAAGATTGAGATCCACTAGGCCTGTCGTGGATTTTTGTTCGTGGAGTAGACCTAGATGCAGGTTATGCACATGGGAGAATCTTGTGGCATCGATCGCCGGTTCTCCAGAGGGTTTCTTCTCCGTCGGCCTGGGTCGTCGATGATCTCCCGACCCCAGTACCCGGGCCACCCTTGTCGTCTTCTCGTCGTGGCTGAGCCTTGTTTGGCTGAACACCGGCCACGTTGTCCTTTTTCCGAAACCGTCCGTCTTTAAAAAGACGAAAACGTTTTCATCGATCTGCCGAAGTGGAAGAGGCGCCGATCCGGGCACCGTCCGCCCTTCGTTCGTTCCTCGTAGAAGAAAGTTCTTGAAGAAATGGAAGCCTGAAGTCGCCCAACAAGAAGCCGTAGCAGTGAAGAAGTAACTTGGATGGACTTTCAATCCATATGTTATACTCTTTTGGGACAGTCTTATCTCCCGCCAAATCATAGTCCTGTCTTTGTATTAATTTTGGCGGGCAGAGATCTCTGCAGGGGCGCTTTGTCTTGTAACGGAACCGGTGATAACTTGAACTGGCCTTCCTGGCCGATAATGTCTGTTAATGTCCTTTGCATTGTCACCGCGGCTCGGTTCGCATATTGATCGGTCCGGACATTTTCCTTGATGGCTGCTAAACGGTTTTTCCTTTGTACAATAAATGGGTATAAGTGTTTTTACATTGTCCGCCCATATCTTGATGGGCCCCATCCTGTACTTATAATCCATTGAATATGTATGCTGTTGCTCTGAGTTTCGGTTCCCAGATACTGGCTTTCGCGGGTTTACTGTCTTCAATCCACAAGCCTGTCTAGCTTGCAGTAACAGAAATAAACTGGTTCAGAAACTGATCACGGGGCCTGGCGGCCATTTTGTATGCCCTTTTATCAAAGGTTTTTCTGTGCAAGCTTACTTTGGTCAATAAACAGTCTTATTTTATCCAGTTTTCTTGCGTGATTTTTGCTGAAAGTTTTCGAATCTTACACAATCTCTCTCTCTCACACTCCCAATATCTCTCTCTCTCTCACACTCCCAATCTCTCTCTCTCTCTCAGACTACCAATCTCTCTCTCTCACACTCCCAATCTCTCTCTCTCTCACACTCCCAATCTCTCTCTCTCACACTCCCAGTCTCTCTCTCTCTCACACTCCCAATCTCTCACACACACCCAAACTCTCTGTCTCTCTCACACTCCCAATCTCTCTCTCTCTCTCTCACACTCCCAATCTCTCTCTCTCTCACTCCCAGTCTCTCTCTCTCTCACACTCCCAGTCTCTCTCTCTCTCTCACTCCCAGTCTCTCTCTCTCTCTCACACTCCCAATCTCTGTCTCTCACACTCCCAATCTCTCTCTCACACTCCCAATCTCTCTCTCTCTCACACTCCCAAACTCTCTCTCTCACACTCCCAATCTCTCTCTCTCTCACACTACCAATCTCTCTCTCTCACACTCCCAGTCTCTCTCTCTCTCAGACTCCCAGTCTCTCACACACTCCCAAACTCTCTGTCTCTCTCACACTCCCAGTCTCTCTCTCTCTCACACTTCCAATCTCTCTCTCTCTCCCACTCCCACTCTATCTCTGTCTCACACTCCCAATCTCTCTCTCTCTCACACTCCCAATCTCTCTCTCACACTACCAATCTCTCTCTCTCTCACACTCCCAGTCTCTCTCTCTCTCACACTCCCAGTTTCTCTCCCTCTCACTCTCCCAATCTCGCTCTCTCTCACACTCCCAATCTCTCTCTCTCTCACGCTCCCAGTTTCTCTCCCTCTCACACTCCTAATCTCTCTCTCTCTCACACTACCAATCTGTCTCTCTCACACTCCCAATCTCTCTCTCTCTCTCACACTCCCAATCTCTCTCTCTCTCTCACACTCCCAATCTCTCTGTCTCTCTCACACTCCCAATCTCTCTCTCCCTCACACTCCAAATCTCTCTCTCTCACACTCCCAATCTCTCTCTCTCTCACTCCCAAACTCTCTCTCTCACACTCCCAAACTCTCTCTATCTCACACTCCCAATCTCTCTCTCACACTCCCAATCTCTCCCTCTCTCACACTCCCAATCTCTCTCTCTCACACTCCCAATCTCTCTCTCTCTCACACTCCCAATCTCTCTCTCTCACACTCCCAATCTCTCTCTCTCTCACACTCCCAATCTCTCTCTCTCACACTCCCAATCGCTCTCTCTCACACTCCCAATCTCTCTCTCTCACTCCCAATCTCTCTCTCACACTCTCAATCTCTCTCTCTCTCACACTCCCAATCTCTCCCTCTCTCTCTCACACCCCTAATCTACCTCTCTCACTCCCAATCTCTCTATCTCTCACTCCCAATCTCACTCTGTCTCACACTCCTAGTCTCTCTCTCTCTCTCACACTTCCAATCTCTCTCTCTCTCACACTCCCACTCTCTCTCTGTCTCACAATCCCAATCTCTCTCTCTCTCACACTACCAATCTCTCTCTCTCACACTCCCAGTCTCTCTCTCTCTCACACTCCCAGTTTCTCTCCCTCTCACTCTCCCAATCTCTCTCTCTCTCACACTCCCAATCTCTCTCTCTCTCACACTCCCAGTTTCCGTCCCTCTCACACTCCTAATCTCTCTCTCTCTCACACTACCAATCTGTCTCTCTCACACTCCCAATCTCTCTCTCTCTCTCACACTCCCAATCTCTCTCTCTCTCTCATACTCCCAATTTCTCTCTCTCTCTCACTCCCAGTCCCTCTCTCACACTCCCAATCTCTCTCTCTTTCACACTCCCAATCTCTCTCTCTCACTCCCAGACTCTCTCTCTCTCTCTCCCTCCCAATCTCTCTCTCTCACACTCACAATCTCTCTCTCTCTCACACTCCCAATCTCTCTCTCTCACACTCCCAGTCTCTCTCTCTCTCACACTCCCAATCTCTCACACACTCCTAAACTCTCTGTCTCTCTCACACTCCCAATCTCTCTCTCTCTCTCTCACACTCCCAATCTCTCTCTCTCTCACTCCCAATCTCTGTCTCTCACACTCCCAGTCTCTCTCTCTCTCACACTCCCAGTCTCTCTCTCTCTCTCACACTCCCAATCTCTGTCTCTCACACTCCCAATCTCTCTCTCACACTCCCAATCTCTCTCTCTCTCACACTCCCAAACTCTCTCTCTCACACTCCCAATCTCTCTCTCTCTCACACTACCAATCTCTCTCTCTCACACTCCCAGTCTCTCTCTCTCTCAGACTCCCAGTCTCTCACACACTCCCAAACTCTCTGTCTCTCTCACACTCCCAGTCTCCCTCTCTCTCTCGCACACTTCCAATCTCTCTCTCTCTCACACTCCCACTCTATCTCTGTCTCACACTCCCAATCTCTCTCTCTCTCACACTCCCAATCTCTCTCTCTCTCTCACACTACCAATCTCTCTCTCTCTCACACTCCCAGTCTCTCTCTCTCTCACACTCCCAGTTTCTCTCCCTCTCACTCTCCCAATCTCGCTCTCTCTCACACTCCCAATCTCTCTCTCTCTCACGCTCCCAGTTTCTCTCCCTCTCACACTCCTAATCTCTCTCTCTCTCACACTACCAATCTGTCTCTCTCACACTCCCAATCTCTCTCTCTCTCTCACACTCCCAATTTCTCTCTCTCTCACACTCCCAATCTCTCTGTCTCTCTCACACTCCCAATCTCTCTCTCCCTCACACTCCCAATCTCTCTCTCTCACACTCCCAATCTCTCTCTCTCTCACTCCCAAACTCTCTCTCTCACACTCCCAAACTCTCTCTATCTCACACTCCCAATCTCTCTCTCTCACACTCCCAATCTCTCTCTCTCACACTCCCAATCTCTCCCTCTCTCACACTCCCAATCTCTCTCTCTCACACTCCCAATCTCTCTCTCTCACACTCCCAATCTCTCTCTCTCACACTCCCAATCTCTCTCTCTCTCACACTCCCAATCTCTCTCTCTCACACTCCCAATCGCTCTCTCTCACACTCCCAATCTCTCTCTCTCTCACTCCCAATCTCTCTCTCACACTCTCAGTTCAGTTCAGTTCAGTTCAGTTCAAATGCTTTATTGGCATGAAAGTTTACAGAGAACCATATTGCCAAAGCTTACATAGCAAAAAGGTACAGTTTTCCAACATTCTGTAGGTGTCAATCGATTTGACATTTGTTGGGTATATACAATATTACTTTTAAACAATATTAATTTTAAACAGTCTTTCTACTTCATTTGGTACGTTCAATATTAATTTTAAACAGTCTTACTTTTAAACAGTCCTCAGGTTGTGACATGTTGTTACATATTTAGCCCCAAGGTATGGTCTGTCTCCTTCTCCTAGGACTAATCTCAATTTTGACAGATCATCCAATTCCTTGAAATCTGGAGTTGTTTGGCTTAGCTTGTTGAATAATATGTTTCTTGATGTGTTGAATTTTTCGCATTTTAGGAGGAAATGCATTTCTGTTTCAACCTCGCCAGCCAGACATTGATCGCATATTCTATTCTCTCTAGGCTGCCAGGATTTCTTGTATCTGCCTTTTTCAATTTCCAGTTGGTGGTCGCTTAGTCTGTACCTGGTGAGGGTCTGTCTCTGTTTTGTGTCTCTGATGGTCGTGAGGTAGTCTGCCAGTTTATATTCTCTTTTTAGGGCCCGGTAACATTCTAATCTGCTTTGGCTTTCGGTTATTTTGTTCCAATGTTCCAGGTAGGTTTCTTTGCATTTTTTAATGATTTGGTTCACTCGGATTGGTGTTTGGACGGCTGTGTTGGTCTGGGGCTGGTCAGGGTCCGGCTGAGTACTTAGTTTCAGTAGCAGCTGACTCAGGGGACTCTTTTCTGGGTTTAGCTCTTGGGTCTGAAAGGCTTTGAAATGAAGGGTGTCTGGGGAGCTAGATTTGAGGTGATTTAGGAAGTTTAGTGCTCGTTTTTGGATGTTTATTATCAGTGGGTATCTGCCTAGTTCGGCTCTGCATGCATTTGTTGGCGTTTTTCTTTGGGTGCGAAGGATGCTTCGGCAGAATTCTGCATGTAGGGCTTCTATTGTGTGTTTTTCCCATTTAGTGTAGCTTTGGTGATTTAGCGGGCCCCATACTTCACTACCGTACAGTGCAATGGGCAGGATTATGCTGTCAAAAATTTTGAGCCAGATTTTGATTGGGATTTCGATGTTGTAGAATTTTCTTTTTATTGCATATAGGGCTCTTCGGGCTTTTTCTTTTAGTGCATTCACTGCTATGCTGAAGCTCCCTGATGCTGTAATAGTTAGACCAAGGTAGGTGTAGCTCATAGTGTGTCCTATAGTGGTATCACTGAGGGTAAACTGGTATTTGTTTTCCTGACATCTGGGTCTTTTCTGAAAAATCATGATGTTGGTTTTCTTTAGATTTACTGTTAGAGCCCAATTTTGGCAGTATTTGTCGAGTAGGTCTAGTTGTTGTTGTAATCCCTGTTCTGTGGGAGACAGCAGAACCAGGTCGTCCGCATAGAACAGGGACTTCACTTCTCCATCCAGGAGACGGAGACCTGGTGACTCGCTTTGCTCCAGCATGTCTGCTAATTCATTTATGTATATGTTGAACAGGGTCGGGCTCAAATTGCAGCCCTGCCGGACGCCTCTTCTCTGGGTGAAGAAATCGGTGCGTTTGTCTCCAATTTTGACCCCGCATTTGTTTTTCAGATACATTGATTTAATAAGGTAATAGACTTTGCCCCCTATTCCACACTGAAGAAGTTTATAATAGAGCCCTTCGTGCCATATAGAGTCAAAGGCTTTCTTGAAGTCGATGAAACAGGCGAATATTTTCCCATTTTTTGTTTGGTGTTTATGTTTTTCAATGAGGGTGTGAAGGGTATAGATATGGTCGGCGGTGCGGTGTTTTGGAAGAAAGCCTATTTGGTTTTTTCTGAGGATATTATGTTTGTTAAGAAAATCAAGTAATCTACTATTTAGAATACTGCAGAATAACTTCCCTAGACAACTGTTGACACAGATGCCGCGGTAGTTATTTGGGTCTGATTTGTTTCCACTTTTATATATGGGGGAGATTAGTCCTTGGCACCAGATATCGGGAAAACAGCCTGAGCGTAATATGATGTTGAATAGTTTGAGTATCGCACCCTGCATCTCCATATTGCTGAACTTTAGCATTTCATTTTTGATGTTGTCTGGGCCACAGGCTTTCTTTAGGTGGAGAGATTTTGTTTTTGTGGCCAGTTCTTTCCATGTGATTGGGGAGTCTAGAGGGTTTTGGTTGTCTTTAATTGTTGCTTCTAATGTGTGGAGTTTTTCTGTGACCTGATGTTGACTTGGGTTTGTTTTGTTTTTTGGGATGTCTTTGTAGAGGTTTTCAAAATGTGTTCTCCAGATGTCGCCATCTTGGATTGGTAATGCTTGCAATTGTGTTGTACTCAGGTTATTCCACATTTCCCAGAATTGTTTTGGATTGGTGGAGTTTTCAATTTCTTCGAGTATTTTGTGGGTATAGTTTTGTGTTTTGTTCCTAATGGTGTGTTTATATCTTTTGAGGGTTTCATTGTATCTAGTACGTAGGTCCGGATTGTTTGGTTGCCGATGCTTTTGGTTTGATATTTTTCTCAGGTCTTTTCTGGCATTTTTGCATTCGTGGTCAAACCATTTCATATTTTTATTTTGTCTTTTGTGATGCTTCCTCTTCTGTTTCACGAGGTCGGCTTTTACAGCTGCCTCATGGAAGATCATATTTATATCCTCTATGGCCGTGTTTACACCATCTCTGGTGATCTCATATAGATTTTCTTTAAATTTTGAAATTTTACTTGTGAGATCAGGTGAATTTAGTGCTGTGATGAATTTATCTCCACTGTCTGGGGCCCATCTGTATGTCTGGTTTATTTTATGTAGCTTACTGTGTTCCTTTTTTGTGTCTGTAGTTTGGGCAGAAAGTTTAAGGTACACATTTATTTGGTTATGGTCTGAGAGGGGGGATTGCTGCCTGACAGTGAATGCGTTGATATCGCAGGGGTCCAGGTCAGTGATTGTATAGTCCACCACACTAGACCCAAGAGTTGAGGAGTATGTGAGTCTCCCTAGGGAGTCCCCTCTGAACCTACCATTAACTATGTACAGGCCTAAGGCTCGGCAGAGTTGCACTACCTCCCTACCGCTTTTATTTATTTCACGATCAAGGTTGTTCCGATTTGCGATGGCTGGTGTGACATCTAAAGGGGTCTGGCCAAACACATGGTTGTTTCCCTGTGGGTCTATGAAGTCAGGTTCACAACCGGTCCTTGCATTTAGGTCCCCACATATTATCACCTTTCCTTGGGCCTGGAAATGGCTGATTTCCATGTGGAGAGTATCAAATAACTCCTCTTCGAAATATGGCGAATCTATTGGAGGTATGTAGATCGCACATAAGTAAACATCTTTTTTTGCTATTCCTATATTTTTATCTAGTTTTAGCCATACGTGTGATTTCCCCTGTTTTACCGGTGAGATGTGTTTGTCCAGTTCTCCCTTATACCACACCAATATTCCCCCGGAGGTTCTGCCCTTGCGTGTTTTAGTGTTCTTTACTGAAGGCACAATGATTTCATGGTACATTGGAGGACAGTGGGTCGGCATGTCCTTTTGGCACCATGTTTCTGTTAACACAATTATATCAATGTCTTTTATAGCTTTTAGGAATTCAGGGTCTGTACTCTTCATCCCAAAAGTTGAGGAGCGGAGGCCCTGGATATTCCAGCAGCTTATGTGGAAAGAACGCATTTATATAGTTCAATAAAACGAAATAAAATGGACCTATTTTGTGGGATGAGTGTGGAAACACTATTTTCTATAATGCTAAGTGATGATTTAGTATAAATTTCATGAGGCATGCACATATATCTATCTAATAATAGTAATAATACTGATAAGATAACAATAATGATAATGATAAATAACAATATTAATAATTTCTCCGGCTTTCTATCAGGCTGTTCAGCATCGTCATGATCTTTCTCAGTTCTTGGTCTACAGTCTGTGGTCTAGAGGGGGGTCTTGGGTCAGGTATAAAAGCACGGTTCTGTTGTCGGTTTTGTAAAGGGGGGTGGGGGACATTGGTGGTCCTGTTTGGGCTCCCAATGGTAGGGGGGGTGGGAGGGCTGCGTCTTTTGGCAATGTTTATGAGGTTTCTTGCGAAGACCCACATCCGCTGTTTGAGTAGATGTATTTCGTCATAGAGGTCCCTTGTGTTGATGTTTGGATGATGGGCCAGGGAGACGTTGGGGAGGCCAGAACATCTCGTGTCGATCTCCCTGTTGGTGTTGTGGATTATATAGGCTGGGGTGTCCTTTCTGGGCAGTAGTGTGGAGATCACGATCCGCGCCTCGGGGAATTCCCTGCTGGCCTTTTCTGCCATCCTGCTCACCGCCCAAGCCGTGCCTTCCTGTAGGGTGCGTAGGTCGTTCGTGCCTGTGTGGATCACAATCCATTTGGGGCTTCCAAGGGATTCTTTGTTCAGGATCTTCATTGCTTGGCCTGTGTTGCTGCACCAATTTTTTCAGGACTTGATGGTCTGGGAACAGCCTCTGGGGGTCCAGAAACTTTCCGTTGGAGTCGGTCAGCAGGACCGCCTGAGGGGCTGGTTTTTCAGACTGGGTAACAGTAGTCTGGGTAGGACTCGCCTGGTGGCTGGTTGTTGGCTGGGTTTCTGGGATATGTTGTGTGGCAGGAGCGGGGTTTGGGGCTTTCGGTGTGTCCTCGTTTGCGGGGGTATCTGTCGGTTTTTGTGTTCCTGTGTGTGAGGACTGGGTAGCAGTAGTCTGGGCATGACTCGACTGAGGGCTGGTTGGAGCGGGGTTTGTGGCTTTCGGTGTGTCTTCGTGTGGGGTGGCATCCGGCGGGTTCTGTGTCCTTGTGTGTGTTGTTTTTGTGTCCTCAGGTTTTTGGACCTTAAGAGGTTTGTGTTGCCTGCTGAGCCTTTCTACGGTCTCCTTCATTTTGTTTAGTTGAGTACGGAGTTCTTTGATCTCATTTCTTTGCTCCTCTATGGTCTTTCTCAGCTTGTGGATGGTGGACTCGTGTTCCGTTTTTAGCTGTTTGAATTCCTCCTTCAAATTCTTGGCCAGTGTTTCTCTGTATTCGTTGAAATCAAGTTCTAGTTTGGCCAGATTCTCTTTCATCATTTTGTTTTCGTTGAGGTGTGTGGGGGGGGTGGAGATGTACAGGGAGGTGTTTTCCTCTGCTGGTCTCTCTTCTTCTTCCTCCACTTGGCTCTCCTCATCCTCTGTTCGACTCTCTTTTGCTTCCTGTCCATTGGTCCTCTTTGTGTCTGCCTTAGTTTTCAACTGGGGGAATTCCTTTTCGAAGGTGTCCAGATTTTCCACATTCCCCTGTATCATGATCTTTCTATTTTTGTTGTAGTAGCTTATGGTTAGCAGGGGGTCATCTTTATCTAGGTTTCCATCTTTACATATTTTCAGTCTGCCTCCACTGCCAATACCTTCACTGGAGACGTATGTGTAGTGTTTTTGTAAAGTCTCCTTCCAGGAGGTGACGTATTCGGTGTAGAATATGAGGTTGTTCTTCAGCTTAGTCCCTTTGTGTGTGGTATAGTCCACGTAGAGGATTTCTGGGTTATTTTTTAGTGTTGTGTACTTGTATTTTTCCTTTGCTTTATTTTTTGTGCATTGCTCAGGATATATCATTTCCCTGCTCATTGTAGTCGTTTGTTTTTTGTCTCAGATAGATAACTTTTTTTTTTCTCTTTTTTGTGTCGTGTTCCACCTTAGCCCACTTTTAGGTCCAAAATTGGGAGTTTTTCAGGGGTTCATCTTTGATATAGCTGCTCTTAAAGGTTTATCTTTCTCTTTTTCTCACAGGCTCTTGGTTCGGGTAGTTTATCGTTTCTCTCGGGTTTCTATTCCTTTTCCTCGCGGGTTTGTTGTTCTTTTTTCAGGTTTTTTTTTTTTTTTTGAGCTAAATTTAAATAAAATTAAACTTTTTCCGAACTAACTTTAACTAAAATGAAACTTAGGTAGAGTTAGGTAAAACTTATTTCTCCGGCTTTTTCTCTCCAGCTGGTGTTTCCTCTCCTCTCTCTCTCTCTCATGCTCTCTCGCTCCGTCTCTCTCTTTCTAGGTGCAGTTACCTCTCTTTGCTCCTTTTCTCCTTTCAGCCGTTTCCCTTCGTTCAAATTTCGCGCTCTCAGCTCCCAACGCTCTCTTCGGGCTTCTGCCCTGGCCCCAGCCCCTCGGCTCGGCTGTGCTGTCCCGGCCCGGTGTTTGTCCGAGTTTCTCCGACCCCGGAGTTTCTCGGGTTTCAGGCCCCGGGCTTGCTCGCTCTCCAGGCCCGACCCGATCCGGCACCCCTACCTCTCCACTCGCCTCTTTGACTGGCTCGGGCCGCTCCTCCCGGTCTGGGTCTACTCCTGTTGCTGCTCGCTCTCCTTCTCTCCGGTGCCTCGCTCGGCCCGGTTCCTCGGGCCTTTCTCCAGCTTCAGGCTCCGTGCTCCGGTTGCTGCTCGGGCTCTGCTCTCTCTCTCTCCCTGTTTTGGAGTTCTCTCTCTCTGTTCCCGGTTTCTCTCTCTCTGTTCCCGGGTTTTCCTGCGCTGTTCTGGCTCCGATCCCCCGGCCGCTGTTTTGCTTTGAACGGTCGGTTGCGCGGCGCCTCTCTCCCCCTGTTTCTCGCTCTCTCTCTCTCGGACTCTCTCTCTCACACTCCCAATCTCTCTGTCTCTCTCACACTCCCAATCTCTCTCTCCCTCACACTCCCAATCTCTCTCTCTCACACTCCCAATCTCTCTCTCTCTCACTCCCAAACTCTCTCTCTCACACTCCCAAACTCTCTCTATCTCACACTCCCAATCTCTCTCTCTCACACTCCCAATCTCTCCCTCTCTCACACTCCCAATCTCTCTCTCTCACACTCCCAATCTCTCTCTCTCTCACACTCCCAATTTCTCTCTCTCTCACACTCCCAATCTCTCTCTCTCTCACACTCCCAATCTCTCTCTCTCACACTCCCAATCGCTCTCTCTCACACTCCCAATCTCTCTCTCTCTCACTCCCAATCTCTCTCTCACACACTCAATCTCTCTCTTTCTCACACTCCCAATCTCTCCCTCTCTCTCTCACACTCCCAATCTCTCTCTCTCACTCCCAATCTCTCTCTCTCTCACTCCCAATCTCACTCTGTCTCACACTCCCAGTCTCTCTCTCTCTCTCACACACTCCCAGTCTCTCTCCCTCTCACTCTCCCAATCTCTCTCCCTCTCACACTCCCAATCTCTCTCTCTCTCACACTCCCAGTTTCTGTCCCTCTCACACTCCTAATCTCTCTCTCTCTCACACTACCAATCTGTCTCTCACACACTCCCAATCTCTCTCTCTCTCACACTCCCAATCTCTCTCTCTCTCACTCCCACTCTCTCTCTCTCACAATCACAATCTCTCTCTCTCTCACACTCCCAGTCTCTCTCTCTCTCACACTCCCAATTACTCTCCCTCTCACACTCCCAATCTCTCTCTCTCACTCCCAATCTCTCTCTCTCACAATCCCAATCTTCTCTCTCTCTCACACTCCCAGTCTCTCTCTCTCTCACACTCCCAGTTTCTCTCCCTCTCACACTCCCAATCTCTCTCTCTCTCACTCCCAGTCTCACTCTCTCACACTCCCAATCTCTCTCTCTCTCACACTACCAATCTCTCTCTCTCACACTCCCAGTCTCTCTCTCTCTCAGACTCCCAATCTCTCACACACTCCCAAACTCTCTGTCTCTCTCACACTCCCAATCTCTTTCTCTCTCTCACACTCCCAATCTCTCTCTCTCTCACACTCCCAGTCTCTCTCTCTCTCTCACACTCCCAATCTCTGTCTCTCACACTCCCAATCTCTCTCTCTCTCACTCCCAGTCTCTCTCTCTCACACTCCCAATCTCTCTCTCTCTCACACTCCCAATCTCTCTCTCTCTCTCTCTCTCACACTCCCAATCTCTCTCTCTCTCACTCCCAGTCTCTCTCTCTCTCACACACCCAGTCTCTCTCTCTCTCACACTCCCTGTCTCTCTCTCTCTCTCACACGCCCAATCTCTGTCTCTCACACTCCCAATCTCTCTCTCACACTCCCAATCTCTCTCTCTCTCACACTCCCAAACTCTCTCTCTCACACTCCCAATCTCTCTCTCTCTCACACTACCAATCTCTCTCTCTCACACTCCCAGTCTCTCTCTCTCTCAGACTCCCAATCTCTCACACACTCCCAAACTCTGTCTCTCTCACACTCCCAGTCTCTCTCTCTCTCTCTCACACTTCCAATCTCTCTCTCTCTCACACTCCCACTCTATCTCTGTCTCACACTCCCAATCTCTCTCTCTCTCACACTCCCAATCTCTCTCTCTCTCTCACACTACCAATCTCTCTCTCTCTCACACTCCCAGTCTCTCTCTCTCACACACTCCCAGTTTCTCTCCCTCTCACTCTCCCAATCTCGCTCTCTCTCACACTCCCAATCTCTCTCTCTCTCACACTCCAAGTTTCTCTCCCTCTCACACTCCTAATCTCTCTCTCTCTCACACTACCAATCTGTCTCTCTCACACTCCCAATCTCTCTCTCTCTCTCACACTCCCAATCTCTCTCTCTCTCTCACACTCCCAATCTCTCTGTCTCTCTCACACTCCCAATCTCTCTCTCCCTCACACTCCCAATCTCTCTCTCTCACACTCCCAATCTCTCTCTCTCTCACTCCCAAACTCTCTCTCACACTCCCAAACTCTCTCTATCTCACACTCCCAATCTCTCTCTCTCACACTCCCAATCTCTCTCTCTCACACTCCCAATCCCTCCCTCTCTCACACTCCCAATCTCTCTCTCTCTCACTCCCAATCTCTCTCTCTCTCACTCCCAATCTCTCTCTGTCACACACTTCCAATCTCTCTCTCTCTCACACTCCCAGTCTCTCTCTCTCTCACACTCCCAATCTCTCTCTCTCTCACACTCCCAATCTCTCTCTCTCCCTCCCAATCTCTCTCTGTCTCACACACCCAGTCTCTCTCTCTCTCTCACACTTCCAATCTCTCTCTCTCTCACACTCCCAAACTCTCTCTATCTCACACTCCCAATCTCTCTCTCTCTCACACTCCCAATCTCTCTCTCTCACACTCCCAATCCCTCCCTCTGTCACACTCCCAATCTCTCTCTCTCTCACTCCCAATCTCTCTCTCTCTCACTCCCAATCTCTCTCTGACTCACACTCCCAGTCTCTCTCTCTCTCACACTTCCAATATCTCTCTCTCTCACACTCCTACTCTCTCTCTGACTCACAATCCCAATCTCTCTCTCTCTCACACTCCCAATCTCTCTCTCTCTCTCACACTACCAATCTCTCTCTCTCTCACACTCCCAGTCTCTCTCTCTCTCACACTCCCAATCTCTCTCTCTCTCACACTCCCAATCTCTCTCTCTCCCTCCCAATCTCTCTCTGTCTCACACACCCAGTCTCTCTCTCTCTCTCACACTTCCAATCTCTCTCTCTCTCACACTCCCAGTCTCTCTCTCTCTCACACACTCCCAGTCTCTCTCTCTCTCACACTCCCAGTTTCTCTCCCTCTCACTCTCCCAATCTCTCTCTCTCTCACACTCCCATTCTCTCTCTCTCACACTCCCAGTTTCTCTCCCTCTCACACTCCTAATCTCTCTCTCTCTCACACTACCAATCTGTCTCTCTCACACTCCCAATCTCTCTCTCTCTCTCACACTACCAATCTCACTCTCTCTCTCATACTCGCAATCTCTCTCTCTCTCTCACACTCCCAATCTCTCTCTCTCTCACACTCCCAATCTCTCTCTCTCACACTCCCAATCTCTCTCTCTCTCACACTCCCAATCTCTCTCTCTCGCTCACACTTACAATCTCTCTCTCTCACACTCCCAATCTCTCTCTCTCTCACACTCCCAATCTCTCTCTCTCACACTCCCAAACTCTCTCTATCTCACACTCCCAATCTCTCTCTCTCACACTCCCAATCTCTCTGTCTCACACTCCCAATCTCTCTCTCTCTCACACTCCCAAGCTCTCTCTCTCACACTCCCAATCTATCTCTCTCACACTCCCAATCTCCCTCTCTCTCTCACACTCCCAATCTCTCTCTCTCTCACACTCCCAATCTCTCTCTCTCACACTCCCAATCTCTCTCTCTCACACTCCCAATCTCTCTCTCTCTCACACTCCCAATCTCTGTCTCTCTCACACTCCCAATCTCTCTCTCTCACACTCCCAATCTCTCTCTCTCACACACTCCGATTCTCTCTCTCTCACACACTCCCAGTCTCTCTCTCTCACTTCCAATCTCTCTCTCACTCCCAATCTCTCTCTTTCTCACACTCCCAATCTCTCACTCTCTCTCTCACACTCCCCATCTCTCTCTCTCTCACTCCCAATCTCTCTCTCTCACACTCCCAATATCTCTCTCTCTCTCACACTCCCAATCTCTCTCTCTTTCTCTCACTACCAATCTCTCTTACACTCCCAATCTCGCTCTCTCTCACACTCCCAATCTCTCTCATACTCCCAATCTCTCTCTCTCTCTGTCACTCCCAGTCCCTCTCTCTCACACTCCCAATCTCTCTCTCTTTCACACTCCCAATCTCTCTCTCTCACTCCCAGACTCTCTCTCTCTCTCACTCCCTCCCAATCTCTCTCTCTCACACTCCCAATCTCTCTCTCTCTCTCACACTCCCAATCTCTCTCTCTCACACTCCCAGTCTCTCTCTCTCTCACACTCCCAATCTCTCACACACTCCCAAACTCTCTGTCTCTCTCACACTCCCAATCTCTCTCTCTCTCTCTCACACTCCCAATCTCTCTTTCTCTCACTCCCAGTCTCTCTATCTCTCACACTCCCAATCTCTCTCTCTCTCACACTCCCAGTCGCTCTCTCTCTCACACTCCCAATCTCTCTCTCTCTCACTCCCAATCTCTCTCTCACACTCTCAATCTCTCTCTCTCGCACTCCCAATCTCTCCCTCTCTCTCTCACACTCCCAATATAACTCTCTCACTCCCAATCTCTCTCTCTCTCACGCCCAATCTCACTCTGTCTCACACTCCCAGTCTCTCTCTCTCTCTCACACTTCCAATCTCTCTCTCTCTCACACTCCCACTCTTTCTCTGTCTCACAATCCCAATCTCTCTCTCTCTCACACTCCCAATCTCTCTCTCTCTCTCACACTACCAATCTCTCTCTCTCACACTCCCAGTCTCTCTCTCTCTCACACTCCCAGTTTCTCTCCCTCTCACTCTCCCAATCTCTCTCTCTCTCACACTCCCAATCTCTCTCTCTCTCACACTCCCAGTTTCTGTCCCTCTCACACTCCTAATCTCTCTCTCTCTCACACTATCAATCTGTCTCTCACGCACTCCCAATCTCTCTCTCTCTCTCACACTCCCAATCTCTCTCTCTCTCACTCCCAATCTCTCTCTCTCACAATCCCAATTACGCTCCCTCTCACACTCCCAATCTCTCTCTCTCTCACTCCCAATCTCTCTCTCTCACAATCCCAATCTCTCTCTCTCTCACACTCCCAGTCTCTCTCTCTCTCACACTCCCAGTTTCTCTCCCTCTCACACTCCCAATCTCTCTCTCTCTCACTCCCAGTCTCACTCTCTCACACTCCCAATCTCTGTCTCTCTCACACTCCCAATCTCTCTCTCTCACACTCCCAATCTCTCTCTCTCTCACACTACCAATCTCTCTCTCTCACACTCCCAGTCTCTCTCTCTCTCAGACTCCCAATGTCTCACACACTCCCAAACTCTCTGACTCTCTCACACTCCCAATCTCTCTCTCTCTCTCACACTCCCAATCTCTATCTCTCTCACTCTAATTCTCTCTCTCTCTCACACTCCCAGTCTCTCTCTCTCTCACACTCCCAGTCTCTCTCCCTCTCTCACACTCCCAATCTCTGTCTCTCACACTACCAATCTCTCTCTCTCTCACTCCCAGTCTCTCTCTCTCACACTCCCAATCTCTCTCTCACACTCCCAATCTCTCTCTCTCTCTCACACTCCCAATCTCTCTCTCTCTCACACTCCCAATCTCTCTCTCTCTCACTCCCAAACTCTCTCTCTCACACTCCCAATTTCTCCCTCTCTCACACTCCCAATCTCTCTCTCTCACACTCCCAACCTCTCTCTCTCACACACTCCCAATCTCTCTCTCTCACACACTCCCAATCACTCTCTCACACTCCCAATCTCTCTCTCACACTCCCAATCTCTCTCTCTCTCTCACACTCCCAATCTCTCTCTCTCTCACACTCCCAATCTCTCTCTCTCTCACTCCCAAACTCTCTCTCTCACACTCCCAATTTCTCCCTCTCTCACACTCCCAATCTCTCTCTCTCACACTCCCAACCTCTCTCTCTCACACACTCCCAATCTCTCTCTTTCTCACACTCCCAATCTCTCTCTCTCTCTCTCTCACACTCCCTATCTCTCTCTCTCTCACACTCCCAATCTCTCTCTCTCACACTCCCAATATCTCTCTCTCTCTCACACTCCCAATCTCTCTCTCTCTCACACTACCAATCTCTCTTACTCTCCCAATCTCGCTCTCTCACACACTCCCAATCTCTCTCATACTCCCAATCTCTCTCTCTCACACCCAGTCCCTCTCTCTCACACTCCCAATCTCTCACTCTCTCACACTCCCAATCTCTCTCTCTCACTCCCAGTCTCTCTCTCCCTCTCTCTCCCTCCCAATCTCTCTCTCTCACACTCACAATCTCTCTCTCTCACACACTCCCAATCTCTCTCTCTCACACTCCCAGTCTCTCTCCCTCTCACACTCCCAATCTCTCACACACTCCCAAACTCTCTGTGTCTCTCACACTCCCAATCTAACTCTCTCACTCCCAATCTCTCTCTCTCTCACGCCCAATCTCACTCTGTCTCACACTCCGAATCTCTCTCTCTCACACTCCCAGTCTCTCTCCCTCTCACACTCCCAATCTCTCACACACTCCCAAACTCTCTGTGTCTCTCACACTCCCAATCTAACTCTCTCACTCTCAATCTCTCTCTCTCTCACGCCCAATCTCACTCTGTCTCACACTCCCAGTCTCTCTCTCTCTCTCACACTCCCAGTCTCTCTCTCTCTCTCACACTCCCAATCTCTGTCTCTCACACTCCCAATCTCTCTCTCTCTCATTCCCAGTCTCTCTCTCTCACACTCCCAATCTCTCTCTCTCTCACACTCCCAATCTCTCTCTCTCACACTCCCAATCTCTCTCTCTCTCACACTACCAATCTCTCTCTCTCACACTCCCAGTCTCACTCACTCTGAGACTCCCAATCTCTCACACACTCCCAAACTCTCTGTCTCTCTCACACTCCCAATCTCTCTCTCTCTCTCTCACACTCCCAATCTCTCTCTCTCTCACACTCCCAGTCTCTCTCTCTCTCACACTCCCAGTCTCTCTCTCTCTCACACTCCCAGTCTCTCTCTCTCTCCCACTCTCCCAATCTCTGTCTCTCACACTCCCAATCTCTCTCTCTCTCACTCCCAGTCTCTCTCTCTCACACTCCCAGTCTCTCTCTCTCTCACACTCCCAATCTCTCTCTCTCTCTCACACTCCCAATCTCTCGCTCTCACACTCCCAATCTCTCTCTCTCTCACACTCCCAATCTCTCTCTCTCACTCCCAATCTCTCTCTCTCACACACCCAGTCTCTCTCTCTCTCTCACACTTCCAATCTCTCTCTCTCTCACACTCCCACTCTCTCTCTGTCTCACACTCCCAATCTCTCTCTCTCTCACACTCCCAATCTCTCTCTCTCTCACACTCCCAATCTCTCTCTCTCTCACACTCCCAGTCTCTCTCTCTCTCACACTCCCAGTTTCTCTCCCTCTCACTCTCCCAATCTCTCTCTCTCACACTACCAATCTGTCTCTCTCACACTCCCAATCTCTCTCTCTCTCTCACACTCCCAATCTCTCTCTCACACTCCCAATCTCTCTCTCACACTCCCAATCTCTCTCTCTCTCACTCCCAATCTCTATCTCTCACACTCCAAACTCTCTCTATCTCACACTCCCAATCTCTCTCTCTCACATTCCCAATCTCTCTCTCTCACTCCCAATCTCTCTCTCTCACACTCCCAATCTCTCTCTCTCACACTCCCAATCTCTCCCTCTCTCACACTCCCAATCTCTCTTTCTCACACTCCCAATCTCTCTCTCTCTCACACTCCTAATCTCTCTCTCTCTCTCACACTCCCAATCTCTCTCTCTCACACTCCCAATCAATTTCCAATTCCAATTAAAATGCTTTATTGGCATGAAAGTTTACAGAGAACCATATTGCCAAAGCTTACATAGCAAAAAGGTACAGTTTTCCAACATTCTGTAGGTGTCAATCGATTTGACATTTGTTGGGTACATACAATATTACTTTTAAACAATATTAATTTTAAACAGTCTTTGTACTTCATTTGGTACGTTCAATATTAATTTTAAACAGTCTTAATTTTAAACAGTCTTAATTTTAAACAGTCCTCAGGTTGTGACATGTTGTTACATATTTGGCCCCAAGGTATGGTCTGTCTCCTTCTCCTAGGACTAATCTCAATTTTGACAGATCATCCAATTCCTTGAAATCTGGGGTTGTTTGGCTTAGCTTGTTGAATAATATGTTTCTTGATGTGTTGAATTTTTCGCATTTTAGGAGGAAATGCATTTCTGTTTCAACCTCGCCAGCCAGACATTGATCGCATATTCTATTCTCTCTAGGCTGCCAGGATTTCTTGTATCTGCCTTTTTCAATTTCCAGTTGGTGGTCGCTTAGTCTGTACCTGGTGAGGGTCTGTCTCTGTTTTGTGTCTCTGATGGTCGTGAGGTAGTCTGCCAGTTTATATTCTCTTTTTAGGGCCCGGTAACATTCTAATCTGCTTTGGCTTTCGGTTATTTTGTTCCAATGTTCCAGGTAGGTTTCTTTGCATTTTTTAATGATTTGGTTCACTCGGATTGGTGTTTGGGCGGCTGTGTTGGTCTGGGGCTGGTCAGGGTCCGGCTGAGTACTTAGTTTCCGTAGCAGCTGACTCAGGGGACTCTTTTCTGGGTTTAGCTCTTGGGTCTGAAAGGCTTTGAAATGAAGGGTGTCTGGGGAGCTAGATTTGAGGTGATTTAGGAAGTTTAGTGCTCGTTTTTGGATGTTTATTATCAGTGGGTATCTGCCTAGTTCGGCTCTGCATGCATTTGTTGGCGTTTTCCTTTGGGTGCGAAGGATGCTTCGGCAGAATTCTGCATGTAGGGCTTCTATTGTATGTTTTTCCCATTTAGTGTAGCTTTGGTGATTTAGCGGGCCCCATACTTCACTACCGTACAGTGCAATGGGCAGGATTATGCTGTCAAATATTTTGAGCCAGATTTCTCTCTCACACTCCCAATCTCTCTCTCTCTCTCTCTCACACTCCCAATCTCTCTCTCTCACACTCCCAATCTCTCTCTCTCTCACACTCCCAATCTCTCTCTCTCACACTCTCAATCTCTCTCTCTCTCACTCCCAATCTCTCCCTCTCACACTCCCAAATTCTCTCTATCTCACACTCCCAATCTCTCTCTCTCACACTCCTAATCTCTCTCTCTCTCACACTCCCAATCTCTCTCTCCCACACTCCCAATCTCTCTCTCTCTCACACTCCCAAGCTCTCTCTCTCACACTCGCAATCTCTCTCTCTCTCACACTCCCAATCTCTCTCTCTCACACTCCCAGTCTCTCTCCCTCTCACACTCCCAATCTCTCACACACTCCCAAACTCTCTGTGTCTCTCACACTCCCAATCTAACTCTCTCACTCCCAATCTCTCTCTCTCTCACGCCCAATCTCACTCTGTCTCACACTCCCAGTCTCTCTGTCTCTCTCACACTCCCAGTCTCTCTCTCTCTCTCACACTCCCAATCTCTGTCTCTCACACTCCCAATCTCTCTCTCTCTCATTCCCAGTCTCTCTCTCTCACACTCCCAATCTCTCTCTCTCTCACACTCCCAATCTCTCTCTCTCACACTCCCAATCTCTCTCTCTCTCACACTACCAATCTCTCTCTCTCACACTCCCAGTCTCACTCACTCTGAGACTCCCAATCTCTCACACACTCCCAAACTCTCTGTCTCTCTCACACTCCCAATCTCTCTCTCTCTCTCTCACACTCCCAATCTCTCTCTCTCTCACACTCCCAGTCTCTCTCTCTCTCACACTCCCAGTCTCTCTCTCTCTCACACTCCCAGTCTCTCTCTCTCTCCCACTCTCCCAATCTCTGTCTCTCACACTCCCAATCTCTCTCTCTCTCACTCCCAGTCTCTCTCTCTCACACTCCCAATCTCTCTCAGTTCAGTTCAGTTCAGTTCAAATGCTTTATTGGCATGAAAGTTTACAGAGAACCATATTGCCAAAGCTTACATAGCAAAAAGGTACAGTTTTCCAACATTCTGTAGGTGTCAATCGATTTGACATTTGTTGGGTACATACAATATTACTTTTAAACAATATTAATTTTAAACAGTCTTTCTACTTCATTTGGTACGTTCAATATTAATTTTAAACAGTCTTACTTTTAAACAGTCCTCAGGTTGTGACATGTTGTTACATGTTTAGCCCCAAGGTATGGTCTGTCTCCTTCTCCTAGGACTAATCTCAATTTTGACAGATCATCCAATTCCTTGAAATCTGGGGTTGTTTGGCTTAGCTTGTTGAATAATATGTTTCTTGATGTGTTGAATTTTTCGCATTTTAGGAGGAAATGCATTTCTGTTTCAACCTCGCCAGCCAGACATTGATCGCATATTCTATTCTCTCTAGGCTGCCAGGATTTCTTGTATCTGCCTTTTTCAATTTCCAGTTGGTGGTCGCTTAGTCTGTACCTGGTGAGGGTCTGTCTCTGTTTTGTGTCTCTGATGGTCGTGAGGTAGTCTGCCAGTTTATATTCTCTTTTTAGGGCCCGGTAACATTCTAATCTGCTTTGGCTTTCGGTTATTTTGTTCCAATGTTCCAGGTAGGTTTCTTTGCATTTTTTAATGATTTGGTTCACTCGGATTGGTGTTTGGACGGCTGTGTTGGTCTGGGGCTGGTCAGGGTCCGGCTGAGTACTTAGTTTCAGTAGCAGCTCGCTCAGGGGACTCTTTTCTGGGTTTAGCTCTTGGGTCTGAAAGGCTTTGAAATGAAGGGTGTCTGGGGAGCTAGATTTGAGGTGATTTAGGAAGTTTAGTGCTCGTTTTTGGATGTTTATTATCAGTGGGTATCTGCCTAGTTCGGCTCTGCATGCATTTGTTGGCGTTTTTCTTTGGGTGCGAAGGATGCTTCGGCAGAATTCTGCATGTAGGGCTTCTATTGTGTGTTTTTCCCATTTAGTGTAGCTTTGGTGATTTAGCGGGCCCCATACTTCACTACCGTACAGTGCAATGGGCAGGATTATGCTGTCAAAAATTTTGAGCCAGATTTTGATTGGGATTTCGATGTTGTAGAATTTTCTTTTTATTGCATATAGGGCTCTTCGGGCTTTTTCTTTTAGTGCATTCACTGCTATGCTGAAGCTCCCTGATGCTGTAATAGTTAGACCAAGGTAGGTGTAGCTCATAGTGTGTCCTATAGTGGTATCACTGAGGGTAAACTGGTATTTGTTTTCCTGACATCTGGGTCTTTTCTGAAAAATCATGATGTTGGTTTTCTTTAGATTTTCTGTTAGAGCCCAATTTTGGCAGTATTTGTCGAGTAGGTCTAGTTGTTGCTGTAATCCCTGTTCTGTGGGAGACAGCAGAACCAGGTCGTCCGCATAGAACAGGGACTTCACTTCTCCATCCAGGAGACGGAGACCTGGTGACTCGCTTTGCTCCAGCATGTCTGCTAATTCATTTATGTATATGTTGAACAGGGTCGGGCTCAAATTGCAGCCCTGCCGGACGCCTCTTCTCTGGGTGAAGAAATCGGTGCGTTTGTCTCCAATTTTGACCCCGCATTTGTTTTTCAGATACATTGATTTAATAAGGTCATAGACTTTGCCCCCTATTCCACACTGAAGAAGTTTATAATAGAGCCCTTCGTGCCATATAGAGTCAAAGGCTTTCTTGAAGTCGATGAAACAGGCGAATATTTTCCCATTTTTTGTTTGGTGTTTATGTTTTTCAATGAGTGTGTGAAGGGTATAGATATGGTCGGCGGTGCGGTGTTTTGGAAGAAAGCCTATTTGGTTTTTTCTGAGGATATTATGTTTGTTAAGAAAATCAAGTAATCTACTATTTAGAATACTGCAGAATAACTTCCCTAGACAACTGTTGACACAGATGCCGCGGTAGTTATTTGGGTCTGATTTGTTTCCACTTTTATATATGGGGGAGATTAGTCCTTGGCACCAGATATCGGGAAAACAGCCTGAGCGTAATATGATGTTGAATAGTTTGAGTATCGCACCCTGCATCTCCATATTGCTGAACTTTAGCATTTCATTTTTGATGTTGTCTGGGCCACAGGCTTTCTTTAGGTGGAGAGATTTTGTTTTTGTGGCCAGTTCTTTCCATGTGATTGGGGAGTCTAGAGGGTTTTGGTTGTCTTTAATTGTTGCTTCTAATGTGTGGAGTTTTTCTGTGACCTGATGTTGACTTGGGTTTGTTTTGTTTTTTGGGATGTCTTTGTAGAGGTTTTCAAAATGTGTTCTCCAGATGTCGCCATCTTGGATTGGTAATGCTTGCAATTGTGTTGTACTCAGGTTATTCCACATTTCCCAGAATTGTTTTGGATTGGTGGAGTTTTCAATTTCTTCGAGTATTTTGTGGGTATAGTTTTGTGTTTTGTTCCTAATGGTGTGTTTATATCTTTTGAGGGTTTCATTGTATCTAGTACGTAGGTCCGGATTGTTTGGTTGCCGATGCTTTTGGTTTGATATTTTTCTCAGGTCTTTTCTGGCATTTTTGCATTCGTGGTCAAACCATTTCATATTTTTATTTTGTCTTTTGTGATGCTTCCTCTTTTGTTTCACGAGGTCGGCTTTTACAGCTGCCTCATGGAAGATCATATTTATATCCTCTATGGCCGTGTTTACACCATCTCTGGTGATCTCATATAGATTTTCTTTAAATTTTGAAATTTTACTTGTGAGATCAGGTGAATTTAGTGCTGTGATGAATTTATCTCCACTGTCTGGGGCCCATCTGTATGTCTGGTTTATTTTATGTAGCTTACTGTGTTCCTTTTTTGTGTCTGTAGTTTGGGCAGAAAGTTTAAGGTACACATTTATTTGGTTATGGTCTGAGAGGGGGGATTGCTGCCTGACAGTGAATGCGTTGATATCGCAGGGGTCCAGGTCAGTGATTGTATAGTCCACCACACTAGACCCAAGAGTTGAGGAGTATGTGAGTCTCCCTAGGGAGTCCCCTCTGAACCTACCATTAACTATGTACAGGCCTAAGGCTCGGCAGAGTTGCACTACCTCCCTACCGCTTTTATTTATTTCACGATCAAGGTTGTTCCGATTTGCGATGGCTGGTGTGACATCTAAAGGGGTCTGGCCAAACACATGGTTGTTTCCCTGTGGGTCTATGAAGTCAGGTTCACAACCGGTCCTTGCATTTAGGTCCCCACATATTATCACCTTTCCTTGGGCCTGGAAATGGCTGATTTCCATGTGGAGAGTATCAAATAACTCCTCTTCGAAATATGGCGAATCTATTGGAGGTATGTAGATCGCACATAAGTAAACATCTTTTTTTGCTATTCCTATATTTTTATCTAGTTTTAGCCATACGTGTGATTTCCCCTGTTTTACCGGTGAGATGTGTTTGTCCAGTTCTCCCTTATACCACACCAATATTCCCCCGGAGGTTCTGCCCTTGCGTGTTTTAGTGTTCTTTACTGAGGGCACAATGATTTCATGGTACATTGGAGGACAGTGGGTCGGCATGTCCTTTTGGCACCATGTTTCTGTTAACACAATTATATCAATGTCTTTTATAGCTTTTAGGAATTCAGGGTCTGTACTCTTCATCCCAAAAGTTGAGGAGCGGACGCCCTGGATATTCCAGCAGCTTATGTGGAAAGAACGCATTTATATAGTTCAATAAAACAAAATAAAATGGACCTATTTTGTGGGATGAGTGTGGAAACACTATTTTCTATAATGCTAAGTGATGATTTAGTATAAATTTCATGAGGCATGCACATATATCTATCTAATAATAGTAATAATACTGATAAGATAACAATAATGATAATGATAAATAACAATATTAATAATTTCTATCTCTCACACTCCCAATCTCTCTCTCTCACACTCCCAGTCTCTCTCACTCTCACACTCCCAATCTCTCTTTCTCTCTCACACTCCCAATCTCTCTCTCTCACACTCCCAATCTCTCTCTCTCTCACACTCCCAATCTCTCTCTCTCACTCCCAATCTCTCTCTCTCACACACCCAGTCTCTCTCTCTCTCTCACACTTCCAATCTCTCTCTCTCACACTCCCACTCTCTCTCTGTCTCACACTCCCAATCTCTCTCTCTCTCACACTCCCAATCTCTCTCTCTCTCACACTCCCAATCTCTCTCTCTCTCACACTCCCAGTCTCTCTCTCTCTCACACTCCCAGTTTCTCTCCCTCTCACTCTCCCAATCTCTCTCTCTCACACTACCAATCTGTCTCTCTCACACTCCCAATCTCTCTCTCTCACACACCCAATCTCACTCTCTCTCTCACACTCCCAATCTCTCTCTCTCTCACACTCCCAATCTCTCTCTCACACTCCCAATCTCTCTCTCTCTCACTCCCAATCTCTATCTCTCACACTCCAAACTCTCTCTATCTCACACTCCCAATCTCTCTCTGTCACATTCCCAATCTCTCTCTCTCACTCCCAATCTCTCTCTCTCACACTCCCAATCTCTCTCTCTCACACTCCCAATCTCTCCCTCTCTCACACTCCCAATCTCTCTCTCTCACACTCCCAATCTCTCTCTCTCTCACACTCCTAATCTCTCTCTCTCTCTCACACTCCCAATCTCTCTCTCTCACACTCCCAATCTCTCTCTCTCACACTCCCAATCTCTCTCTCTCACACTCGCAATCTCTCTCTCTCTCACACTCCCAATCTCTCTCTCTCTCTCTCTCACACTCCCAATCTCTCTCTCTCACACTCCCAATCTCTCTCTCTCTCACACTCCCAATCTCTCTCTCTCACACTCTCAATCTCTCTCTCTCTCACTCCCAATCTCTCCCTCTCACACTCCCAAACTCTCTCTATCTCACACTCCCAATCTCTCTCTCTCACACTCCTAATCTCTCTCTCTCTCACACTCCCAATCTCTCTCTCCCACACTCCCAATCTCTCTCTCTCTCACACTCCCAAGCTCTCTCTCTCACACTCGCAATCTCTCTCTCTCTCACACTCCCAATCTCTCTCTCTCACACTCCCAATCTCTCTCTCTCTCACACTCCCAATCTCTCTCTCTCACACTCCCAATCTCTCTCTCTCTCACACTCCCAATCTCTCTCTCTCACACTCCCAATCTCTCTCTTTCTCACACTCCCAATCTCTCTGTTTCTCTAACACTCCCAATCTCTCTCTCCCTCACACTCCCAATATCTCTCTCTCACGCTCCCAATCTCTCTCTCTCTCCCAAACTCTCTCTCTCTCACTCCCAAACTCTCTCTATCTCACACTCCCAATCTCTCTCTCTCAAACTCCCAATCTCTCTCTCTCGCACTCCCAATCTCTCTCTCTCTCACACTCCCAATCTCTCTCTCTCACACTCCCAATCTCTCTCTCTCACACACTCCCAATCTCTCTCTCTCACACACTCCCAATCTCTCTCTCTCACTTCCAATCTCTCTCTCTCACTCCCAATCTCTCTCATTCTCACACTCCCAATCTCTCTCTCTCTCTCTCTCACACTCCCTATCTCTCTCTCTCTCACACTCCCAATCTCTCTCTCTCACACTCCCAATATCTCTCTCTCTCTCACACTCCCAATCTCTGTCTCTCTCTCACACTACCAATCTCTCTTACACTCCCAATCTCGCTCTCTCTCACACTCCCAATCTCTCTCATACTCCCAATCTCTCTCTCTCTCTCACTCCCAGTCCCTTTCTCTCACACTCCCAATCTCTCTCTCTCTCACACTCCCAATCTCTCTCTCTTACTCCCAGTCTCTCTCTCTCTCTCTCCCTCCCAATCTCTCTCTCTCACACTCATTATCTCTCTCTCTCTCTCACACACTCCCAAACTCTCTGTGTCTCTCACACTCCCAATCTCTCTCTCTCTCTCTCACACTCCCAATCTCTCTCTCTCACACTCCCAATCTCTCTCTCTCTCACACTACCAATCTCTGTCTCTCACACTCCCAGTCTCTCTCTCTCTCAGACTCCCAATCTCTCACACACTCCCAAACTCTCTGTCTCTCTCACACTTCCAATCTCTCTCTCTCTCTCACACTCCCAATCTCTCTCTCCCTCACTCCCAGTCTCTCTCTCTCTCACACTCCCAGTCTCTCTCTCTCTCACACTCCCAGTCTCTCTCTCTCTCCCACTCTCCCAATCTCTGTCTCTCACACTCCCAATCTCTCTCTCTCTCACTCCCAGTCACTCTCTCTCACACTCCCAATCTCTCTCTCTCACACTCTCAATCTCTCTCTCTCTCACTCCCAGTCTCTCTCCAATTAATTAAAATGCTTTATTGGCATGAAAGTTTACAGAGAACTTTCTCTCTCTCTCACACTCCCAATCTCTCTCTCTCTCTCACACTCCCAATCTCTCTCTCTCTCACACTCCCAATCTCTCTCTCTCCCTCCCAATCTCTCTCTGTCTCACACACCCAGTCTCTCTCTCTCTCTCACACTTCCAATCTCTCTCTCTCTCACACTCCCAGTCTCTCTCTCTCTCACACTCCCAGTATCTCTCCCTCTCACTCTCCCAATCTCTCTCCCTCTCACACTCCTAATCTCTCTCTCTCTCACACTACCAATCTGTCTCTCTCACACTCCCAATCTCTCTCTCTCTCTCACACTACCAATCTCACTCTCTCTCTCATACTCCCAATCTCTCTCTCTCTCTCACACTCCCAATCTCTCTCTCTCTCACACTCCCAATCTCACTCTCTCACACTCCCAATCTCTCTCTCTCTCACTCCCAATCTCTCTCTCTCACACTCCAAACTCTCTCTATCTCACACTCCGAATCTGTCTCTCTCACACTCCCAATCTCTCTCTCTCACACTCCCAATCTCTCTCTCTCACACTCCCAATCTCTCCCTCTCTCACACTCCCAATCTCTCTCTCTCACACTCCCAATCTCTCTCTCTCTCAAACTCCCAATCTCTCTCCCTCTCTCTCACACTCCCAATCTCTCTCTCTCTCACACTCCCAATCTCTCTCTCTCACACTCCCAATCTCTCTCTCTCTCACACTCCCAATCTCTCTCTCTCGCTCACACTTACAATCTCTCTCTCTCACACTCCCAATCTCTCTCTCTCTCACACTCCCAATCTCTCTCTCTCACACTCCCAAACTCTCTCTATCTCACACTCCAATCTCTCTCTCTCACACTCCCAATCTCTCTGTCTCACACTCCCAATCTCTCTCTCTCTCACACTCCCAAGCTCTCTCTCTCACACTCGCAATCTCTCTCTCTCTCACACTTCCAATCTCTCTCTCACACTCCCAATCTATCTCTCTCACACTCCCAATCTCCCTCTCTCTCTCACACTCCCAATCTCTCTCTCTCTCACACTCCCAATCTCTCTCTCTCACACTCCCAATCTCTCTCTCTCACACTCCCAATCTCTCTCTCTCTCACACTCCCAATCTCTGTCTCTCTCACACTCCCAATCTCTCTCTCTCACACTCCCAATCTCTCTCTCGCACACACTCCGATTCTCTCTCTCTCACACACTCCCAGTCTCTCTCTCTCACTTCCAATCTCTCTCTCACTCCCAATCTCTCTCTTTCTCACACTCCCAATCTCTCACTCTCTCTCTCACACTCCCCATCTCTCTCTCTCTCACTCCCAATCTCTCTCTCTCACACTCCCAAGATCTCTCTCTCTCTCACACTCCCAATCTCTCTCTCTCTCTCACTACCAATCTCTCTTACACTCCCAATCACGCTCTCTCTCACACTCCCAATCTCTCTCATACTCCCAATCTCTCTCTCTCTCTGTCACTCCCAGTCCCTCTCTCTCACACTCCCAATCTCTCTCTCTTTCACACTCCAATCTCTCTCTCTCACTCCCAGACTCTCTCTATCTCTCACTCCCTCCCAATCTCTCTCTCTCACACTCCCAATCTCTCTCTCTCTCTCACACTCCCAATCTCTCTCTGTCACACTCCCAGTCTCTCTCTCTCTCACACTCCCAATCTCTCACACACTCCCAAACTCTCTGTCTCTCTCACACTCCCAATCTCTCTCTCTCTCTCTCACACTCCCAATCTCTCTCTCTCTCACTCCCAGTCTCTCTATCTCTCACACTCCCAATCTCTCTCTCTCTCACACTCCCACTCGCTCTCTCTCTCACACTCCCAATCTCTCTCTCTCTCACTCCCAATCTCTCTCTCACACTCTCAATCGCTCTCTCTCGCACTCCCAATCTCTCCCTCTCTCTCTCACACTCCCAATCTAACTCTCTCACTCCCAATCTCTCTCTCTCTCACGCCCAATCTCACTCTGTCTCACACTCCCAGTCTCTCTCTCTCTCTCACACTTCCAATCTCTCTCTCTCTCACACTCCCACTCTTTCTCTGTCTCACAATCCCAATCTCTCTCTCTCTCACACTCCCAATCTCTCTCTCTCTGTCACACTACCAATCTCTCTCTCTCACACTCCCAGTCTCTCTCTCTCTCACACTCCCAGTTTCTCTCCCTCTCACTCTCCCAATCTCTCTCTCTCTCACACTCCCAATCTCTCTCTCTCTCACACTCCCAGTTTCTGTCCCTCTCACACTCCTAATCTCTCTCTCTCTCACACTATCAATCTGTCTCTCACGCACTCCCAATCTCTCTCTCTCTCTCACACTCCCAATCACTCTCTCTCTCACTCCCAATCTCTCTCTCTCACAATCCCAATTACTCTCCCTCTCACACTCCCAATCTCTCTCTCTCTCACTCCCAATCTCTCTCTCTCACAATCCCAATCTCTCTCTCTCTCACACTCCCAGTCTCTCTCTCTCTCACACTCCCAGTTTCTCTCCCTCTCACACTCCCAATCTCTCTCTCTCTCACTCCCAGTCTCACTCTCTCACACTCCCAATCTCTCTCTCTCTCACACTCCCAATCTCTCTCTCTCACACTCCCAATCTCTCTCTCTCTCACACTACCAATCTCTCTCTCTCACACTCCCAGTCTCTCTCTCTCTCAGACTCCCAATGTCTCACACACTCCCAAACTCTCTGACTCTCTCACACTCCCAATCTCTCTCTCTCTCTCACACTCCCAATCTCTATCTCTCTCACTCTAATTCACTCTCTCTCTCACACTCCCAGTCTCTCCCTCTCTCACACTCCCAGTCTCTCTCCCTCTCTCACACTCCCAATCTCTGTCTCTCACACTCCCAATCTCTCTCTCTCTCACTCCCATTCTCTCTCTCTCACACTCCCAATCTCTCTCTCACACTCCCAATCTCTCTCTCTCTCTCACACTCCCAATCTCTCTCTCTCTCACACTCCCAATCTCTCTCTCTCTCACTCCCAAACTCTCTCTCTCACACTCCCAATTGCTCCCTCTCTCACACTCCCAATCTCTCTCTCTCACACTCCCAACATCTCTCTCTCACACACTCCCAATCTCTCTCTCTCACACACTCCCAATCACTCTCTCTCACTTCCAATCTCTCTCTCTCACTCCCAATCCAATTCCAATTCCAATTCCAATTAAAATGCTTTATTGGCATGAAAGTTTACAGAGAACCATATTGCCAAAGCTTACATAGCAAAAAGGTACAGTTTTCCAACATTCTGTAGGTGTCAATCGATTTGACATTTGTTGGGTACATACAATATTACTTTTAAACAATATTAATTTTAAACAGTCTTTGTACTTCATTTGGTACGTTCAATATTAATTTTAAACAGTCTTAATTTTAAACAGTCCTCAGGTTGTGACATGTTGTTACATATTTGGCCCCAAGGTATGGTCTGTCTCCTTCTCCTAGGACTAATCTCAATTTTGACAGATCATCCAATTCCTTGAAATCTGGGGTTGTTTGGCTTAGCTTGTTGAATAATATGTTTCTTGATGTGTTGAATTTTTCGCATTTTAGGAGGAAATGCATTTCTGTTTCAACCTCGCCAGCCAGACATTGATCGCATATTCTATTCTCTCTAGGCTGCCAGGATTTCTTGTATCTGCCTTTTTCAATTTCCAGTTGGTGGTCGCTTAGTCTGTACCTGGTGAGGGTCTGTCTCTGTTTTGTGTCTCTGATGGTCGTGAGGTAGTCTGCCAGTTTATATTCTCTTTTTAGGGCCCGGTAACATTCTAATCTGCTTTGGCTTTCGGTTATTTTGTTCCAATGTTCCAGGTAGGTTTCTTTGCATTTTTTAATGATTTGGTTCACTCGGATTGGTGTTTGGGCGGCTGTGTTGGTCTGGGGCTGGTCAGGGTCCGGCTGAGTACTTAGTTTCCGTAGCAGCTGACTCAGGGGACTCTTTTCTGGGTTTAGCTCTTGGGTCTGAAAGGCTTTGAAATGAAGGGTGTCTGGGGAGCTAGATTTGAGGTGATTTAGGAAGTTTAGTGCTCGTTTTTGGATGTTTATTATCAGTGGGTATCTGCCTAGTTCGGCTCTGCATGCATTTGTTGGCGTTTTCCTTTGGGTGCGAAGGATGCTTCGGCAGAATTCTGCATGTAGGGCTTCTATTGTATGTTTTTCCCATTTAGTGTAGCTTTGGTGATTTAGCGGGCCCCATACTTCACTACCGTCTCTCTCTTTCTCACACTCCCAATCTCTCTCTCTCTCTCTCTCACACTCCCTATCTCTCTCTCTCTCACACTCCCAATCTCTCTCTCTCACACTCCCAATATCTCTCTCTCTCTCACACTCCCAATCTCTCTCTCTCTCACACTACCAATCTCTCTTACTCTCCCAATCTCGCTCTCTCACACACTCCCAATCTCTCTCATACTCCCAATCTCTCTCACTCTCTCACACCCAGTCCCTCTCTCTCACACTCCCAATCTCTCACTCTCTCACACTCCCAATCTCTCTCTCTCACTCCCAGTCTCTCTCTCCCTCCCAATCTCTCTCTCTCACACTCACAATCTCTCTCTCTCACACACTCCCAATCTCTCTCTCTCACACTCCCGGTCTCTCTCCCTCTCACACTCCCAATCTCTCACACACTCCCAAACTCTCTGTGTCTCTCACACTCCCAATCTAACTCTCTCACTCCCAATCTCTCTCTCTCTCACGCCCAATCTCACTCTGTCTCACACTCCCAGTCTCTCTCTCTCTCTCACACTCCCAGTCTCTCTCTCTCTCTCACACTCCCAATCTCTGTCTCTCACACTCCCAATCTCTCTCTCTCTCATTCCCAGTCTCTCTCTCACACTCCCAATCTCTCTCTCTCTCACACTCCCAATCTCTCTCTCTCACACTCCCAATCTCTCTCTCTCTCACACTACCAATCTCTCTCTCTCACACTCCCAGTCTCACTCACTCTGAGACTCCCAATCTCTCACACACTCCCAAACTCTCTGTCTCTCTCACACTCCCAATCTCTCTCTCTCTCTCTCTCACACTCCCAATCTCTCTCTCTCTCACACTCCCAGTCTCTCTCTCTCTCACACTCCGAGTCTCTCTCTCTCTCACACTCCCAGTCTCTCTCTCTCTCCCACTCTCCCAATCTCTGTCTCTCACACTCCCAATCTCTCTCTCTCTCACTCCCAGTCTCTCTCTCTCACACTCCCAATCTCTCTCTCTCTCACACTCCCAATCTCTCTCTCTCACACTCCCAGTCTCTCTCTCTCTCACACTCCCAATCTCTCTCTCTCTCTCACACTCCCAATCTCTCTCTCTCACACTCCCAATCTCTCTCTCTCTCACACTCCCAATCTCTCTCTCTCACTCCCAATCTCTCTCTCTCACACACCCAGTCTCTCTCTCTCTCTCACACTTCCAATCTCTCTCTCTCTCACACTCCCACTCTCTCTCTGTCTCACACTCCCAATCTCTCTCTCTCTCACACTCCCAATCTCTCTCTCTCTCACACTCCCAATCTCTCTCTCTCTCACACTCCCAGTCTCTCTCTCTCTCACACTCCCAGTTTCTCTCCCTCTCACTCTCCCAATCTCTCTCTCACACTACCAATCTGTCTCTCTCACACTCCCAATCTCTCTCTCTCTCTCACACTCCCAATCTCACTCTCTCTCTCACACTCCCAATCTCTCTCTCTCACACTCCCAATCTCTCTCTCACACTCCCAATCTCTATCTCTCACACTCCAAACTCTCTCTATCTCACACTCCCAATCTCTCTCTCTCACATTCCCAATCTCTCTCTCTCACTCCCAATCTCTCTCTCTCACACTCCCAATCTCTCTCTCTCACACTCCCAATCTCTCCCTCTCTCACACTCCCAATCTCTCTCTCTCACACTCCTAATCTCTCTCTCTCTCACACTCCCAATCTCTCTCTCTCACACTCCCAATCTCTCTCTCTCACACTCGCAATCTCTCTCTCTCTCACACTCCCAATCTCTCTCTCTCTCTCTCTCACACTCCCAATCTCTCTCTCTCACACTCCCAATCTCTCTCTCTCTCACACTCCCAATCTCTCTCTCTCACACTCTCAATCTCTCTCTCTCTCACTCCCAATCTCTCCCTCACACTCCCAAACTCTCTCTATCTCACACTCCCAATCTCTCTCTCTCACACTCCTAATCTCTCTCTCTCTCTCACTCCCAATCTCTCTCTCCCACACTCCCAATCTCTCTCTCTCTCACACTCCCAAGCTCTCTCTCTCACACTCGCAATCTCTCTCTCTCTCACACTCCCAATCTCTCTCTCACACTCCCAGTCTCTCTCCCTCTCACACTCCCAATCTCTCACACACTCCCAAACTCTCTGTGTCTCTCACACTCCCAATCTAACTCTCTCACTCCCAATCTCTCTCTCTCTCACGCCCAATCTCGCTCTGTCTCACACTCCCAGTCTCTCTCTCTCTCTCACACTCCCAGTCTCTCTCTCTCTCTCACACTCCCAATCTCTGTCTCTCACACTCCCAATCTCTCTCTCTCTCATTCCCAGTCTCTCTCTCTCACACTCCCAATCTCTCTCTCTCTCACACTCCCAATCTCTCTCTCTCACACTCCCAATCTCTCTCTCTCTCACACTACCAATCTCTCTCTCTCACACTCCCAGTCTCACTCACTCTGAGACTCCCAATCTCTCACACACTCCCAAACTCTCTGTCTCTCTCACACTCCCAATCTCTCTCTCTCTCTCTCACACTCCCAATCTCTCTCTCTCTCACACTCCCAGTCTCTCTCTCTCTCACACTCCCAGTCTCTCTCTCTCTCACACTCCCAGTCTCTCTCTCTCTACCACTCTCCCAATCTCTGTCTCTCACACTCCCAATCTCTCTCTCTCTCACTCCCAGTCTCTCTCTCTCACACTCCCAATCTCTCTCTCTCTCTCACACTCCCAATCTCTCTCTCTCACACTCCCAGTCTCTCTCTCTCTCACACTCCCAATCTCTCTCTCTCTCTCACACTCCCAATCTCTCTCTCTCACACTCCCAATCTCTCTCTCTCTCACACTCCCAATCTCTCTCTCTCACTCCCAATCTCTCTCTCTCACACACCCAGTCTCTCTCTCTCTCTCACACTCCCAATCTCTCTCTCTCTCACACTCCCAATCTCTCTCTCTCTCACTCCCAAACTCTCTCTCTCACACTCCCAATTGCTCCCTCTCTCACACTCCCAATCTCTCTCTCTCACACTCCCAATCTCTCTCTCTCTCACACTACCAATCTCTCTCTCTCACACTCCCAGTCTCACTCACTCTGAGACTCCCAATCTCTCACACACTCCCAAACTCTCTGTCTCTCTCACACTCCCAATCTCTCTCTCTCTCTCTCTCACACTCCCAATCTCTCTCTCTCTCACACTCCCAGTCTCTCTCTCTCTCACACTCCGAGTCTCTCTCTCTCTCACACTCCCAGTCTCTCTCTCTCTCCCACTCTCCCAATCTCTGTCTCTCACACTCCCAATCTCTCTCTCTCTCACTCCCAGTCTCTCTCTCTCACACTCCCAATCTCTCTCTCTCTCACACTCCCAATCTCTCTCTCTCACACTCCCAGTCTCTCTCTCTCTCACACTCCCAATCTCTCTCTCTCTCTCACACTCCCAATCTCTCTCTCTCACACTCCCAATCTCTCTCTCTCTCACACTCCCAATCTCTCTCTCTCACTCCCAATCTCTCTCTCTCACACACCCAGTCTCTCTCTCTCTCTCACACTTCCAATCTCTCTCTCTCTCACACTCCCACTCTCTCTCTGTCTCACACTCCCAATCTCTCTCTCTCTCAGACTCCCAATCTCTCTCTCTCTCACACTCCCAATCTCTCTCTCTCTCACACTCCCAGTCCAATTCCAATTTTTCCAATTAAAATGCTTTATTGGCATGAAAGTTTACAGAGAACCATATTGCCAAAGCTTACATAGCAAAAAGGTACAGTTTTCCAACATTCTGTAGGTGTCAATCGATTTGACATTTGTTGGGTACATACAATATTACTTTTAAACAATATTAATTTTAAACAGTCTTTGTACTTCATTTGGTACGTTCAATATTAATTTTAAACAGTCTTAATTTTAAACAGTCCTCAGGTTGTGACATGTTGTTACATATTTGGCCCCAAGGTATGGTCTGTCTCCTTCTCCTAGGACTAATCTCAATTTTGACAGATCATCCAATTCCTTGAAATCTGGGGTTGTTTGGCTTAGCTTGTTGAATAATATGTTTCTTGATGTGTTGAATTTTTCGCATTTTAGGAGGAAATGCATTTCTGTTTCAACCTCGCCAGCCAGACATTGATCGCATATTCTATTCTCTCTAGGCTGCCAGGATTTCTTGTATCTGCCTTTTTCAATTTCCAGTTGGTGGTCGCTTAGTCTGTACCTGGTGAGGGTCTGTCTCTGTTTTGTGTCTCTGATGGTCGTGAGGTAGTCTGCCAGTTTATATTCTCTTTTTAGGGCCCGGTAACATTCTAATCTGCTTTGGCTTTCGGTTATTTTGTTCCAATGTTCCAGGTAGGTTTCTTTGCATTTTTTAATGATTTGGTTCACTCGGATTGGTGTTTGGACGGCTGTGTTGGTCTGGGGCTGGTCAGGGTCCGGCTGAGTACTTAGTTTCCGTAGCAGCTGACTCAGGGGACTCTTTTCTGGGTTTAGCTCTTGGGTCTGAAAGGCTTTGAAATGAAGGGTGTCTGGGGAGCTAGATTTGAGGTGATTTAGGAAGTTTAGTGCTCGTTTTTGGATGTTTATTATCAGTGGGTATCTGCCTAGTTCGGCTCTGCATGCATTTGTTGGCGTTTTCCTTTGGGTGCGAAGGATGCTTCGGCAGAATTCTGCATGTAGGGCTTCTATTGTATGTTTTTCCCATTTAGTGTAGCTTTGGTGATTTAGCGGGCCCCATACTTCACTACCGTACAGTGCAATGGGCAGGATTATGCTGTCAAATATTTTGAGCCAGATTTTGATTGGGATTTGGATGTTGTAGAATTTTCTTTTTATTGCATATAGGGCTCTTCGGGCTTTTTCTTTTAGTGCATTCACTGCTATGCTGAAGCTCCCTGATGCTGTAATAGTTAGACCAAGGTAGGTGTAGCTCATAGTGTGTCCTATAGTGATATCACTGAGGGTAAACTGGTATTTGTTTTCCTGACATCTGGGCCTTTTTTGAAAAATCATGATGTTGGTTTTCTTTAGATTTACTGTTAGAGCCCAATTTTGGCAGTATTTGTCGAGTAGGTCTAGTTGTTGCTGTAATCCCTGTTCTGTGGGAGACAGCAGAACCAGGTCGTCCGCATAGAACAGGGATTTCACTTCTCCATCTAGGAGACGGAGACCTGGTGACTCGCTTTGCTCCAGCATGTCTGCTAATTCATTTATGTATATGAACAGGGTCGGGCTCAAATTGCAGCCCTGCCGGACGCCTCTTCTCTGGGTCTCTCTCTCTCACACTCCCAGTTTCTCTCCCTCTCACTCTCCCAATCTCTCTCTCACACTACCAATCTGTCTCTCTCACACTCCCAATCTCTCTCTCTCTCTCACACTCCCAATCTCACTCTCTCTCTCACACTCCCAATCTCTCTCTCTCACACTCCCAATCTCTCTCTCACACTACCAATCTGTCTCTCTCACACTCCCAATCTCTCTCTCTCTCTCACACTCCCAATCTCACTCTCTCTCTCACACTCCCAATCTCTCCCTCTCTCACACTCCCAATCTCTCTCTCTCACACTCCTAATCTCTCTCTCTCTCACACTCCCAATCTCTCTCTCTCACACTCCCAATCTCTCTCTCTCACACTCGCAATCTCTCTCTCTCTCACACTCCCAATCTCTCTCTCTCTCTCTCTCACACTCCCAATCTCTCTCTCTCACACTCCCAATCTCTCTCTCTCTCACACTCCCAATCTCTCTCTCTCACACTCTCAATCTCTCTCTCTCTCACTCCCAATCTCTCCCTCACACTCCCAAACTCTCTCTATCTCACACTCCCAATCTCTCTCTCTCACACTCCTAATCTCTCTCTCTCTCTCACTCCCAATCTCTCTCTCCCACACTCCCAACCTCTCTCTCTCTCACACTCCCAAGCTCTCTCTCTCACACTCGCAATCTCTCTCTCTCTCACACTCCCAATCTCTCTCTCACACTCCCAGTCTCTCTCCCTCTCACACTCCCAATCTCTCACACACTCCCAAACTCTCTGTGTCTCTCACACTCCCAATCTAACTCTCTCACTCCCAATCTCTCTCTCTCTCACGCCCAATCTCACTCTGTCTCACACTCCCAGTCTCTCTCTCTCTCTCACACTCCCAGTCTCTCTCTCTCTCTCACACTCCCAATCTCTGTCTCTCACACTCCCAATCTCTCTCTCTCTCATTCCCAGTCTCTCTCTCTCACACTCCCAATCTCTCTCTCTCTCACACTCCCAATCTCTCTCTCTCACACTCCCAATCTCTCTCTCTCTCACACTACCAATCTCTCTCTCTCACACTCCCAGTCTCACTCACTCTGAGACTCCCAATCTCTCACACACTCCCAAACTCTCTGTCTCTCTCACACTCCCAATCTCTCTCTCTCTCTCTCACACTCCCAATCTCTCTCTCTCTCACACTCCAGTCTCTCTCTCTCTCACACTCCCAGTCTCTCTCTCTCTCACACTCCCAGTCTCTCTCTCTCTCCCACTCTCCCAATCTCTGTCTCTCACACTCCCAATCTCTCTCTCTCTCACTCCCAGTCTCTCTCTCTCACACTCCCAATCTCTCTCTCTCTCTCACACTCCCAATCTCTCTCTCTCACACTCCCAGTCTCTCTCTCTCTCACACTCCCAATCTCTCTCTCTCTCTCACACTCCCAATCTCTCTCTCTCACACTCCCAATCTCTCTCTCTCTCACACTCCCAATCTCTCTCTCTCACTCCCAATCTCTCTCTCTCACACACCCAGTCTCTCTCTCTCTCTCACACTTCCAAACTCTCTCTCTCTCACACTCCCACTCTCTCTGTCTCACACTCCCAATCTCTCTCTCTCTCACACTCCCAATCTCTCTCTCTCTCACACTCCCAATCTCTCTCTCTCTCACACTCCCAGTCTCTCTCTCTCTCACACTCCCAGTTTCTCTCCCTCTCACTCTCCCAATCTCTCTCTCTCACACTCCCAATCTGTCTCTCTCACACTCCCAATCTCTCTCTCTCTCTCACACTCCCAATCTCACTCTCTCTCTCACACTCCCAATCTCTCTCTCTCTCACACTCCCAATCTCTCTCTCACACTCCCAATCTCTCTCTCTCTCACTCCCAATCTCTATCTCTCACACTCCAAACTCTCTCTATCTCACACTCCCAATCTCTCTCTCTCACATTCCCAATCTCTCTCTCTCACTCCCAATCTCTCTCTCTCACACTCCCAATCTCTCTCTCTCACACTCCCAATCTCTCCCTCTCTCACACTCCCAATCTCTCTCTCTCTCACACTCCTAATCTCTCTCTCTCTCTCACACTCCCAATCTCTCTCTCTCACACTCCCAATCTCTCTCTCTCACACTCCCAATCTCTCTCTCTCACACTCGCTATCTCTCTCTCTCTCACACTCCCAATCTCTCTCTCTCTCTCTCTCACACTTCCAATCTCTCTCTCTCACACTCCCAATCTCTCTCTCTCTCACACTCCCAATCTCTCTCTCTCACACTCTCAATCTCTCTCTCTCTCACTCCCAATCTCTCCCTCTCACACTCCCAAACTCTTTCTATCTCACACTCCCAATCTCTCTCTCTCACACTCCTAATCTCTCTCTCTCTCACACTCGCAATCTCTCTCTCCCACACTCCCAATCTCTCTCTCTCTCACACTCCCAAGCTCTCTCTCTCACACTCGCAATCTCTCTCTCTCTCACACTCCCAATCTCTCTCTCTCACACTCCCAATCTCTCTCTCTCTCACACTCCCAATCTCTCTCTCTCACACTCCCAATCTCTCTCTCTCACACTCCCAATCTCTCTCTCTCACACTCCCAATCTCTCTCTCTCACACTCCCAATCTCTCTCTCTCACACTCCCAGTCTCACTCTCTCTGAGACTCCCAATCTCTCACACACTCCCAAACTCTCTGTCTCTCTCACACTCCCAATCTCTCTCTCTCTCTCACACTCCCAATCTCTCTCTCTCTCACACTCCCAGTCTCTCTCTCTCACACTCCCAGTCTCTCTCTCTCTCACACTCCCAGTCTCTCTCTCTCTCCCACTCTCCCAATCTCTGTCTCTCACACTCCCAATCTCTCTCTCTCTCACTCCCAATCTCTCTCTCTCACACTCCCAATCTCTCTCTCTCACACTCGCTATCTCTCTCTCTCTCACACTCCCAATCTCTCTCTCTCTCTCTCTCACACTTCCAATCTCTCTCTCTCACACTCCCAATCTCTCTCTCTCTCACACTCCCAATCTCTCTCTCTCACACTCTCAATCTCTCTCTCTCTCACTCCCAATCTCTCCCTCTCACACTCCCAAACTCTTTCTATCTCACACTCCCAATCTCTCTCTCTCACACTCCTAATCTCTCTCTCTCTCACACTCGCAATCTCTCTCTCCCACACTCCCAATCTCTCTCTCTCTCACACTCCCAAGCTCTCTCTCTCACACTCGCAATCTCTCTCTCTCTCACACTCCCAATCTCTCTCTCTCACACTCCCAATCTCTCTCTCTCTCACACTCCCAATCTCTCTCTCTCACACTCCCAATCTCTCTCTCTCACACTCCCAATCTCTCTCTCTCACACTCCCAATCTCTCTCTCTCACACTCCCAATCTCTCTCTCTCACACTCCCAGTCTCACTCTCTCTGAGACTCCCAATCTCTCACACACTCCCAAACTCTCTGTCTCTCTCACACTCCCAATCTCTCTCTCTCTCTCACACTCCCAATCTCTCTCTCTCTCACACTCCCAGTCTCTCTCTCTCACACTCCCAGTCTCTCTCTCTCTCACACTCCCAGTCTCTCTCTCTCTCCCACTCTCCCAATCTCTGTCTCTCACACTCCCAATCTCTCTCTCTCTCACTCCCAGTCTCTCTCTCTCACACTCCCAATCTCTCTCTCTCTCACACTCCCAATCTCTCTCTCTCACGCTCCCAGTCTCTCTCTCTCTCACACTCCCAATCTCTCTCTCTCTCTCACACTCCCAATCTCTCTCTCTCTCACACTCCCAATCTCTCTCTCTCTCACACTCCCAATCTCTCTCTCTCTCACTCCCAATCTCTCTCTCTCACACTTCCAATCTCTCTCTCTCTCACACTCCCACTCTCTCTCTGTCTCACACTCCCAATCTCTCTCTCTCTCACACTCCCAATCTCTCTCTCTCTCTCACACTACCAATCTCTCTCTCTCTCACACTCCCAGTCTCTCTCTCTCTCACACTCCCAGTTTCTCTCCCTCTCACTCTCCCAATCTCTCTCTCTCACACTACCAATCTGTCTCTCTCACACTCCCAATCTCCCTCTCTCTCTCACACTCCCAATCTCACTCTCTCTCTCACACTCCCAATCTCTCTCTCTCTCACACTACCAATCTCTCTCTCACACTACCAATCTCTCTCTCTCTCACTCCCAATCTCTCTCTCTCACACTCCAAACTCTCTCTATCTCACACTCCCAATCTCTCTCTCTCACACTCCCAATCTCTCTCTCTCACTCCCAATCTCTCTCTCTCACACTCCCAATCTCTCCCTCTCTCACACTCCCAATCTCTCTCTCTCACACTCCCAATCTCTCTCTCTCTCACACTCCTAATCTCTCTCTCTCTCTCACACTCCCAATCTCTCTCTCTCACACTCCCAATCTCTCTCTCTCACACTCCCAATCTCTCTCTCTCACACTCGCAATCTCTCTCTCTCACACTCCCAATCTCTCTCTCTCTCTCTCTCACACTCCCAATCTCTCTCTCACACTCCCAATCTCTCTCTCTCTCACACTCCCAATCTCTCTCTCTCACACTCTCAATCTCTCTCTCTCTCACTCCCAATCTCTCCCTCTCACACTCCCAAACTCTCTCTATCTCACACTCCCAATCTCTCTCTCTCACACTCCCAATCTCTCTCTCTCTCACACTCCCAAGCTCTCTCTCTCACACTCGCAATCTCTCTCTCTCTCACACTCCCAATCTCTCTCTCTCACACTCCCAATCTATCTCTGTCACACTCCCAATCTCCCTCTCTCTCACACTCCCAATCTCTCTCTCTCACACTCCCAATCTCTCTCTCTCACACTCCCAATCTCTCTCTCTCACACTCCCAATCTCTCTCTCTCTCACACTCCCAATCTCTCTCTCTCACACTCCCAATCTTTCTCTCTCACACACTCAGATTCTCTCTCTCTCACACACTCCCAATCTCTCTCTCTCACTTCCAATCTCTCTCTCTCACTCCCAATCTCTCTCTTTCTCACACTCCCAATCTCTCTCTCTCTCTCTCACACTCCCCATCTCTCTCTCTCTCACACTCCCAATTGTAGGGTTTTTTTTCCTGCTCTCTTGCCCGTTCGGCCCCCCTGCCAGGCTTCGTGCAAAAATTACCCTTGAGTGGTTCGACCCACCCCCCCTATGGTTCTAGACCTTGGACTTAGATGCAGAGAACAGTAGTGCAGAGAAGAGGACTCAATAGACCAGGCTGAATCGCACAAAATGGATGCTTTTATTTTTGAACATTTTGAAGCATTACAAAATACATGTCATAGGCACAGATTAAAGTAACTACAATCATGCACAAATTTATGAACTTGACTCTATGGAAATGGGGAACACACGGCACATCGTAAAAGGGGAAACACATTACGATTTCCCTTAACCCCCTCCCCTATACCTAAACTAAGTTTCGACCTGGGGAACTTGGGATCATGCTCACCACTCTCGAAATCGCGAAAAGGGGTTCGCAGCCTTTTTGGCACCGCTTCCCGTCGTCACGTGGATTGGAAGCTTCTGGCGCAGTCGATATTCTCTCCTCCCTCGAGGCGGTGGGGTAGACCCAGCCTCGATGAGCACTCGTCAAGGTTGAGATCCACTAGGCCTGTCGTGGATTTTTGTTCGTGGAGTAGACCTAGATGCAGGTTATGCACATGGGAGAATCTTGTGGCATCGATCGCCGGTTCTCCAGAGGGTTTCTTCTCCGTCGGCCTGGGTCGTCGATGATCTCCCGACCCCAGTACCCGGGCCACCCTTGTCGTCTTCTTGTCGTGGCCGAGCCTTGTTTGGCTGAACACCGGCCACGTTGTCCTTTTTCTGAAACCGTCCGTCTTTAAAAAGACGAAAGCATTTTCATCGATGTGCCGAAGTGGAAGAGGCGCTGATCCGGGCACCGTCCGCCCTTCGTTCGTTCCTCGTAGAAGAAAGTTCTTGAAGAAATGGAAGCCTGAAGTCGCCCAACAAGAAGCCGTAGCAGTGAAGAAGTAACTTGGATGGACTTTCAATCCATATGTTATACTCTTTTGGGACAGTCTTATCTCCCGCCAAATCATAGTCCTGTCTTTGTATTAATTTTGGCGGGCAGAGATCTCTGCAGGGGCGCTTTGTCTTGTAACAGAGCCGGTGATAACTTGAACTGGCCTTCCTGGCCGATAATGTCTGTTAATGTCCTTTGCATTGTCACCGCGGCTCGGTTCGCATATTGATCGGTCCGGACATTTTCCTTGATGGCTGCTAAACGGTTTTTCCTTTGTACAATAAATGGGTATAAGTGTTTTTACATTGTCCGCCCATATCTTGATGGGCCCCATCCTGTACTTATAATCCATTGAATATGTATGCTGTTGCTCTGAGTTTCGGTTCCCAGATACTGGCTTTCGCGGGTTTACTGTCTTCAATCCAGAAGCCTGTCTAGCTTGCAGTAACAGAAATAAACTGGTTCATAAACTGATCACGGGGCCTGGCGGCCATTTTGTATGCCCTTTTATCAAAGGTTTTTCTGTGCAAGCTTACTTTGGTCAATAAACAGTCTTATTTTATCCGGTTTTCTTGCGTGATTTTTGCTGAAAATTTTCGAATCTTACAGGCCCCCCTGTGATACTGATAGCTTGCTTAAAGTATCAATCCTTGATGAGCAAATTTTCCCTGATTCCCCACATCCAAACATTCCTGGCATTTAACTATCTATGCCCCTCACGACACATGCAGTTCCCATTTCCGGAGAAAATGAAAATTACCTCATGCACATTTGGAATCATAGACAGCAAATCTTAAACTATAACACCTTCACCTGTCAGATGGGCAGGGGTTGATACCCTTTTGTGCCATCTGCATACACCTTTTATTAATCAAAACTTAATAACGACTAATAACATTACAATACTTAATTCCTTATAACCCAAACCAAACGCAAAAGAAAACACGGATGTTCAAAAGAGAGACAAAAACCCCCCAAAAAAATCTTAAAATGGATGGACTCTTAATCTTCTACTAGCAGCTTAAAGTGGGGTGTCTTCTTCCCCCATTCGCACATAGCGTTCTTTCCATTCGTCCGCGTTCTCATGCCTCTGGAGGCGTTTGCCTCTCTTACAATGCACGAAGAGCAAAAATATCACAATTAAAACCTGACATCCTACTAGGATATGGGATGCTATTCTAATCCAGGCTGGGATTTCTATGTTGGTGAACAAGTCCCACCATGGTGGGATGGTTATGTCCAATATGTCTTTTCCTATCTCTAAAGTCTTCTGCTCCAGTGTGTAGAAATGTTTCTGCGAAATTATAACGGCTTTTAAAATCTTGGTGAGGTGTTCGGGAAGAGGGGGAATGACATAACCAAAATGCGCGACAAATCGTTGTAAGTCTGTGAAATTCTCTTTGACAGTGAGGTGAACGGTGGAGGGCGCAGGAATGGGAACAATTCGTTGTTGTGCCACTTGAACCTCGGCCCTGGGTTTGAAACAGAAACTGCTATCACCGACCGAACACCACTCGTGTTGTCCATATCGGTACTGAGGCGCTGCAGTGGTGACGCAGTATGTCCCACCCCCGATATATGCTACCTGTGGGGGCACATGGTTCTCTGCCATTGCCTCCATGGTGCAATTCACCGGCTTCGCGCTAGCGGTTCTGAACCCGCACTGTGGTTTCAAAAAGGCATTCAAGTGCTGGGGACACAGGATGATGTGTGCTCCCCGGCTCTGACACCCCGAGAGGTCGGTGCCTGTCATCGTACGCTCCCATCTGATGACGTAAGGCGGGACCACTGCGTAACGAATGTGTGCGCCCCCCTGAATGACTCCAATGTTCTCTACTCTGTATACCGGGGCGGGCTTTGCTGCGGGACCCAACACCGGCATTCTTACTACTATTCCCATAATAGTGTGATTCGAATGTCCGCAGTCCACTGGAACTGGGTATGCTTCTGCGGCTAGTCTGAGCTGGCACGGGCTTAATGCATTCTCAAAAGGGTGGAGCGCTTGCAAGTGCTTGTTGCTGATCCAGGACGGGACCAAACCCTGTTTTAAATCCTCAAGATTACTGCGGCCCTCACCCAATAACCACACCCCGTACAGCACACAGGCCTCGTTTTGCGCAGCTTGATCGGACGCATTCCGATCCTCCTTAATGAGTGCATTTACCGTTCTCGCGTGTTTCTCCAGCTCAGCAATTATGTCCTTAAAGTGTAGTGTCATGGCCTGGTCCTCATGCAACTCAGAACCCACTACCTTGTTTTCGTCTGTCAATATGTTCCTTAACTGGGCTTTTAAACCGTTGATCTGTGTCTGCAGCTCCACGTTATCTAGAGCGTTGACAACAGATGTCCCGGTATTAAAAGCAGTGAATATGTCATTTACAGTACCCCTTCTTTGCCTCCCGACTCGATCCAAAACTCCTGGCGGTGTGGTGTATAATTTGTCTCTGTCGATGTCGGCAAAGTCAAATTCGTAAAATTGTCTAAACATACGGGTTAACAGGACCTGGTATAATTGTTCCGTTTCTTTGGGACACCACTCCGGCAATCTTACCTCAGTGAGATTTAAAATCACTGAGGCCACCGCGTAGTGTACCCCTTGGTACAGCACCTGACCGGTGGGTACCAATACTAAACCGTTCCCGGGTCCCTTGGTGGTGGTTGGGCACCCTCCTTTCTGGGCTAGTGCTACCGGAAGCGTGGGCAGGGGCTTGCGTGGGCGGGTGATGAGTTCAGTGGCGTTCACCGGAATAGGGGAGTATGGGGCTCCGCACGCTCGAGTGCTAACATCCCATCTCATCCCCTTCCCTTCATCCTGCCACTGCCTCTGGAAGAAGATGGACACGCCCTTGGGGCAGACGTGTCTCGAACCCCACATACAGACATATATTCCCTCATCTGGTTCCCACCATTTGTCCCAACACACACGTAATTGTCCGTGAGTTCCCGTAATAGTCCAATGGGTATTATTACCCAGTCGCTCCCACTCGACCGTAGAGTTTCTCATGTCCTTTCCCAGCTTTCGTAGCCACCACCATCGCCTTGGCGGTACGTTCCCATTGCACACCAGACAAATCCTCTTTCCCACGGTAACGCTGACTCTGGGCGCTAGGATCCTCACTGGAGGGCACGTTAATGAAGTCTCTTGGTAGGCAAAACCGAAATTGCTGGAATATTCCGTAGAATTCGTTCCCAGCCAACCTGGCCATCTCCCTTGGTGGAAGTAGGTGGCGGTTTCCTCTACCTCTCGCTCCCCCGTCCCATCCGTTGCGATGGGGGCCGTGTCCCCGGAGCACCCGAAAATGATGACGTCCTTGGTGCGGCCTCGGTAGGCCCACCCGCACCCGATCGCCATGAACGCGACGACAATCCTTTCCATCGTATCCCAGGTTTCTGTAACCAACAAAATGATGTAGCCGGGCTCCCGATAGGTGCTGGCCTAAATTAATTGGACGCGCGGGTTCCTGGACCCCGCTCCCTAACAAACACACATACCGGGCAGACCTCAAAATTGTACTCTTAACACCATATACTTTACATTCCTTAAACTATGACCATAATTACCTAACTTAACTTATGTACAGCGCCGCCCTCCGTGGGGCGGCTTTCCGAATCCCTGTGAGGTCTGTTGTGTGCCACACCCTGCGGTGGGGCTGCATTGATCTTTGGCTTTGATCCCCCGCAGCCTGTCGCTGCTGAACGGGGATCATGTCTTCCTGGGGCTGCTTTAAACCGTGGTTGGGAAGGATGGGGAGAATCTGGCCAAAATTTTCTGGGCTGGGGCGCTCGAGCCGACCTACGAGGGGCTGCTTTGGGTTGGGCTCCCGGGGCCGATGGACCGGGGGTTGGGACTGTTACCGTTACAGCCTGTGGTGCCTCCACAGCTGCCGGCTCCAGCTCCCCTCCCTCAGGCTCCGCCCCCCCCGGGGTCGGGATCTGTGGCTTCTGACTCCACCTCACCTGTCCCTACAGGTAACGAGTCTCCGCCCCCACTCCCTACCTCCCCCAAGCTTGAGTCGAGGGCGGGACTGCCGTCCTCTGACTCTTCCTCCTCCGTGATTGGGTCTAAAGCGAGGTTGAGCTGTTCGGGCTCTCCCCTGCCTAAATCCCATTCAAAAGATGAGACCTCCCACTCCAATGGGATGGCCTCTCCCTTCACGCAGGCTACTGCTCCAGCCTGTGTGGTCTGTGACTCTGTTACAGGCTGAGGATCTTTGTTCTCAGACCTGGTCCCCTTTGGTGGCCCTTGTGTACCCGGTTTAAACAGTTTACACTGGTTGATGTGAAACCATTTGGTACGTCGGGGCGTCTTCACTGCATAAACCATGGGGCTGGCCTTGTCTACAATGCTGTATGGCCCCATGTACAGTGGTTCAAAACTCCCTACCCTGGCGTAGTTTCGGACCATGACCTGGTCTCCGACTACCCACTCTTGTTGTTTCCGAGGTTCCAACAACAGTTTATTTCCCTGGTGCTGTCTTCCCATGTTCCCAGCCGCCTGTCCATAAATCTGTCTCAGGCGCTCCAAGAGGGTTTGGGCGAATTAGTCCCGTTTCACCTCTCGGAACTGGCCCTCAGTGAGCACTGGGGCTAGCACATGGGTGGGTGTTCGCATGATCCTTCCAGTCATTAACTCGTGCGGGGAATACCCCGTGCTTTTGGACTGGCTGGCTCGGATCCCCATGAGGACTAAAGGCAGGACCTCCGCCCATTTCTGGGGCGAGCCCATTGTCTCTTTCCTCAGCTTTTCCTTGAGGGTCCGATTCATACGCTCAACAATCCCGGATGACTGGGGATTGTATGCTACGTGCCACTTTCCCTCAATGCCCAAGAGCATGAGGGCGTTCTGCATTACTTGACCGGTGAACTGACTCCCTTGGTCGGACTCTACAAAACGGGGGAGTCCCCACCGTGAGAACACTTCCCGAATCAAGATCTTAGCAGTACCCAGTGCCGTAGCTGTTCTGCACGGGAAGGCTTCTACCCATTTGGTGAACACATCTACCAGGACAAGGCAGTACTTATAGCCTCCCTGGGCGGCGGGCAGGGGCCCTATGTAGTCGACCTGAATCGACTGCCATGGTCCCTCTACCCTCCTGATGTGCCCCATGGGCACCTTCCTTTTGTGGGGGTCTGGGTTGTTAGCAGCACACACAAGACAGCTTGCGCAGAACTCGCGGACATCGTCCCGAAGTCCCGGCCACCATCCCGCCTGCTCCACCCATTGCCAGGTGACCTCAGGTCCGGGGTGTCCCGCTCCTGGACCCTCGTGGGCCAATTGCAGGAATTCCCTTCGGTGCTGCTGCGGCACAACCCACTGCTCCTCTCGGAACAGCATACCTTCTTTGACTGTGAGGGCTGCCGTACTGTACGGACCTTCTACCTGTTTGCCCTCTGTGATGGCTTTTAGGACTGCTTTTAGGGCGGGATCCAGGGTTTGGACGGTCTTTAGGTCTGGGGGCGGTGTCACCCCTGTGTTCCCGGGAATTCCCTCCCTGCCTTGGATCGCCGCCACGGGTCCGGGTTCGTATGGGTCCCAGAGAATGCCGTTGCGGGCACCCTCCCTGGCTAGCGCATCCGCCTGCTGGTTGCCCTGACTGTGGGGTTCTGTAGTGGAGTGAGCCTTCACCTTATGGATGAACACCTCTCCTTTCTCCCCCACAGCTGCTAGGATCTTCTCCAGCAAGGGCTTAACTGTTAAAGGCCGCCCGTCCGCGGAGGTGTACCCGCGTCGGGACCAGATGGCGAGGTACTCTGTACACGAATTGCACGTGAACATGCTGTCTGAGCAAATCGTGTATGGGGTTGGGAAAATCTTGGGGTGGGTAACCACGTACGCCACCGCGGACAGTTCAGCCTGCTGCGCGCTCATAGTGCTGGGGAGCTTAATTGCCAGGGCAATGTTTGCCGCAGGGTCATAAACTCCACACCCTGTGAGTCGCTTGCCGTCAGCTACAGTGCTAGAACCGTCTACGTAGATCTCGCGGCCTGTGGGATGTATCCCGGCCCGTAAACCTATGTTAACTTCCCATACCCCTTCTACGGAACATTGATGGGCTGTCCCGGGATATGCCATATTGGCTGCGAGCCTTGGCGCGCAGAGGCCTTTAACTTTGAGATCCATCTGGGAAAGGAGGAGGGTCCAGCGCGCAATCCGAGCGCTGCTTACGGTCCCATCCTTAATCCTCCCATCCAGAAGCATCTTCGTGCGGGTGTGATGGGTGAGGAGCGTAATGGGAGAGGTCCCTGTGAAGATCACTGATCTGTTCACAGCCCAATGCGTGGCCAGGAGATGCCGTTCGCAATTGGAGAAACTGCTCTCCACATCCGTGAGCACCCTGGAGGAATAAACTACTGGTTTTAGCTTGCCGTGCCGCTCTTGGAGCAGCACTGCGCTCAGGCTGTCCCCACTAGCGGCTACCTCCAGAAAGAACTCCTCTCCCCCATCTATGGCCCCTAGGGCTGGCGCGGTCTGCAGATCTCTTTTCAACTTCTCGAATGCTGCCTGGCACCCCTCGTCCCAAGACCACTCGACTCCCTTGTGTAAGAGTCGAAGTAGCGGGGCCGCTGTGGCAGCATAGTCCTCGATGAAATCTCTGCAGTACCCGGTCAATCCCAAAAAGGACCTTACACCCGTTACTGTGTTGGGAATCGGCAGATCTTGTATAGATTCCCGTCTGGCCTTGTCTATGGCTCTTTCCCCAGCGCGGATGGCCAGACCCAGGAATTTAACTTCCTGCTGGCCGATCTGGGCTTTCTTTGGGTTTACTTTGAAACCCTTCCTTTCTAACAGTTCCAACAATTCGGCTAACAGTGGGCCGTGCTGCTCCCTTGTATCTGTGAACAGGAGTAAGTCGTCCGCATACTGCACTATCTGGTTGGGCTGGCTGAACTCTTTCAAACTCCCCACCATGCACTGATGGAAAATGCCGGGGCTGTTGTGAAAACCCTGTGGTAAGCAGTTCCAAGTGTACTGTTGCCCTTTGAAAGTAAAGGCAAACTTGTACTGGTCCTCCCGCCGCAGCGGAATGGACCAAAAACCGTTCGAGATGTCCAGCACCGTGAATGTGGTCGCCGATGCTGGAATACTACCTATTAAGTCTGCAACTGCTGCTACCGTGGGCGCGCAGGCTGGGATATTACTATTGAGGACTCTGTAGTCCACCGTGGCTCTCCACGAATTGTCCGGTTTCTTTACCGGCCATAATGGGGAGTTCACGTGGGTGGCTATCGTCCTCAACACGCCCTGCTGTACCAATGAAGATATTGCTGTCTCCATGTCGGGTTCTGCCTCCTTGGGGAAATTATACTGCTTTTGGGGTCGGATCATGGGGTCCCCGTCTACGCTGACTTCGAACCCAGTGACTCTCCCGCAGTCGTGCTTGTGGGTGGCGAACGCGGTCAGATTTTCTGACACACGCGCCTGCAAGTCCGTTGGGACGTTTGTTACCATGAGCTCGAGATCGTAACCTCCTGATGGCTTCATAGTGCACAGGGCCCCCTTTTCTTCCTTCCCCGGGATTACGACTACCTTACCTAAACCGCCCTCGGCTCCCCAGAGACAGTGATTTCTCAGGTCCACGAGGATCCCGTGTTCCACCAAGAAATCAGCCCCGAGGATGCCTTTTCCCCCCCCCTCATTCCACTTCAATAGGATGCACGTCCATGTGGTGTGGAGCGCTCCCAACTGAATGGAGAGCGGGAGGGAGTACGCGCCAGCCTGTTCTCTACCTGTGAAACCCGCTACTAAATATGGAGCCTGGGCGGACAGAGGTGAGGCAAAAGGTTTGTCCGTGTGTATCACGGTACACGAAGCTCCCGTATCCAACAGGTAACTACCCCTTTGTTTCTCCACCTCCATCTCCACCACAGGTCTTCTCCAAGCATCATAGCGGAGCGGACACAAGTAGACGGGCTGCGCGGGCATCAGTCATTTAGGTGTTTCGGCTGGGGTCTCGGGGGCGATAGGGCTGTTAGCAACCGCTACCTTCCCCTGCCAGGTCATCAGAGACCGCATAGTCTCCAAGACTGACTCGATCGCAGCGGGGTCCACAACCGCACCACCCCCTTTATTCGGGGCAGAGGCTACGGTTGGGTTCTGGACTGGTGTTGTGGCAGCGGCCTGCACTTGTGGTTGTGCTGGTGTTGGGTAAACTCTCAGGCCGTTGGCGACTCAGGCTTGGGCTTGATCTTGGGCTGCGGCGAACGCTCTCTCCCTCTTATCCTTCCAAGGATTCCTACAGTCCTTGCGCCAATGACCCTCCTTCCCACACCCGTAACAACTGCTATTGGCTTGGGGATGGCGATTTCCCTCCTGACGCCATTCCTTTTTAGCAGAGGCTGCGGGTCTCACCTCACGCACCTTTCCTTTCACAACAGGCGTTTTCTTGCCCTTGTTGTTTCTATAACTGATCGTGAGCTGATCTAGTACTACTTCCTCCGTGGAGCGGGCGTTAGTGGGGTCAAACCATGCTTTGGCCTGTTCCTTCACTACTGGCAGGCAACCTGCTACCAGGCACCGAAGCCAGTGAGCCCTTTGTTCGCCATCCAGCCCGGCCCGGGCCGGCCCGCCCGGGCAGCTGCGCCGATACACTGGCCACAACCTCTCGGCGAAAACCCGTGGGGGTTCTCCCTCTAGCTGCACTGTCTTTTCTAAACGGAGGAACGGGGTTCCGTCCCCCTCTCCCATGATCTCCAGAATCTCATCCCGTAGCAACTCATAGTCCCTGTGCCCTCTCTTGCTCTCGTCAGGGAGACACTGGAGGAGCGAACTGTCCAGGGAGAACAGCAGCATTTTAGACTGTTCAACCCCGTCGCAGTCATTGACTGCTGCGGTCTGCTCCACGTCCCTGAAATGCACGGAGGGATCTCCTGACTTGGAGAGTTTTGGGATGTGACTTATCATCTCTCTTAGCTGTCGTGCGCTATGAGGCATTATGATCTGACTCTCAAGGGGTCCGTCATCGCCATTTTCTTCATTTGGACCGAGCCTCCGGTGTCTCGTTGGACACATCGGCGCCGGCCCCGACTCTACTGTCTGGGGTTGCTCTACCTCAGGGCTCTCTTCCTCCACCGTCTCCGTCTCCTGTCCCGGAGTCCAAGACTCCTCATAGGCAGGAGGCGCAGAGGGTTCGGGGGTTGGTACCCCAACTGCCTCTTGTGGAATTGGTCTTTTGGATTCCTTGGCTAGCAACAGCTGACTCGCTGGTGGATTTATGAGACACACCAACCCGTTTGCCTTCGCTAGGGCCTTTCTCAGGTCCTCTAGCTCCCGGCGGCAAGCGCTGTGGTTGGTGTTCTCAGATCTATCCTCCATGGCCATCTTATATGCTGCCCTGGCTCCCAGGAGCTTTTCCTCTTGGGCATCTACTTGTTTGGCTAGACGGAAACACCTCTCTCTCATTCTACCTTCACTGGCCTTGGCCTCAACGACCTGACATTTTAAATATTCTACCCGGGTTTCGTGGCAGCGAATTACAGAGCGGCGTTCCTGATTCAGCGCGTCAAGCGATTCAATCAGTTTTTGACCTCCCGCAACCTTTTCCTCTACGTCTTTAAGCAAGCCGTTGATCTGGACTGTCTGTGCTGCAACTACCTGGTCCAAAAGCTGGACTTGCTTCTTGTAGCACATCAGCCAGACCGCCTTTTCTACAGATTTCTTATGCTCTCTACCCGTGGTCCACTTGATGGCTGCGTCTAGCGGGCGCCTATCCCTTAGTAGATCAGATATCCATTGTTTTGTGAGGTTGACTTTTCCGAAAACATAATCTGCTATTCTTTCATCCATCACATTTCGTTTATTCAGATCTTGATCTAACACACTACTTTCCTGCTGCCAAGGTCCTGCCGCGGTCGCCATTTCTGTAGGTTTTTTTTTCCTGCTCTCTTGCCCGTTCTGGCCCCCTGCCAGGCTTCGTGCAAGAATTACCCTTGAGTGGTTCGACCCACCCCCCCTACGGTTCTAGACCTTGGACTTAGATGCAGAGAACAGTAGTGCAGAGAAGAGGACTCAATAGACCAGGCTGAATAGCACAAAATGGATGCTTTTATTTTTGAACAGTTTGAAGCATTACAAAATACATGTCATAGGCACAGATTAAAGTAACTACAATCATGCACAAATTTATGAACTTGACTCTATGGAAATGGGGAACACACGGCACATCGTAAAAGGGGAAACACATTACTATTTCCCTTAACCCCCTCCCCTATACCTAAACTAAGTTTCGACCTGGGGAACTTGGGATCATGCTCACCACTCTCGAAATCGCGAAAAGGGGTTCGCAGCCTTTTTGGCACCGCTTCCCGTCGTCACGTGGATTGGAAGCTTCTGGCGCAGTCGATATTCTCTCCTCCCTCGAGGCGGTGGGGTAGATCCAGCCTCGATGAGCGCTCGTCAAGATTGAGATCCACTAGGCCTGTCGTGGATTTTTGTTCGTGGAGTAGACCTAGATGCAGGTTATGCACATGGGAGAATCTTGTGGCATCGATCGCCGGTTCTCCAGAGGGTTTCTTCTCCGTCGGCCTGGGTCGTCGATGATCTCCCGACCCCAGTACCCGGGCCACCCTTGTCGTCTTCTCGTCGTGGCTGAGCCTTGTTTGGCTGAACACCGGCCACGTTGTCCTTTTTCCGAAACCGTCCGTCTTTAAAAAGACGAAAACGTTTTCATCGATCTGCCGAAGTGGAAGAGGCGCCGATCCGGGCACCGTCCGCCCTTCGTTCGTTCCTCGTAGAAGAAAGTTCTTGAAGAAATGGAAGCCTGAAGTCGCCCAACAAGAAGCCGTAGCAGTGAAGAAGTAACTTGGATGGACTTTCAATCCATATGTTATACTCTTTTGGGACAGTCTTATCTCCCGCCAAATCATAGTCCTGTCTTTGTATTAATTTTGGCGGGCAGAGATCTCTGCAGGGGCGCTTTGTCTTGTAACGGAACCGGTGATAACTTGAACTGGCCTTCCTGGCCGATAATGTCTGTTAATGTCCTTTGCATTGTCACCGCGGCTCGGTTCGCATATTGATCGGTCCGGACATTTTCCTTGATGGCTGCTAAACGGTTTTTCCTTTGTACAATAAATGGGTATAAGTGTTTTTACATTGTCCGCCCATATCTTGATGGGCCCCATCCTGTACTTATAATCCATTGAATATGTATGCTGTTGCTCTGAGTTTCGGTTCCCAGATACTGGCTTTCGCGGGTTTACTGTCTTCAATCCACAAGCCTGTCTAGCTTGCAGTAACAGAAATAAACTGGTTCAGAAACTGATCACGGGGCCTGGCGGCCATTTTGTATGCCCTTTTATCAAAGGTTTTTCTGTGCAAGCTTACTTTGGTCAATAAACAGTCTTATTTTATCCAGTTTTCTTGCGTGATTTTTGCTGAAAGTTTTCGAATCTTACACAATCTCTCTCTCTCACACTCCCAATATCTCTCTCTCTCTCACACTCCCAATCTCTCTCTCTCTCTCAGACTACCAATCTCTCTCTCTCACACTCCCAATCTCTCTCTCTCTCACACTCCCAATCTCTCTCTCTCACACTCCCAGTCTCTCTCTCTCTCACACTCCCAATCTCTCACACACACCCAAACTCTCTGTCTCTCTCACACTCCCAATCTCTCTCTCTCTCTCTCACACTCCCAATCTCTCTCTCTCTCACTCCCAGTCTCTCTCTCTCTCACACTCCCAGTCTCTCTCTCTCTCTCACTCCCAGTCTCTCTCTCTCTCTCACACTCCCAATCTCTGTCTCTCACACTCCCAATCTCTCTCTCACACTCCCAATCTCTCTCTCTCTCACACTCCCAAACTCTCTCTCTCACACTCCCAATCTCTCTCTCTCTCACACTACCAATCTCTCTCTCTCACACTCCCAGTCTCTCTCTCTCTCAGACTCCCAGTCTCTCACACACTCCCAAACTCTCTGTCTCTCTCACACTCCCAGTCTCTCTCTCTCTCACACTTCCAATCTCTCTCTCTCTCCCACTCCCACTCTATCTCTGTCTCACACTCCCAATCTCTCTCTCTCTCACACTCCCAATCTCTCTCTCACACTACCAATCTCTCTCTCTCTCACACTCCCAGTCTCTCTCTCTCTCACACTCCCAGTTTCTCTCCCTCTCACTCTCCCAATCTCGCTCTCTCTCACACTCCCAATCTCTCTCTCTCTCACGCTCCCAGTTTCTCTCCCTCTCACACTCCTAATCTCTCTCTCTCTCACACTACCAATCTGTCTCTCTCACACTCCCAATCTCTCTCTCTCTCTCACACTCCCAATCTCTCTCTCTCTCTCACACTCCCAATCTCTCTGTCTCTCTCACACTCCCAATCTCTCTCTCCCTCACACTCCAAATCTCTCTCTCTCACACTCCCAATCTCTCTCTCTCTCACTCCCAAACTCTCTCTCTCACACTCCCAAACTCTCTCTATCTCACACTCCCAATCTCTCTCTCACACTCCCAATCTCTCCCTCTCTCACACTCCCAATCTCTCTCTCTCACACTCCCAATCTCTCTCTCTCTCACACTCCCAATCTCTCTCTCTCACACTCCCAATCTCTCTCTCTCTCACACTCCCAATCTCTCTCTCTCACACTCCCAATCGCTCTCTCTCACACTCCCAATCTCTCTCTCTCACTCCCAATCTCTCTCTCACACTCTCAATCTCTCTCTCTCCCACACTCCCAATCTCTCCCTCTCTCTCTCACACCCCTAATCTACCTCTCTCACTCCCAATCTCTCTATCTCTCACTCCCAATCTCACTCTGTCTCACACTCCTAGTCTCTCTCTCTCTCTCACACTTCCAATCTCTCTCTCTCTCACACTCCCACTCTCTCTCTGTCTCACAATCCCAATCTCTCTCTCTCTCACACTACCAATCTCTCTCTCTCACACTCCCAGTCTCTCTCTCTCTCACACTCCCAGTTTCTCTCCCTCTCACTCTCCCAATCTCTCTCTCTCTCACACTCCCAATCTCTCTCTCTCTCACACTCCCAGTTTCCGTCCCTCTCACACTCCTAATCTCTCTCTCTCTCACACTACCAATCTGTCTCTCTCACACTCCCAATCTCTCTCTCTCTCTCACACTCCCAATCTCTCTCTCTCTCTCATACTCCCAATTTCTCTCTCTCTCTTACTCCCAGTCCCTCTCTCACACTCCCAATCTCTCTCTCTTTCACACTCCCAATCTCTCTCTCTCACTCCCAGACTCTCTCTCTCTCTCTCCCTCCCAATCTCTCTCTCTCACACTCACAATCTCTCTCTCTCTCACACTCCCAATCTCTCTCTCTCACACTCCCAGTCTCTCTCTCTCTCACACTCCCAATCTCTCACACACTCCTAAACTCTCTGTCTCTCTCACACTCCCAATCTCTCTCTCTCTCTCTCACACTCCCAATCTCTCTCTCTCTCACTCCCAATCTCTGTCTCTCACACTCCCAGTCTCTCTCTCTCTCACACTCCCAGTCTCTCTCTCTCTCTCACACTCCCAATCTCTGTCTCTCACACTCCCAATCTCTCTCTCACACTCCCAATCTCTCTCTCTCTCACACTCCCAAACTCTCTCTCTCACACTCCCAATCTCTCTCTCTCTCACACTACCAATCTCTCTCTCTCACACTCCCAGTCTCTCTCTCTCTCAGACTCCCAGTCTCTCACACACTCCCAAACTCTCTGTCTCTCTCACACTCCCAGTCTCCCTCTCTCTCTCGCACACTTCCAATCTCTCTCTCTCTCACACTCCCACTCTATCTCTGTCTCACACTCCCAATCTCTCTCTCTCTCACACTCCCAATCTCTCTCTCTCTCTCACACTACCAATCTCTCTCTCTCTCACACTCCCAGTCTCTCTCTCTCTCACACTCCCAGTTTCTCTCCCTCTCACTCTCCCAATCTCGCTCTCTCTCACACTCCCAATCTCTCTCTCTCTCACGCTCCCAGTTTCTCTCCCTCTCACACTCCTAATCTCTCTCTCTCTCACACTACCAATCTGTCTCTCTCACACTCCCAATCTCTCTCTCTCTCTCACACTCCCAATTTCTCTCTCTCTCACACTCCCAATCTCTCTGTCTCTCTCACACTCCCAATCTCTCTCTCCCTCACACTCCCAATCTCTCTCTCTCACACTCCCAATCTCTCTCTCTCTCACTCCCAAACTCTCTCTCTCACACTCCCAAACTCTCTCTATCTCACACTCCCAATCTCTCTCTCTCACACTCCCAATCTCTCTCTCTCACACTCCCAATCTCTCCCTCTCTCACACTCCCAATCTCTCTCTCTCACACTCCCAATCTCTCTCTCTCACACTCCCAATCTCTCTCTCTCACACTCCCAATCTCTCTCTCTCTCACACTCCCAATCTCTCTCTCTCACACTCCCAATCGCTCTCTCTCACACTCCCAATCTCTCTCTCTCTCACTCCCAATCTCTCTCTCACACTCTCAGTTCAGTTCAGTTCAGTTCAGTTCAAATGCTTTATTGGCATGAAAGTTTACAGAGAACCATATTGCCAAAGCTTACATAGCAAAAAGGTACAGTTTTCCAACATTCTGTAGGTGTCAATCGATTTGACATTTGTTGGGTATATACAATATTACTTTTAAACAATATTAATTTTAAACAGTCTTTCTACTTCATTTGGTACGTTCAATATTAATTTTAAACAGTCTTACTTTTAAACAGTCCTCAGGTTGTGACATGTTGTTACATATTTAGCCCCAAGGTATGGTCTGTCTCCTTCTCCTAGGACTAATCTCAATTTTGACAGATCATCCAATTCCTTGAAATCTGGAGTTGTTTGGCTTAGCTTGTTGAATAATATGTTTCTTGATGTGTTGAATTTTTCGCATTTTAGGAGGAAATGCATTTCTGTTTCAACCTCGCCAGCCAGACATTGATCGCATATTCTATTCTCTCTAGGCTGCCAGGATTTCTTGTATCTGCCTTTTTCAATTTCCAGTTGGTGGTCGCTTAGTCTGTACCTGGTGAGGGTCTGTCTCTGTTTTGTGTCTCTGATGGTCGTGAGGTAGTCTGCCAGTTTATATTCTCTTTTTAGGGCCCGGTAACATTCTAATCTGCTTTGGCTTTCGGTTATTTTGTTCCAATGTTCCAGGTAGGTTTCTTTGCATTTTTTAATGATTTGGTTCACTCGGATTGGTGTTTGGACGGCTGTGTTGGTCTGGGGCTGGTCAGGGTCCGGCTGAGTACTTAGTTTCAGTAGCAGCTGACTCAGGGGACTCTTTTCTGGGTTTAGCTCTTGGGTCTGAAAGGCTTTGAAATGAAGGGTGTCTGGGGAGCTAGATTTGAGGTGATTTAGGAAGTTTAGTGCTCGTTTTTGGATGTTTATTATCAGTGGGTATCTGCCTAGTTCGGCTCTGCATGCATTTGTTGGCGTTTTTCTTTGGGTGCGAAGGATGCTTCGGCAGAATTCTGCATGTAGGGCTTCTATTGTGTGTTTTTCCCATTTAGTGTAGCTTTGGTGATTTAGCGGGCCCCATACTTCACTACCGTACAGTGCAATGGGCAGGATTATGCTGTCAAAAATTTTGAGCCAGATTTTGATTGGGATTTGGATGTTGTAGAATTTTCTTTTTATTGCATATAGGGCTCTTCGGGCTTTTTCTTTTAGTGCATTCACTGCTATGCTGAAGCTCCCTGATGCTGTAATAGTTAGACCAAGGTAGGTGTAGCTCATAGTGTGTCCTATAGTGGTATCACTGAGGGTAAACTGGTATTTGTTTTCCTGACATCTGGGTCTTTTCTGAAAAATCATGATGTTGGTTTTCTTTAGATTTACTGTTAGAGCCCAATTTTGGCAGTATTTGTCGAGTAGGTCTAGTTGTTGTTGTAATCCCTGTTCTGTGGGAGACAGCAGAACCAGGTCGTCCGCATAGAACAGGGACTTCACTTCTCCATCCAGGAGACGGAGACCTGGTGACTCGCTTTGCTCCAGCATGTCTGCTAATTCATTTATGTATATGTTGAACAGGGTCGGGCTCAAATTGCAGCCCTGCCGGACGCCTCTTCTCTGGGTGAAGAAATCGGTGCGTTTGTCTCCAATTTTGACCCCGCATTTGTTTTTCAGATACATTGATTTAATAAGGTCATAGACTTTGCCCCCTATTCCACACTGAAGAAGTTTATAATAGAGCCCTTCATGCCATATAGAGTCAAAGGCTTTCTTGAAGTCGATGAAACAGGCGAATATTTTCCCATTTTTTGTTTGGTGTTTATGTTTTTCAATGAGGGTGTGAAGGGTATAGATATGGTCGGCGGTGCGGTGTTTTGGAAGAAAGCCTATTTGGTTTTTTCTGAGGATATTATGTTTGTTAAGAAAATCAAGTAATCTACTATTTAGAATACTGCAGAATAACTTCCCTAGACAACTGTTGACACAGATGCCGCGGTAGTTATTTGGGTCTGATTTGTTTCCACTTTTATATATGGGGGAGATTAGTCCTTGGCACCAGATATCGGGAAAACAGCCTGAGCGTAATATGATGTTGAATAGTTTGAGTATCGCACCCTGCATCTCCATATTGCTGAACTTTAGCATTTCATTTTTGATGTTGTCTGGGCCACAGGCTTTCTTTAGGTGGAGAGATTTTGTTTTTGTGGCCAGTTCTTTCCATGTGATTGGGGAGTCTAGAGGGTTTTGGTTGTCTTTAATTGTTGCTTCTAATGTGTGGAGTTTTTCTGTGACCTGATGTTGACTTGGGTTTGTTTTGTTTTTTGGGATGTCTTTGTAGAGGTTTTCAAAATGTGTTCTCCAGATGTCGCCATCTTGGATTGGTAATGCTTGCAATTGTGTTGTACTCAGGTTATTCCACATTTCCCAGAATTGTTTTGGATTGGTGGAGTTTTCAATTTCTTCGAGTATTTTGTGGGTATAGTTTTGTGTTTTGTTCCTAATGGTGTGTTTATATCTTTTGAGGGTTTCATTGTATCTAGTACGTAGGTCCGGATTGTTTGGTTGCCGATGCTTTTGGTTTGATATTTTTCTCAGGTCTTTTCTGGCATTTTTGCATTCGTGGTCAAACCATTTCATATTTTTATTTTGTCTTTTGTGATGCTTCCTCTTCTGTTTCACGAGGTCGGCTTTTACAGCTGCCTCATGGAAGATCATATTTATATCCTCTATGGCCGTGTTTACACCATCTCTGGTGATCTCATATAGATTTTCTTTAAATTTTGAAATTTTACTTGTGAGATCAGGTGAATTTAGTGCTGTGATGAATTTATCTCCACTGTCTGGGGCCCATCTGTATGTCTGGTTTATTTTATGTAGCTTACTGTGTTCCTTTTTTGTGTCTGTAGTTTGGGCAGAAAGTTTAAGGTACACATTTATTTGGTTATGGTCTGAGAGGGGGGATTGCTGCCTGACAGTGAATGCGTTGATATCGCAGGGGTCCAGGTCAGTGATTGTATAGTCCACCACACTAGACCCAAGAGTTGAGGAGTATGTGAGTCTCCCTAGGGAGTCCCTCTGAACCTACCATTAACTATGTACAGGCCTAAGGCTCGGCAGAGTTGCACTACCTCCCTACCGCTTTTATTTATTTCACGATCAAGGTTGTTCCGATTTGCGATGGCTGGTGTGACATCTAAAGGGGTCTGGCCAAACACATGGTTGTTTCCCTGTGGGTCTATGAAGTCAGGTTCACAACCGGTCCTTGCATTTAGGTCCCCACATATTATCACCTTTCCTTGGGCCTGGAAATGGCTGATTTCCATGTGGAGAGTATCAAATAACTCCTCTTCGAAATATGGCGAATCTATTGGAGGTATGTAGATCGCACATAAGTAAACATCTTTTTTTGCTATTCCTATATTTTTATCTAGTTTTAGCCATACGTGTGATTTCCCCTGTTTTACCGGTGAGATGTGTTTGTCCAGTTCTCCCTTATACCACACCAATATTCCCCCGGAGGTTCTGCCCTTGCGTGTTTTAGTGTTCTTTACTGAGGGCACAATGATTTCATGGTACATTGGAGGACAGTGGGTCGGCATGTCCTTTTGGCACCATGTTTCTGTTAACACAATTATATCAATGTCTTTTATAGCTTTTAGGAATTCAGGGTCTGTACTCTTCATCCCAAAAGTTGAGGAGCGGAGGCCCTGGATATTCCAGCAGCTTATGTGGAAAGAACGCATTTATATAGTTCAATAAAACGAAATAAAATGGACCTATTTTGTGGGATGAGTGTGGAAACACTATTTTCTATAATGCTAAGTGATGATTTAGTATAAATTTCATGAGGCATGCACATATATCTATCTAATAATAGTAATAATACTGATAAGATAACAATAATGATAATGATAAATAACAATATTAATAATTTCTCCGGCTTTCTATCAGGCTGTTCAGCATCGTCATGATCTTTCTCAGTTCTTGGTCTACAGTCTGTGGTCTAGAGGGGGGTCTTGGGTCAGGTATAAAAGCACGGTTCTGTTGTCGGTTTTGTAAAGGGGGGTGGGGGACATTGGTGGTCCTGTTTGGGCTCCCAATGGTAGGGGGGGTGGGAGGGCTGCGTCTTTTGGCAATGTTTATGAGGTTTCTTGCGAAGACCCACATCCGCTGTTTGAGTAGATGTATTTCGTCATAGAGGTCCCTTGTGTTGATGTTTGGATGATGGGCCAGGGAGACGTTGGGGAGGCCAGAACATCTCGTGTCGATCTCCCTGTTGGTGTTGTGGATTATATAGGCTGGGGTGTCCTTTCTGGGCAGTAGTGTGGAGATCACGATCCGCGCCTCGGGGAATTCCCTGCTGGCCTTTTCTGCCATCCTGCTCACCGCCCAAGCCGTGCCTTCCTGTAGGGTGCGTAGGTCGTTCGTGCCTGTGTGGATCACAATCCATTTGGGGCTTCCAAGGGATTCTTTGTTCAGGATCTTCATTGCTTGGCCTGTGTTGCTGCACCAATTTTTTCAGGACTTGATGGTCTGGGAACAGCCTCTGGGGGTCCAGAAACTTTCCGTTGGAGTCGGTCAGCAGGACCGCCTGAGGGGCTGGTTTTTCAGACTGGGTAACAGTAGTCTGGGTAGGACTCGCCTGGTGGCTGGTTGTTGGCTGGGTTTCTGGGATATGTTGTGTGGCAGGAGCGGGGTTTGGGGCTTTCGGTGTGTCCTCGTTTGCGGGGGTATCTGTCGGTTTTTATGTTCCTGTGTGTGAGGACTGGGTAGCAGTAGTCTGGGCATGACTCGACTGAGGGCTGGTTGGAGCGGGGTTTGTGGCTTTCGGTGTGTCTTCGTGTGGGGTGGCATCCGGCGGGTTCTGTGTCCTTGTGTGTGTTGTTTTTGTGTCCTCAGGTTTTTGGACCTTAAGAGGTTTGTGTTGCCTGCTGAGCCTTTCTACGGTCTCCTTCATTTTGTTTAGTTGAGTACGGAGTTCTTTGATCTCATTTCTTTGCTCCTCTATGGTCTTTCTCAGCTTGTGGATGGTGGACTCGTGTTCCGTTTTTAGCTGTTTGAATTCCTCCTTCAAATTCTTGGCCAGTGTTTCTCTGTATTCGTTGAAATCAAGTTCTAGTTTGGCCAGATTCTCTTTCATCATTTTGTTTTCGTTGAGGTGTGTGGGGGGGGTGGAGATGTACAGGGAGGTGTTTTCCTCTGCTGGTCTCTCTTCTTCTTCCTCCACTTGGCTCTCCTCATCCTCTGTTCGACTCTCTTTTGCTTCCTGTCCATTGGTCCTCTTTGTGTCTGCCTTAGTTTTCAACTGGGGGAATTCCTTTTCGAAGGTGTCCAGATTTTCCACATTCCCCTGTATCATGATCTTTCTATTTTTGTTGTAGTAGCTTATGGTTAGCAGGGGGTCATCTTTATCTAGGTTTCCATCTTTACATATTTTCAGTCTGCCTCCACTGCCAATACCTTCACTGGAGACGTATGTGTAGTGTTTTTGTAAAGTCTCCTTCCAGGAGGTGACGTATTCGGTGTAGAATATGAGGTTGTTCTTCAGCTTAGTCCCTTTGTGTGTGGTATAGTCCACGTAGAGGATTTCTGGGTTATTTTTTAGTGTTGTGTACTTGTATTTTTCCTTTGCTTTATTTTTTGTGCATTGCTCAGGATATATCATTTCCCTGCTCATTGTAGTCGTTTGTTTTTTGTCTCAGATAGATAACTTTTTTTTTTCTCTTTTTTGTGTCGTGTTCCACCTTAGCCCACTTTTAGGTCCAAAATTGGGAGTTTTTCAGGGGTTCATCTTTGATATAGCTGCTCTTAAAGGTTTATCTTTCTCTTTTTCTCACAGGCTCTTGGTTCGGGTAGTTTATCGTTTCTCTCGGGTTTCTATTCCTTTTCCTCGCGGGTTTGTTGTTCTTTTTTCAGGTTTTTTTTTTTTTTTTGAGCTAAATTTAAATAAAATTAAACTTTTTCCGAACTAACTTTAACTAAAATGAAACTTAGGTAGAGTTAGGTAAAACTTATTTCTCCGGCTTTTTCTCTCCAGCTGGTGTTTCCTCTCCTCTCTCTCTCTCTCATGCTCTCTCGCTCCGTCTCTCTCTTTCTAGGTGCAGTTACCTCTCTTTGCTCCTTTTCTCCTTTCAGCCGTTTCCCTTCGTTCAAATTTCGCGCTCTCAGCTCCCAACGCTCTCTTCGGGCTTCTGCCCTGGCCCCAGCCCCTCGGCTCGGCTGTGCTGTCCCGGCCCGGTGTTTGTCCGAGTTTCTCCGACCCCGGAGTTTCTCGGGTTTCAGGCCCCGGGCTTGCTCGCTCTCCAGGCCCGACCCGATCCGGCACCCCTACCTCTCCACTCGCCTCTTTGACTGGCTCGGGCCGCTCCTCCCGGTCTGGGTCTACTCCTGTTGCTGCTCGCTCTCCTTCTCTCCGGTGCCTCGCTCGGCCCGGTTCCTCGGGCCTTTCTCCAGCTTCAGGCTCCGTGCTCCGGTTGCTGCTCGGGCTCTGCTCTCTCTCTCTCCCTGTTTTGGAGTTCTCTCTCTCTGTTCCCGGTTTCTCTCTCTCTGTTCCCGGGTTTTCCTGCGCTGTTCTGGCTCCGATCCCCCGGCCGCTGTTTTGCTTTGAACGGTCGGTTGCGCGGCGCCTCTCTCCCCCTGTTTCTCGCTCTCTCTCTCTCGGACTCTCTCTCTCACACTCCCAATCTCTCTGTCTCTCTCACACTCCCAATCTCTCTCTCCCTCACACTCCCAATCTCTCTCTCTCACACTCCCAATCTCTCTCTCTCTCACTCCCAAACTCTCTCTCTCACACTCCCAAACTCTCTCTATCTCACACTCCCAATCTCTCTCTCTCACACTCCCAATCTCTCCCTCTCTCACACTCCCAATCTCTCTCTCTCACACTCCCAATCTCTCTCTCTCTCACACTCCCAATTTCTCTCTCTCTCACACTCCCAATCTCTCTCTCTCTCACACTCCCAATCTCTCTCTCTCACACTCCCAATCGCTCTCTCTCACACTCCCAATCTCTCTCTCTCTCACTCCCAATCTCTCTCTCACACACTCAATCTCTCTCTTTCTCACACTCCCAATCTCTCCCTCTCTCTCTCACACTCCCAATCTCTCTCTCTCACTCCCAATCTCTCTCTCTCTCACTCCCAATCTCACTCTGTCTCACACTCCCAGTCTCTCTCTCTCTCTCACACACTCCCAGTCTCTCTCCCTCTCACTCTCCCAATCTCTCTCCCTCTCACACTCCCAATCTCTCTCTCTCTCACACTCCCAGTTTCTGTCCCTCTCACACTCCTAATCTCTCTCTCTCTCACACTACCAATCTGTCTCTCACACACTCCCAATCTCTCTCTCTCTCACACTCCCAATCTCTCTCTCTCTCACTCCCACTCTCTCTCTCTCACAATCACAATCTCTCTCTCTCTCACACTCCCAGTCTCTCTCTCTCTCACACTCCCAATTACTCTCCCTCTCACACTCCCAATCTCTCTCTCTCACTCCCAATCTCTCTCTCTCACAATCCCAATCTTCTCTCTCTCTCACACTCCCAGTCTCTCTCGCTCTCACACTCCCAGTTTCTCTCCCTCTCACACTCCCAATCTCTCTCTCTCTCACTCCCAGTCTCACTCTCTCACACTCCCAATCTCTCTCTCTCTCACACTACCAATCTCTCTCTCTCACACTCCCAGTCTCTCTCTCTCTCAGACTCCCAATCTCTCACACACTCCCAAACTCTCTGTCTCTCTCACACTCCCAATCTCTTTCTCTCTCTCACACTCCCAATCTCTCTCTCTCTCACACTCCCAGTCTCTCTCTCTCTCTCACACTCCCAATCTCTGTCTCTCACACTCCCAATCTCTCTCTCTCTCACTCCCAGTCTCTCTCTCTCACACTCCCAATCTCTCTCTCTCTCACACTCCCAATCTCTCTCTCTCTCTCTCTCTCACACTCCCAATCTCTCTCTCTCTCACTCCCAGTCTCTCTCTCTCTCACACACCCAGTCTCTCTCTCTCTCACACTCCCTGTCTCTCTCTCTCTCTCACACGCCCAATCTCTGTCTCTCACACTCCCAATCTCTCTCTCACACTCCCAATCTCTCTCTCTCTCACACTCCCAAACTCTCTCTCTCACACTCCCAATCTCTCTCTCTCTCACACTACCAATCTCTCTCTCTCACACTCCCAGTCTCTCTCTCTCTCAGACTCCCAATCTCTCACACACTCCCAAACTCTGTCTCTCTCACACTCCCAGTCTCTCTCTCTCTCTCTCACACTTCCAATCTCTCTCTCTCTCACACTCCCACTCTATCTCTGTCTCACACTCCCAATCTCTCTCTCTCTCACACTCCCAATCTCTCTCTCTCTCTCACACTACCAATCTCTCTCTCTCTCACCCTCCCAGTCTCTCTCTCTCTCACACTCCCAGTTTCTCTCCCTCTCACTCTCCCAATCTCGCTCTCTCTCACACTCCCAATCTCTCTCTCTCTCACACTCCAAGTTTCTCTCCCTCTCACACTCCTAATCTCTCTCTCTCTCACACTACCAATCTGTCTCTCTCACACTCCCAATCTCTCTCTCTCTCTCACACTCCCAATCTCTCTCTCTCTCTCACACTCCCAATCTCTCTGTCTCTCTCACACTCCCAATCTCTCTCTCCCTCACACTCCCAATCTCTCTCTCTCACACTCCCAATCTCTCTCTCTCTCACTCCCAAACTCTCTCTCACACTCCCAAACTCTCTCTATCTCACACTCCCAATCTCTCTCTCTCACACTCCCAATCTCTCTCTCTCACACTCCCAATCCCTCCCTCTCTCACACTCCCAATCTCTCTCTCTCTCACTCCCAATCTCTCTCTGTCTCACACTCCCAGTCTCTCTCTCTCTCACACTTCCAATCTCTCTCTCTCTCACACTCCTACTCTCTCTCTGACTCACAATCCCAATCTCTCTCTCTCTCACACTCCCAATCTCTCTCTCTCTCTCACACTACCAATCTCTCTCTCTCTCACACTCCCAGTCTCTCTCTCTCTCACACTCCCAGTTTCTCTCCCTCTCACTCTCCCAATCTCTCTCTCTCTCACACTCCCAATCTCTCTCTCTCTCTCACACTCCCAATCTCTCTCTCTCTCTCACACTCCCAATCTCTCTGTCTCTCTCACACTCCCAATCTCTCTCTCCCTCACACTCCCAATCTCTCTCTCTCACACTCCCAATCTCTCTCTCTCTCACTCCCAAACTCCCTCTCTCACACTCCCAAACTCTCTCTATCTCACACTCCCAATCTCTCTCTCTCACACTCCCAATCTCTCCCTCTCTCACACTCCCAATCTCTCTCTCACACTCCCAATCTCTCTCTCTCTCACACTCCCAATTTCTCTCTCTCTCACACTCCCAATCTCTCTCTCTCTCACACTCCCAATCTCTCTCTCTCACACTCCCAATCGCTCTCTCTCACACTCCCAATCTCTCTCTCTCTCACTCCCAATCTCTCTCTCACGCACTCAATCTCTCTCTTTCTCACACTCCCAATCTCTCCCTCTCTCTCTCACACTCCCAATCTCTCTCTCTCACTCCCAATCTCTCTCTCTCTCACTCCCAATCTCACTCTGTCTCACACTCCCAGTCTCTCTCTCTCTCTCTCACACTCCCAGTCTCTCTCTCTCACACACTCCCAGTCTCTCTCCCTCTCACACTCCCAGTTTCTGTCCCTCTCACACTCCTAATCTCTCTCTCTCTCACACTACCAATCTGTCTCTCACACACTCCCAATCTCTCTCTCTCTCTCACACTCCCAATCTCTCTCTCTCTCACTCCCACTCTCTCTCTCACAATCACAATCTCTCTCTCTCTCACACTCCCAGTCTCTCTCTCTCTCACACTCCCAATTACTCTCCCTCTCACACTCCCAATCTCTCTCTCTCAATCCCAATCTCTCTCTCTCACAATCCCAATCTTCTCTCTCTCTCACACTCCCAGTCTCTCTCTCTCTCACACTCCCAGTTTCTCTCCCTCTCACACTCCCAATCTCTCTCTCTCTCACTCCCAGTCTCACTCTCTCACACTCCCAATCTCTCTCTCTCTCACACTACCAAACTCTCTCTCTCACACTCCCAGTCTCTCTCTCTCTCAGACTCCCAATCTCTCACACACTCCCAAACTCTCTGTCTCTCTCACACTCCCAATCTCTTTCTCTCTCTCACACTCCCAATCTCTCTCTCTCTCACACTCCCAGTCTCTCTCTCTCTCTCACACTCCCAATCTCTGTCTCTCACACTCCCAATCTCTCTCTCTCTCACTCCCAGTCTCTCTCTCTCACACTCCCAATCTCTCTCTCTCTCACACTCCCAATCTCTCTCTCTCTCTCTCTCTCACACTCCCAATCTCTCTCTCTCTCACTCCCAGTCTCTCTCTCTCTCACACACCCAGTCTCTCTCTCTCTCACACTCCCTGTCTCTCTCTCTCTCTCACACACCCAATCTCTGTCTCTCACACTCCCAATCTCTCTCTCACACTCCCAATCTCTCTCTCTCTCACACTCCCAAACTCTCTCTCTCACACTCCCAATCTCTCTCTCTCTCACACTACCAATCTCTCTCTCTAACACTCCCAGTCTCTCTCTCTCTCAGACTCCCAATCTCTCACACACTCCCAAACTCTGTCTCTCTCACACTCCCAGTCTCTCTCTCTCTCTCTCACACTTCCAATCTCTCTCTCTCTCACACTCCCACTCTATCTCTGTCTCACACTCCCAATCTCTCTCTCTCTCACACTCCCAATCTCTCTCTCTCTCTCACACTACCAATCTCTCTCTCTCTCACACTCCCAGTCTCTCTCTCTCTCACACTCCCAGTTTCTCTCCCTCTCACTCTCCCAATCTCGCTCTCTCTCACACTCCCAATCTCTCTCTCTCTCACACTCCAAGTTTCTCTCCCTCTCACACTCCTAATCTCTCTCTCTCTCACACTACCAATCTGTCTCTCTCACACTCCCAATCTCTCTCTCTCTCTCACACTCCCAATCTCTCTCTCTCTCTCACACTCCCAATCTCTCTGTCTCTCTCACACTCCCAATCTCTCTCTCCCTCACACTCCCAATCTCTCTCTCTCACACTCCCAATCTCTCTCTCTCTCACTCCCAAACTCTCTCTCACACTCCCAAACTCTCTCTATCTCACACTCCCAATCTCTCTCTCTCACACTCCCAATCTCTCTCTCTCACACTCCCAATCCCTCCCTCTCTCACACTCCCAATCTCTCTCTCTCACACTCCCAATCTCTCTCTCTCTTACACTCCCAATCTCTCTCTCTCTCACACTCCCAATCTCTCTCTCTCTCACACTCCCAATCTCTCTCTCTCACACTCCCAATCTCTCTCTCTCACACTCCCAATCTCTCTCTCTCTCACTCCCAATCTCTCTCTCACACTCTCAATCTCCCTCTCTCTCACACTCCCAATCTCTCCCTCTCTCTCTCACACTCCCAATCTCTCTCTCTCACTCCCTCTCTCAGACTCCCAATCTCTCACACACTCCCAAACTCTCTGTCTCTCTCACACTCCCAGTCTCTCTCTCTCTCTCTCACACTTCCAATCTCTCTCTCTCTCACACTCCCACTCTATCTCTGTCTCACACTCCCAATCTCTTTCTCTCTCACACTCCCAATCTCTCTCTCTCTCTCACACTACCAATCTCTCTCTCTCTCACACTCCCAGTCTCTCTTTCTCTCGCACTCCCAGTTTCTCTCCCTCTCACTCTCCCAATCTCGCTCTCTCTCACACTCCCAATCTCTCTCTCTCTCACACTCCCAGTTTCTCTCCCTCTCACGCTCCTAATCTCTCTCTCTCTCACACTACCAATCTGTCTCTCTCACACTCCCAATCTCTCTCTCTCTCTCACACTCCCAATCTCACTCTCTCTCACACTCCCAATCTCTCTCTCACACTCCCAATCTCTCTCTCTCTCACTCCCAAACTCTCTCTCTCACACTCCCAAACTCTCTCTATCTCACACTCCCAATCTCTCTCTCTCACACTCCCAATCTCTCCCTCTCTCACACTCCCAATCTCTCTCTCTCACACTCCCAATCTCTCTCTCTCTCACACTCCCAATTTCTCCAATTCCAATTCCAATTCCAATTCCAATTAAAATGCTTTATTGGCATGAAAGTTTACAGAGAACCATATTGCCAAAGCTTACATAGCAAAAAGGTACAGTTTTCCAACATTCTGTAGGTGTCAATCGATTTGACATTTGTTGGGTACATACAATATTACTTTTAAACAGTATTAATTTTAAACAGTCTTTGTACTTCATTTGGTACGTTCAATATTAATTTTAAACAGTCTTAATTTTAAACAGTCCTCAGGTTGTGACATGTTGTTACATATTTGGCCCCAAGGTATGGTCTGTCTCCTTCTCCTAGGACTAATCTCAATTTTGACAGATCATCCAATTCCTTGAAATCTGGGGTTGTTTGGCTTAGCTTGTTGAATAATATGTTTCTTGATGTGTTGAATTTTTCGCATTTTAGGAGGAAATGCATTTCTGTTTCAACCTCGCCAGCCAGACATTGATCGCATATTCTATTCTCTCTAGGCTGCCAGGATTTCTTGTATCTGCCTTTTTCAATTTCCAGTTGGTGGTCGCTTAGTCTGTACCTGGTGAGGGTCTGTCTCTGTTTTGTGTCTCTGATGGTCGTGAGGTAGTCTGCCAGTTTATATTCTCTTTTTAGGGCCCGGTAACATTCTAATCTGCTTTGGCTTTCGGTTATTTTGTTCCAATGTTCCAGGTAGGTTTCTTTGCATTTTTTAATGATTTGGTTCACTCGGATTGGTGTTTGGGCGGCTGTGTTGGTCTGGGGCTGGTCAGGGTCCGGCTGAGTACTTAGTTTCCGTAGCAGCTGACTCAGGGGACTCTTTTCTGGGTTTAGCTCTTGGGTCTGAAAGGCTTTGAAATGAAGGGTGTCTGGGGAGCTAGATTTGAGGTGATTTAGGAAGTTTAGTGCTCGTTTTTGGATGTTTATTATCAGTGGGTATCTGCCTAGTTCGGCTCTGCATGCATTTGTTGGCGTTTTCCTTTGGGTGCGAAGGATGCTTCGGCAGAATTCTGCATGTAGGGCTTCTATTGTATGTTTTTCCCATTTAGTGTAGCTTTGGTGATTTAGCGGGCCCCATACTTCACTACCGTACAGTGCAATGGGCAGGATTATGCTGTCAAATATTTTGAGCCAGATTTTGATTGGGATTTGGATGTTGTAGAATTTTCTTTTTATTGCATATAGGGCTCTTCGGGCTTTTTCTTTTAGTGCATTCACTGCTATGCTGAAGCTCCCTGATGCTGTAATAGTTAGACCAAGGTAGGTGTAGCTCATAGTGTGTCCTATAGTGGTATCACTGAGGGTAAACTGGTATATCTCTCTCACACACTCCCAGTCTCTCTCCCTCTCACTCTCCCAATCTCTCTCCCTCTCACACTCCCAATCTCTCTCTCTCTCACACTCCCAGTTTCTGTCCCTCTCACACTCCTAATCTCTCTCTCTCTCACACTACCAATCTGTCTCTCACACACTCCCAATCTCTCTCTCTCTCACACTCCCAATCTCTCTCTCTCTCACACTCCCAATCTCTCTCTCTCACACTCCCAATCGCTCTCTCTCACACTCCCAATCTCTCTCTCTCTCACTCCCAATCTCTCTCACACACTCAATCTCTCTCTTTCTCACACTCCCAATCTCTCCCTCTCTCTCTCACACTCCCAATCTCTCTCTCTCACTCCCAATCTCTCTCTCTCTCACTCCCAATCTCACTCTGTCTCACACTCCCAGTCTCTCTCTCTCTCTCTCACACTCCCAGTCTCTCTCTCTCACACACTCCCAGTCTCTCTCCCTCTCACTCTCCCAATCTCTCTCCCTCTCACACTCCCAATCTCTCTCTCTCTCACACTCCCAGTTTCTGTCCCTCTCACACTCCTAATCTCTCTCTCTCTCACACTACCAATCTGTCTCTCACACACTCCCAATCTCTCTCTCTCTCACACTCCCAATCTCTCTCTCTCTCACTCCCACTCTCTCTCTCTCACAATCACAATCTCTCTCTCTCTCACACTCCCAGTCTCTCTCTCTCTCACACTCCCAATTACTCTCCCTCTCACACTCCCAATCTCTCTCTCTCACTCCCAATCTCTCTCTCTCACAATCCCAATCTTCTCTCTCTCTCACACTCCCAGTCTCTCTCTCTCTCACACTCCCAGTTTCTCTCCCTCTCACACTCCCAATCTCTCTCACTCCCAGTCTCACTCTCTCACACTCCCAATCTCTCTCTCTCTCACACTACCAATCTCTCTCTCTCACACTCCCAGTCTCTCTCTCTCTCAGACTCCCAATCTCTCACACACTCCCAAACTCTCTGTCTCTCTCACACTCCCAATCTCTTTCTCTCTCTCACACTCCCAATCTCTCTCTCTCTCACACTCCCAGTCTCTCTCTCTCTCTCACACTCCCAATCTCTGTCTCTCACACTCCCAATCTCTCTCTCTGTCACTCCCAGTCTCTCTCTCTCACACTCCCAATCTCTCTCTCTCTCACACTCCCAATCTCTCTCTCTCTCTCTCACACTCCCAATCTCTCTCTCTCTCACTCCCAGTCTCTCTCTCACTCACACACCCAGTCTCTCTCTCTCTCACACTCCCTGTCTCTCTCTCTGTCTCACACGCCCAATCTCTGTCTCTCACACTCCCAATCTCTCTCTCACACTCCCAATCTCTCTCTCTCTCACACTCCCAAACTCTCTCTCTCACACTCCCAATCTCTCTCTCTCTCACACTACCAATCTCTCTCTCTCACACTCCCAGTCTCTCTCTCTCTCAGACTCCCAATCTCTCACACACTCCCAAACTCTGTCTCTCTCACACTCCCAGTCTCTCTCTCTCTCTCTCACACTTCCAATCTCTCTCTCTCTCACACTCCCACTCTATCTCTGTCTCACACTCCCAATCTCTCTCTCTCTCACACTCCCAATCTCTCTCTCTCTCTCACACTACCAATCTCTCTCTCTCTCACACTCCCAGTCTCTCTCTCTCTCACACTCCCAGTTTCTCTCCCCCTCACTCTCCCAATCTCGCTCTCTCTCACACTCCCGATCTCTCTCTCTCTCACACTACCAATCTGTCTCTCTCACACTCCCAATCTCTCTCTCTCTCTCACACTCCCAATCTCTCTCTCTCTCTCACACTCCCAATCTCTCTGTCTCTCTCACACTCCCAATCTCTCTCTCTCTCACTCCCAAACTCTCTCTCTCACACTCCCAAACTCTCTCTATCTCACACTCCCAATCTCTCTCTCTCACACTCCCAATCTCTCTCTCTCACACTCCCAATCTCTCCCTCTCTCACACTCCCAATCTCTCTCTCTCACACTCCCAATCTCTCTCTCTCTTACACTCCCAATCTCTCTCTCTCTCACACTCCCAATCTCTCTCTCTCTCACACTCCCAATCTCTCTCTCTCACACTCCCAATCTCTCTCTCTCACACTCCCAATCTCTCTCTCTCTCACTCCCAACCTCTCTCTCACACTCTCAATCTCCCTCTCTCTCACACTCCCAATCTCTCCCTCTCTCTCTCACACTCCCAATCTCTCTCTCTCACTCCCAATCTCTCTCTCTCACACTCCCAGTCTCTCTCTCTCTCAGATTCCCAATCTCTCACACACTCCCAAACTCTCTGTCTCTCTCACACTTCCACTCTCTCTCTCTCTCTCTCACACTTCCAATCTCTCTCTCTCTCACACTCCCACTCTATCTCTGTCTCACACTCCCAATCTCTCTCTCTCTCACACTCCCAATCTCTCTCTCTCTCTCACACTACCAATCTCTCTCTCTCTCACACTCCCAGTCTCTCTCTCTCTCACACTCCCAGTTTCTCTCCCTCTCACTCTCCCAATCTCGCTCTCTCTCACACTCCCAATCTCTCTCTCTCTCACACTCCCAGTTTCTCTCCCTCTCACACTCCTAATCTCTCTCTCTCTCACACTACCAATCTGTCTCTCTCACACTCCCAATCTCTCTCTCTCTCTCACACTCCCAATCTCTCTCTCTCTCTCACTCCCAATCTCTCTCTCTCACACTCCCAATCTCTCTCTCTCTCACTCCCAAATTCTCTCTCTCACACTCCCAATCTCTCTCCCTCACACTCCCAATCTCTCTCTCTCACACTCCCAATCTCTCCCTCTCTCACACTCCCAATCTCTCTCTCTTACACTCCCAATCTCTCTCTCTCTCACACTCCCAATCTCTCTCTCTCACACTCCCAATCTCTCTCTCTCACACTCCCAATTTCTCTCTCTCTCACTCCCAATCTCTCTCTCTCTCACACTCCCAATCTCTCCCTCTCTCTCTCACACTCCCAATCTCTCCCTCTCTCTCTCACACTCCCAATCTCTCTCTCTCACTCCCAATCTCTCTCTCTCTCACTCCCAATCTCTCTCTGTCTCACACTCCCAGTCTCTCTCTCTCTCTCACACTTCCAATCTCTCTCTCTCTCACACTCCCACACTCTCTCTGTCTCACAATCCCAATCTCTCTCTCTCTCACACTCCCAATCTCTCTCTCTCTCTCACACTACCAATCTCTCTCTCTCACACTCCCAGTCTCTCTCTCTCTCACACTCCCAGTTTCTCTCCCTCTCACTGTCCCAATCTCTCTCTCTCTCACACTCCCAATCTCTCTCTCTCTCACACACCCAGTTTCTGTCCCTCTCACACTCCTAATCTCTCTCTCTCTCACACTACCAATCTGTCTCTCACACACTCCCAATCTCTCTCTCTCTCTCACACTCCCAATCTCTCTCTCTCTCACTCCCAATCTCTCTCTCTCACAATCCCAATCTCTCTCTCTCTCACACTCCCAGTCTCTCTCTCTCTCACACTTCCAATTTCTCTCCCTCTCACACTCCCAATCTCTCTCTGTCTCACACTCCCAATCTCTCTCTCTCTCACACTCCCAATCTCTCTCTCTCTCTCACATTACCAATCTCTCTCTCTCACACTCCCAGTCTCTCTCTCTCTCACACTCCCAGTTTCTCTCCCTCTCACACTCCCAATCTCTCCCTCTCTCACACTCCCAATCTCTCTCTCTCACACTCCCAATCTCTCTCTCTCTCACACTCCCAATCTCTCTCTCTCACACTCCCAATCTCTCTCTCTCACACTCTCAATCTCTCTCTCTCTCACACTTCCAATCTCTCTTTCTCTCACACTCCCAATCTCTCTCTCTCTCACACTCCCAATCTCTCTCTCTCACACTCCCAATCTCTCTCTCTCTCACACTCCCAATCTCTCTCTCTCTCACACTCCCAATCTCTCTCTCTCTCACACTTCCAATCTCTCTTTCTCTCACACTCCCAATCTCTCTCTCTCTCACACTCCCAATCTCTCTCTCTCTCACACTCCCAATCTCTCTCTCTCTCTCACACTCCCAATCTCTCTCCCTCTCACACTCCCAATCTCTCTCTCACACTCCCAATCACTCTCTCTCTCTCTCTCACACTACCAATCTTTCTCTCTCACACTCCCAATCTCTCTCTCTCACACTCCCAATCTCTCTCTCTCTCACACTCCCAATCTCTCTCTCTCTCTCACACTCCCAATCTCTCTCTCTCTCTCTCTCTCACTCCCAATCTCTCTCTCTCTCACTCCCAATCTCTCTCTCTCTCACACTCCCAATCTCTCTCTCTCAATTCAATTCAATTCAATTCAAATCGCTTTATTGGCATGATAAGGTACATCTTATGTTGCCAAAGCATCTCCTTCCCTCTCTCTCTCTCCTTCCCTCTCTCTCTCCTTCCCTCTCTCACTCTCTCCTTCTCTCTCTCTCTCTCCTTCCCTCTCTCTCTGTCTCTCTGTCCTTCCCTCTCCCTCTCTCTCCTTCCCTCGCTCTCTCTCTCTCTCTCTCCTTCCTTCTTCCTCCCCTCTCTCCCTCCCCTCTCTCCCCCTCTCCTCCCTCCCCCTCTCCTCCCTCCCCCACTTTCTCCCCCCCTCCCTTCCCGATCCCCCTCCCTTCCCTGCCCCCCCTTCCCTCCCCCTCCCCTCTCCCCCCTCCTGCTCCCCCCTCCTGCTCCCCCCTTCCCTCCCTCCCCTCCCCTTCCCTCCACCTCCCCTCCTCCTCCCCCTCCTCCCCCCCTTCCTCCCCCTTCCCTTCCTCCCCCTTCCCTTCCTCCCCATTCCCCTTCCTCCCAGTCACTCTCTCTCTTCCCCCCAGTCTCTCGCTCTCTCTCTCTTCCCCCCAGTCTCTCGATCTCTCTCTTCCCCCCAGTCTCTCGCTCTCTCTCTTCCCCCCAGTCTCTCGCTCTCTTCCCCCCAGTCTCTCGCTCTCTTCCCCCCAGTCTCTCTCTCTCTTCCCCCCCAGTCGCTCTCTCTCCTCCCCCCCAGTCGCACTCACTCCCCCGTCTCTCGCTCTCTCTCTTCCCCCTCAGTCGCTCTCTCTCTTCCCCCCAGTCACTCTCTCTCTTCCCCCCAGTCGCTCTCTCTCTTCCCCCCAGTCGCTCTCTCTCTTCCCCCCAGTCGCTCTCTCTCTTCCCGCCAGTCATTCTCTTCCCCCCAGTTGCTCTCTCTCTTCCCCCCAGTCGCTCTCTCTCTTCCCCCCAGTCGCTCTCTCTCTTCCCCCCAGTCGCTCTCTCTCTTCCCCCCAGTCGCGCTCTCTCTTCCCCCCAGTCGCGCTCTCTCTTCCCCCCAGTCACTCTCTCTCTTCCCCCCAGTCGCTCTCTCTCTTCCCCCCTGAGTCGCTCTCTCTCTTCCCCCCCATTCGCTTTCTCTCATCCCCCCCAGTCGCTCTCTCTATTCCCCCCCAGTCGCTCTCTCTCTTGCCCCCCAGTCGCTCCCTCTCTCTCTTCCAACAACAACATGCCCTCAAAAAAGCCTCGGCACCGCCGGGCACCCCCAGCTAATCTATATATGTAGAAGAGCTCTTCTGTCTGTCTTTCTGTCTGTCTGTCTGTCCGTTCTCTATACGTTCGAAAGTTATAGAGTGTACCTACACGTGCGTCACGTCAAAAGAAAGCTTACGATTACGGACCGGTCATAGGCGTATTTTCTTTTCTGTCAGACAAAAATCGTGCCCGCGGTATCCAAAAAACTTTCAAAATTCCGCTCATTAAATGGGAAATGTTCCGCTCATCTGCTCATTAGCATTGAGTGAAGTGAAGGTTGACCAATCGTGCGGTCGAGCGACCTGACTGTTGACCGACGGTCGACCAATCTCTGCCTCGCGGGGGCGGGTTCATTGCGCGTACGGGCGGGCCATCCTACAGTTGAGTGTTGAGTGACTTGACGATTGACCAATCCTACGCTTCGGTGACCTGACGGTCGACCAATCGGTGCGTGTGTGGGCGGGCCTTATCATTCTGAACCGAGGTGAGTGGCCGCCATCTTGATTCTTCACGATTTTTTTCCCACACTTTCTGTGTGTTAGGGAACGAAGGAAAATATTTGAATTATGTGTTAGGGAATTAAATAACAATTTATTTGAGTTTTAAATTGTATTTAGCAACAGTAGGAAATTAATTGATCCCCTGCCCTTTGCCCGGAGGCTCGCCTGCTTTGACGGCCATTTCGAGCAGCTGTGCCGGCGCCGGGTGAGGCCTAGCAGCCCGGGAAGACTGGGCCTTGAGTTGCGGGCCGTGCCAGGAGCTGACTCGCACAAAACTTCCCCGCGGCGTCAACAGCCCCACCCCAGAGCCGGACCCATAGCCACCAGGTCACCGGCCGTGGTGGGCCATGCGAGAGCTGCCGCGCACAAAACCTCCCTGCGGCGTCAACAGCAACGCCCCAGAGCCCGACCCAAAGCCATCAGGTCAACGGCCGCGGCGGGCCGTGCGGGAGCTGCCGCGCACAAAACCTCCCCGTGGCGTCAACAGCCCCGGCCCAGAGCCCGAACCAAAGCCATCAGGTCACCGCCAGCGGCGGGCCGTGCCGGGAGCTGCCGTGCACAAAACCTCCCGCGGCTTCAACAGCCCCGCCCGAGAGCCCAAACCAAAGCCATCAGGTGAGCGGCCGCGGCGGGCCGTGCCGGGAGCTGCCGCGCACAAAAACTCCCCGCGGCGTCAACAGCCCTGCCCGAGAGCCCGACCCAAAGCCATCAGGTGAGCAGCCGCGACGGCCCAGTCTCTCTCTCACACTCCCAATCTCTCACACTCCCAATCTCTCTCTCTCTCGCACTCCCAATCTCTCACACTCCCAATCTCTCTCTCTCTCACAATCCCAATCTCTCTCTCTCTCACACTCCCAATCTCTCACTCTCTCTCTCACACTCGCAATCTCTCTCACTCCCAATCTCTCTCTCTCTCTCTCACACTCCCAATCTCGCTCTCTCACACTCCAAATCTCCCACTCTCTCTCACACTCCCAAACTCTCTCTCTCTCACACTCCCAATATCTCTCTCTCACACTCCCAATCTCTCTCTCTCTCACACACTCCCAATCTCTCTCTCTCTCTCACACTCCCAATCTCTCTCTCTCTCACACTCCCAATCTCTCTCTCTCACACTCCCAATCTCTCTCTCTCTCTCTCACTCCCGATCTCTCTCTCTCTCTCACACTCCCAATCTCTCTGTCTCACACTCCCAATCTCTCTCTCTCACACTCCCAATCTCTCTCTCTCTCTCTCCCAATCTCTCTCTCTATCTCACACTCCCAATCTCTCTCTCTCACACTCCCAATCTCTCTCTCTCTCTCACACTCCCAATCTCTCTCTCTCTCACACACTCCCAATCTCTCTCTCTCTCTCACACTCCCAATCTCTCTCTCTCTCTCACTCCCAATCTCTCTCTCTCACTCCCAATCTCTCTCTCTCACACTCCCAATCTCTCTCTCTCTCACTCCCAATCTCCCTCTCTCTCTCACACTCCCAATCTCTCTGTCTCACACTCCCAATCTCTCTCTCTCTCACACTCCCAATCTCTCTCTCTCACTCCCAATCTCTCTCTCTCACACTCCCAATCTCTCTCTCTCACACTCCCAATCTCTCTCTCTCTCTCACACTCCCAATATCTCTCTCTCTCTCACACTCCCAATCTCTCTCTCTCACACACTCCCAATCTCTCTCTCTCTCACACTCCCAATCTCTCTCTCTCTCTCACACTCCCAATCTCTCTCTCTCTCTCTCACACTCCCAATCTCTCTCTCTCACTCCCAGTCTCTCTCTCTCTCTCTCTCACTCCCAATCTCTCTCACTCCCAGTCTCTCTCTCTCTCACACTCCCAGTCTCTCTCTCTCTCACACTCCCAGTCTCTCTCTCTCTCACACTCCCAATCTCTCTCTCTCACTCCCAGTGTCTCTATCTCTCTCACTCCCAGTCCATTCCATTCCATTCCATTCAAATGCTTTATTGGCATGAAAGTTTACAGAGAACCATATTGCCAAAGCTTACATAGCAAAAAGGTACAGTTTTCCAACATTCTGTAGGTGTCAATCGATTTGACATTTGTTGGGTACATAAAATATTACTTTTAAACAATATTAATTTTAAACAGTCTTTGTACTTCATTTGGTACGTTCAATATTAATTTTAAACAGTCTTAATTTGAAACAGTCCTCAGGTTGTGACATGTTGTTACATATTTGGCCCCAAGGTATGGTCTGTCTCCTTCTCCTAGGACTAATCTCAATTTTGACAGGTCATCCAATTCCTTGAAATCTGGGGTTGTTTGGCTTAGCTTGTTGAATAATATGTTTCTTGATGTGTTGAATTTTTCGCATTTTAGGAGGAAATGCATTTCTGTTTCAACCTCCCCGGCCAGACATTGATCGCATATTCTATTCTCTCTTGTATCTGCCTTTTTCAATTTCCAGTTGGTGGTCGCTTAGTCTGTACCTGGTGAGGGTCTGTCTCTGTTTTGTGTGTCTGATGGTCGTGAGGTAGTCTGCCAGTTTATATTCTCTTTTTAGGGCCCGGTAACATTCTAATCTGCTTTGGCTTTCGGTTATTTTGTTCCAATGTTCCAGGTAGGTTTCTTTGCATTGTTTAATGATTTGGTTCACTCGGATTGGTGTTTGGACGGCTGTGTTGGTCTGGGGCTGGTCAGGGTCCGGCTGAGTACTTATTTTCAGTAGCAGCTGACTCAGGGGACTCTTTTCTGGGTTTAGCTCTTGGGTCTGAAAGGCTTTGAAATGAAGGGTGTCTGGGGAGCTAGATTTGAGGTGATTTAGGAAGTTTAGTGCTCGTTTTTGGATGTTTATTATCAGTGGGTATCTGCCTAGTTCGGCTCTGCATGCATTTGTTGGCGTTTTTCTTTGGGTGCGAAGGATGCTTCGGCAGAATTCTGCATGTAGGGCTTCTATTGTGTGTTTTTCCCATTTAGTGTAGCTTTGGTGATTTAGCGGGCCCCATACTTCACTACCGTACAGTGCAATGGGCAGGATTATGCTGTCAAATATTTTGAGCCAGATTTTGATTGGGATTTGGATGTTGTAGAATTTTCTTTTTATTGCATATAGGGCTCTTCGGGCTTTTTCTTTTAGTGCATTCACTGCTATGCTGAAGCTCCCTGATGCTGTAATAGTTAGACCAAGGTAGGTGTAGCTCATAGTGTGTCCTATAGTGGTATCACTGAGGGTAAACTGGTATTTGTTTTCCTCACACTCCCAGTCTCTCTCTCTCTCTCACTTCCAATCTCTCTCTCTCTCAGTCTCCCTCTTTCACAATCCCAATCTCTCTCACACTCCCAATCTCTCGCACACTCCCAATCTGTCTCACACTCCCAATCTCTCTTACACTCCAAATCTCTCTCACACTCCCAATCTCTCTCACACTCCCAATCTCTCTCGCACCCCCAATCTCTCTCACACTCCCAATCTCTCTCACACTCCCAATCTCTCTCACACTCCCAATCTCTCTCACACTCCCAATCTCTCTCTCTCTCACACTCCCAAACTCTCTCTCTCACACTCCCAATCTCTCTCTCTCTCACACTCCCAATCTCTCTCTCTCTCACACTCCCAATCTCTCTCTCTCTCACACTCCCAATCTCTCTCTCTCTCTCTCACACTCCCAATCTCTCTCACTCCCAATCTCTCTCTCTCTCTGTCACACTCCCAATCTCGCTCTCTCACACTCCCTATCTCTCTCTCTCTCACACTCCCAATCTCTCTCTCTCTCTCTCACACTCCCAATCTCTCTCTCTCACACTCCCAATCTCTCTCTCTCTCTCACACTCCCAATCTCTCTCTCTCACACTCCCAGTCTCTCTCTCTCTCACACTCCCAGTCTCTCTCTCTCTCACTTCCAATCTCTCTCTCTCTCTCACACTCCCAATCTCTCTGTCTCACACTCCTAATCTCTCTCTCTCACACTCCCAGTCTCTCTCTCTCTCACACTCCCAGTCTCTCTCTCTCTCACACTCCCAGTCTCTCTCCCTCTCACTCTCCCAATCTCTCTCTCTCACTCCCAGTCTCTCTATCTCTCTCACTCCCAGTCTCTCTCTCTCTCTCTCACACACCCAGTCTCTCTCTCTCTCACTTCCAATCTCTCTCTCTCTCACTCCCAGTCTCTCTCTCTCGCACTCCAAGTCTCTCCCTCTCTCACTCCCAGTCTCTCCCTCTCTCACTCCCAGTCTCCCTCTTTCACAATCCCAACCTCTCTCACACTCCCAATCTCTCGCACACTCCCAATCTGTCTCATACTCCCTATCTCTCTTACACTCCCAATCTCTCTTACACTCCCAATCTCTCTCACACTCCCAATCTCTCTCACACCCCCAATCTCTCTCACACTCCCAATCTCTCTCACACACCCAATCTCTCTCACACTCCCAATCTCTCTCACACTCCCAGTCTCTCTCTCTCATACTCCCAATCTCTCTCACTCCCAATCTCTCTCTCTCTCTCTCACTCCCAATCTCTCTCTCTGACACTCCCAATCTCTCTCTCTGACACTCCCAATCTCTCTCTCTCTCACACTCCCAATCTCTCTCTCTCACACTCCCAATCTCTCTCTCTCTATCTCACTCCCAATCTCTCTCTCTCACACTCCTAATCTCTCTCTCTGACACTCCCAATCTCTCTCACACTCCCAATCTCTCTCTCTGACACTCCCAATCTCTCTCTCTCTCACACTCCCAATCTCTCTCTCTGACACTCCCAATCTCTCTCTCTCTCTCTCACTCCCAATCTCTCTCTCTCACACTCCCAATCTCTCTCTCACATGCCCAATCTCTCTCTCACACTCCCAATCTCTCCCTCTCTCACACTCCCAATCTCTCTCTCTCACACTCCCAATCTCTCTCTCTCTCACACTCCCAATCGCTCTCTCTCTCACACTCCCAGTGTCTCTCTCTCTCTCACACTCCCAGTCTCTCTCTCTCAGACTCCCAGTCTCTCTCTCTCACACTCCCAGTCTCTCTCTCTCACACTCCCAGTCTCTCTCTCTCACACTCCCAGTCTCTCTCTCTCACACTCCCAATCTCTCTCTCACACTCCCAATCTCTCTCTCACACTCCCAATCTCTCTCTCTCTCCCAATCTCTCTCTCTCTCTCACTCCCAATCTCTCTCTCTCTCACACTCCCAACCTCTCTCTCTCTCTCTCTCACACTCCCAATCTCTCTCTCCCACACTCCCAATCTCTCTCTCTCTCACACACTCCCAATCTCTCTCTCTCACACTCCCAAACTCTCTCTCTCTCCTTCCCTCTCTCTCTCTCCTTCCCTCTCTCTCTGTGGTGTATGTAACCTGTTCCACCTTAAGAGAACTTAAGCCTGGTCCACCTTAAGAAAGGTACTACTTTCTTTGGCTGCTGTATACGTAATACCGGTGGTGACCACACCGGTATATAAGCACAGTTTAATAATATTTTATTCAGTATAGTCCGACCTCCAACCAGTAAAGACCTGTTGAGTTTACTCTTGTGGTCTGTGTAGTAATTCTCACTATAACACACAGACTTAACAGTGGCGACGAGTCCGATTCTTACCCTGCTTCAGTAATTTCCACGGCGACTTCGTCCACAGACAGGACGTCGAAGAGAGGTTTCCACCCTCATCACCTACGGGAAGACACGTCGAGCGGCAGGCATCGAGCAACCGGAGTGCAGAAGACATCCTGACCTCGAAGCCTCCATCAGCGACTGTCAGCTTCTTCTACTACCTCGTGGTGGGTAAGCCGGGCAGCGATGCGACAGAAAGTCAACCGCGTTGGCTGTACAGACGGGGCTGGGAAGACAGAGGAATAAGGGCGGTGAGGTTGATCGCGACCAGAGATAAGGGCCGGGCCGCTTTCGAGCGAGACGCGCAGCGCGGGACATCGATCGCGACCAGAGATAAGGGCCGCATTCGGGCTAAAGGCGCAGCGTCTGGGGAAACTGAAGGCGCGATAGCCACGGTGAAGCGGAGACAGCGTCGGGGGACGGGTGAAGACCGCCAAGCGCGGGAAAACCGCCGTTTTGTGGGCGGAGGACGACGGCAAGAGCGGGAAGCCGCCATCTTAGATAACATTAAAAGTACGATAAATTGCTACGATGCCTAAACATGGGAACATTAATGCCTTCGACAGTGATATAGAAGACTGGGCTATGTATGTAGAATGCATACAAAACTATTGTAAGGCAAATAAAATTCCTGAGGCAGATAAAGCACTAACATTACTAAACTTAATGGGTGCGAAGACATACGGGCAATTGAAACACCTGTTATCACCAGATGAACCGGCGGATAAGACGTTCGAACAGATTGTTACTGTCCTAAAAAATCATCTTAACCCCACGCTGCTGATGCTAGCGGAACGATTTAAATTTTACGATAGAAGACAGCTGCAAAATGAAAGCAATGCTGAATATTTGATGGAATTACGTAAGCTAGCAAAATATTGTCAGTTTGGAACGGGACTGACAGAGGCACTTTGAGACAGATTTGTGTGTGGTTTATTTAAACAGGATACACAAAGGCGACTGCTCGAGGAGAATGAGCTGTCTCTCGAGAAGGCGGTCACTATGGCAGCAGCACACGAGGCCGCCGCGAGAGGCACGGCAGTATTCAGCTACGGCCACCAGAACTCGGTACAAACAAATTGGGTTTGAGTTCTGTCAAATGTTATCGTTGTGGAAAGACAACGCACGATCAGAACCAGTGTTGGTTTAAAAACCAAGAATGCAGAACGTGTGGCAGGCTTGGCCACATAGCTAAAGTATGCCGGTCAGGAAAGAAGACCAGCAACAAAAAGTCACCGCAAGGAAAATATGCAAAGGTACACAAGGTGACAAAGAACAGTTTGACCGAACAGAAGTCAGATTCAGATGCTAGCAGTAATGAACTGGATAGCTTAAGAATACACAACGTTGGTAAGGATACAGACCTCCAGACAATTTGGGTCACTCTTAAGATAGCAGGAGTCCAAGTAAAAATGGAATTGGACACTGGATCGGCATTGACGGTCATGAATAAGAAAGATTACAGAAGGTTATTCCAACATATTCCCTTACAGGATACGGAGATTATATTGAAAACGTACACGGGGCAAAGAGTGTACCCCATCGGAAAAATAGAGGTAGAAGTGGTCCACAAGGGCGAAGGAAGTCAAGTAATGGACTTATATGTGCTACCTGAAGGAGGTCCACCACTACTAGGACGGGAGTGGATTAGGAAAATTAATATGGACTGGCACTCCTTGAAAGCACTAACGGTAGATTCCGGGGAAACAGCTGTCAAGCCTAAACGATTGTCCAGAATATTGGATGAGGCTAAAGAGGTGTTCCAGCCGGGACTGGGAACACTGAGAGGAATTACGGCAAACATCAAGATTGATGAACATGCACAACCAACATTTTTTAAAGCCCGACCGGTACCCTATGCAATACGACCTGCGGTTGAAGCGGAGCTGGAAGCACTAGAACGTTCAGGTGTACTGTCTAAAGTAGATTGGAGTGAGTGGGCTATGCCCATTGTTCCAATTATGAAACGTCCTGCGAACAATAAGCCAGGAGATCCAGGGAAGGTTCGCATCTGTGGAGATTTCAAAATCACCGTTAATCCGGTGCTTCACACGGTGCAGTATCTGCTTCCACGGATTGAGGATATTTTCGCTTCACTGTTTGGCGGGAAACACTTCACCAAGATAGACCTGGCGCAGGCGTACTTGCAGATGGAGGTTGAAGAAGATTCACGCCAATACCTCACGATCAACACGCATCGAGGGTTGTACCGGTACAATAGGCTGGTTTTTGGAGTGGCATCGGCTCCAGCAATTTGGCAAAGGGCCATGGAGCAGGTATTACAGGGAATTCCAGGCACACAATGTTACCTGGATGACATTCTGATCACAGGTGATGGTGATGAACAGCATGTCGCTAACTTGGAACTGGTGCTCAACAGACTGAAAGAGTATGGACTTAGAGTAAATCGGCAGAAATGTGAGTTCTTCCAGAAGCGGGTCTCGTACTGTGGTCATGTCATTGACCGGGAGGGGCTTCATAAGTCTCCAGACAAGATAGCGGCAGTTGTAAAGGCTCCCGCTCTGGAGAATGTCTCTCAGTTGAGGTCGTTTCTAGGATTAATTAACTATTACCATAAATTTCTGCCAAATCTATCCACGGTGCTGCATCCGTTGAACGCTCTTTTACAGAAAGGGGTACCATGGGACTGGGGCGAAAACTGTAAGAAGGCATTTCGCAAAAGCAAAGAATTGATCACCTCAGAGGAAGTGTTGGCTCACTTCAACCCGACACTGCCTATTCGGTTGGCTTGTGATGCTTCTCCATATGGTATTGGGGCAGTACTCTCACATAAATTGCCAAATGGCACGGAAAGGCCAGTCGCGTTTGCATCCAGATCATTGACCTCCGCTGAGCGCAACTCTGCGCAGATCGATAGGGAGGCCCTTAGCCTTGTATGGGGAGTGAAGATGTTTAATCATTACCTACAGGGCCAAAAATTCACACTTCTGACGGACCATCAACCGTTGGTGTCCATTTTTAACCCTAAGAAGGGTGTTTCGGTGATGACAGCACAGCGTCTCCAGAGATGGTCTCTTTTCTTAGGGGCACATCAATATCAGATAGAATTCAAAGGTACGAAACAGCATGGCAATGCTGATGGCCTGTCGCGCCTGCCACTACCTGAAGATGAAGACACGATGGAAGTTGACCCTTTTGAGTTATTTCATTCGACCATTATCGAGTGTTTACCTGTCAGCAACGCAAGTATTGAAAGAGAAACCAGGAACGACCCGACACTGTCCAGAGTCTACGAGGTGACAGTGAAAGGATGGCCAACACGGGGTGATCCTCTGTTACCGGCATTCTCGGCAAGGCGAGACCAGCTGTCTGTCTGCCATGGTACTTTGATGTATGGGACAAGAGTGATTATTCCTCCCAAGTTAAGGGAAAGAGTTTTAAAAGAACTACATGAAGGTCATCTGGGGGGAGTTAAAATGAAAAGTCTTGCTAGGGCTTACGTATGGTGGCCGGGTATTGACCAACAGATTGAGGAGTTAACGAAAAGCTGCGCTGGGTGTCAAAAAGTGCAAAATGCACCTCCGATAGCACCGCTACACCCATGGGAATGGCCTTCAGCCCCATGGCAATGCATACACATTGACTTTGCTGGTCCATTCATGGACTCCATGTTCCTAATTGTGGTGGATGCACATTCCAAATGGCCAGAAGTCATCAAGATGAATACCACTACTTCAGAAAAGACAATTGCGGTGTTAAGAACAATATTCGCAAGGAACGGATTGCCAGAACAGATCTGTTCGGACAACGGACCACAGTTTGTATCGGAAGAATTCCAACAATTCTTAAAGAAGAATGGAGTTAAACATTATACCTCTGCCCCATATCATCCGGCGACAAACGGGTTGGCTGAAAGATTTGTCCAGACATTCAAAAAGGCTATTAAGGCCATGAATGATGATCAGATTCCGCTGCAACACAAGGTCGATAAGTTCCTGATGTCATATAGAAACGCCGATCATGCCGTGACTAACCAAAGTCCTGCTATGATGTTTTATAACAGGAGGTTGCGGTCCAAGCTGGACTTGTTAAAACCAAATGTGCGGAGGGAAGTGGAAAATAAACAGTTTCGGCATATTAACAGCAAGATCACTCGAACTTTCGACGTAGGACAACCAGTGATGGCAAGGGGCTATGGAAACGAAAAATGGCAGTCCGGAACAATCCGGGCCAGACAAGGACCTCTGATGTACACCGTAGATATTGGTCATAATGTGATAAGGCGTCATGCGGATCAACTGGTAGAGTCGAGAGCAAGGGTCGAACCCATGGTTGTGACAGAGACAGCTGTGGAAGACGTTCATGAACCTAAAGCATCTACCTCGGCCGAGAATGTATTCGATGATGATGACACCCAATACATTGGCAACCAACTAGAGGAGGCACCTCAACAACAAGAATCAGAGACCACTGAAAGGCGTTATCCAAGCCGAATCAGAAAGCCTCCTGAGAGACTGAACCTTTGAACTGTTATACCTGAAGTTATATATGTATATATGTTATGTTTATTTGGGGATATGACTGTTAAGCTAAAAAGGGAGGATTGTGGTGTATGTAACCTGTTCCACCTTAAGAGAACTTAAGCCTGGTCCACCTTAAGAAAGGTACTACTTTCTTTGGCTGCTGTATACGTAATACCGGTGGTGACCACACCGGTATATAAGCACAGTGTAATAATATTGTATTCAGTATAGTCCGACCTCCAACCAGTAAAGACCTGTTGAGTTTACTCTTGTGGTCTGTGTAGTAATTCTCACTATAACACACAGGCCTAGAAATTCGGTAGGCTTAGCGCCGCTTTTGAGGCGCTAGAGGGCCTAGCGCCAGAGTTATGGCCAGTTTGGAAATTGAGTGGGTCCCTAAATCGGCGTTAGGCCGTTAGCGCTGCGCCGGCACTGATGACGTCATCGGTGTGCGCAGCGTCCCGGTTGCCATGGTAACCCGCCCGAACTCCGAAATTGACTTGCGGCCGCCTCGCCCGTGGCAGCCGCAAGCAACATTCTGGCAGAGGTGCCTTACTGGACTTTGCGCCGGCGCATTAAAGGCCCCGCGGCGGCCGGCCGCTTTCCCGCCGGCCGCCTGGCCGCAGCTCCCTCCCCGGACTTCTCCCCCCCGCCCCGGGACAGATGCAAGCCCGGCACTTGTCCGAGGTGCCGGGCTCATTTTTACAATGATTTTCGCGGGCCGCGGCCGGGTGCAGGCAGCTCCTCCTTAAGGGAAGGAGGGGGCCTGCACTTCCCGAACCTGCCGCACCGCAGCGGGCGCCGCAGCGCCGGAATAGCGCCGGAATTCAGCGCGTAGCGCCAGTTTTCAGGCGCAAACAGCTTTCAGCAGCGCCGGCAGCCGTTTGGGCGCAGAACTAGTGAATTTTTGGCCCGCCCAGCGCGACTTAGCTCCGGCACTAACTTCCGGCGCTAAAGCCGTCGCTGCGCCAAAACCCAATTTCTAGGCCACAGACTTAACACTCACTCTCTCTCTCTCTCCTTCCCTCTCTCTCTCTCTCCTTCCCTCTGTCTCTCTCTCTTTCCCTCTCTCTCTCTCTCTCTCTCCTTCCCTCTGCCTCCCCTCTCTCCCTCCCCTCTCTCCCCCTCTCCTCCCTCACCCACCTTCTCCCCTCTCCCTCCCCCCCTCCAACTTCCCTTCCTCCCCCCTTCCCTTCCTCCCCCCTCCCCCTTCCCTTCCTCCCCCCTCCCCCTTCCCTTCCTCCCCCTCCCTTCCTCCCCCCCTCCGCCCTTCCCTTCCTCCCCCCTTCCCTTCCTCCCCCCTCCCCCTTCCCATCCTCCCCCCCACCTTCATTTCCTCCCCCCTCCCCCTTCCCTTCCTCCCCCTTCCCCCCTTCCCTTCCTCCCCCTTCCTCCCAGTCGCTCTCTCTCTTCCCCCCCAGTCTCTCGCTCTCTCTCTTCCCCCCAGTCTCCCGCTCTCTTTCCCCCCGTCGCTCTCTCTTCCCCCCCAGTCGCGCTCACTCCCCCGTCTCTCGCTCTCTCTCTTCACCCCAGTCGCTCTCTCTCTTTCCCCCAGTCGCTCTCTCTCTTCCCCCCAGTCGCTCTCTCTCGTCCCCCCAGTCGCTCTCTCTCTTCCCCCCAGTCTCTCTCTCTCTTCCCCCCGTCGCTCTCTCTACCCCCCAGTCGTTCTCTCTCTTCCCCTCAGTCGCTCTCTCTCTTCCCCTCAGTCGCTCTCTCTCTTCCCCTCAGTCGCTCTCTCTCTTCCCCCCAGTCGCTCTCTCTCATCCCCCCGTCACTCTCTCTCTTCCCCCCAGTCGCTCTCTCTCTTCCCCCCAGTCGCTCTCTCTCTACCCCCCAGTCGTTCTCTCTCTTCCCCTCAGTCGCTCTCTCTCTACCCCCCAGTCGTTCTCTCTCTTCCCCTCAGTCGCTCTCTCTCTTCCCCCCAGTCGCTCTCCCTCTTCCCCCCGTCGCTCTCTCTCTTCCCCCCAGTCTCTCTCTCTCTTCCCCCCAGTCGCTCTCTCTCTTCCCCCCAGTCGCTCTCTCTCTTCCCCCAGTCGCTCTCTCTCTTCCCCCCAGTCACTCTCTCTCTTCCCCCCAGTCGCTCTCTCTCTTCCCCCCCAGTCGCTCTCTCTCTTCCCCCAGGTCGCTCTCTCTCTTCCCCCCAGTTGCTCTCTCTCTTCCCCCCCAGTCACTCTCTCTCTTCCCCCCCAGTCGCTCTCTCTCTTCCCCCCAGTCGCTTTCTCTCTTCCCCCAGTCGCTCTCTCTCTTCCCCCCAGTCGCTCTCTCTCTTCCTCCCAGTCGCTCTCTCTCTTCCCGCCCAGTCGCTCTCTCTCTTCCCCCCAGTCGCTCTCTCTCTTCCCCCCTGTCGCTCTCTCTCTTCCCCCCAGTCGCTCTCTCTCTTCCCCCCAGTCGCTCTCTCTCTTCCCCCCAGTCGCTCTCTCTCTCTCTCTCTATCTCCCCATTCTCTCTCTCTCTCTCCCCAGTCTCTCTCCTCTCTCTCCCCCCAGTCTCTCTACTCAATTCAATTCAATTCAATTCAATTCAATTCAAATGCTTTATTGGTATGAAAGTTTACAGAGAACCATATTGCCAAAGCTTACATAGCAAAAAGGTACAGTTTTCCAACATTCTGTAGGTGTCAATCGATTTGACATTTGTTGGGTACATACAATATTACTTTTAAACAATATTAATTTTAAACAGTCTTTGTACTTCATTTGGTACGTTCAATATTAATTTTAAACAGTCTTAATTTTAAACAGTCCTCAGGTTGTGACATGTTGTTACATATTTGGCCCCAAGGTATGGTCTGTCTCCTTCTCCCAGGGCTAATCTCAATTTTGACAGGTCATCCAATTCCTTGAAATCTGGGGTTGTTTGGCTTAGCTTGTTGAATAATATGTTTCTTAATGTGTTGAATTTTTTGCATTTTAGGAGGAAATGCATTTCTGTTTCAACCTCGCCGGCCAGACATTGATCGCATATTCTATTCTCTCTAGGCTGCCAGGATTTCTTGTATCTGCCTTTTTCAATTTCCAGTTGGTGGTCGCTTAGTCTGTACCTGGTGAGGGTCTGTCTCTGTTTTGTGTCTCTGATGGTCGTGAGGTAGTCTGCCAGTTTATATTCTCTTTTTAGGGCCCGGTAACATTCTAATCTGCTTTGGCTTTCGGTTATTTTGTTCCAATGTTCCAGGTAGGTTTCTTTGCATTGTTTAATGATTTGGTTCACTCGGATTGGTGTTTGGACGGCTGTGTTGGTCTGGGGCTGGTCAGGGTCCGGCTGAGTACTTATTTTCAGTAGCAGCTGACTCAGGGGACTCTTTTCTGGGTTTAGCTCTTGGGTCTGAAAGGCTTTGAAATGAAGGGTGTCTGGGGAGCTAGATTTGAGGTGATTTAGGAAGTTTAGTGCTCGTTTTTGGATGTTTATTATCAGTGGGTATCTGCCTAGTTCGGCTCTGCATGCATTTGTTGGCGTTTTTCTTTGGGTGCGAAGGATGCTTCGGCAGAATTCTGCATGTAGGGCTTCTATTGTGTGTTTTTCCCATTTAGTGTAGCTTTGGTGATTTAGCGGGCCCCATACTTCACTACCGTACAGTGCAATGGGCAGGATTATGCTGTCAAATATTTTGAGCCAGATTTTGATTGGGATTTGGATGTTGTAGAATTTTCTTTTTATTGCATATAGGGCTCTTCGGGCTTTTTCTTTTAGTGCATTCACTGCTATGCTGAAGCTCCCTGATGCTGTAATAGTTAGACCAAGGTAGGTGTAGCTCATAGTGTGTCCTATAGTGGTATCACTGAGGGTAAACTGGTATTTGTTTTCCTGACATCTGGGCCTTTTTTGAAAAATCATGATGTTGGTTTTCTTTAAATTTACTGTTAGAGCCCAATTTTGGCAGTATTTGTCGAGTAGGTCTAGTTGTTGCTGTAATCCCTGTTCTGTGGGAGACAGCAGAACCAGGTCGTCCGCATAGAACAGGGATTTCACTTCTCCATCCAGGAGACGGAGACCTGGTGACTCGCTTTGCTCCAGCATGTCTGCTAATTCATTTATGTATATGTTGAACAGGGTCGGGCTCAAATTGCAGCCCTGCCGGACGCCTCTTCTCTGGGTGAAGAAATCGGTGCGTTTGTCTCCAATTTTGACCCCGCATTTGTTTTTCAGATACATTGATTTAATAAGGTCATAGACTTTGCCCCCTATTCCACACTGAAGAAGTTTATAATAGAGCCCTTCGTGCCATATAGAGTCAAAGGCTTTCTTGAAGTCGATGAAACAGGCGAATATTTTCCCATTTTTTGTTTGGTGTATATGTTTTTCAATGAGGGTGTGAAGGGTATAGATATGGTCGGCGGTGCGGTGTTTTGGAAGAAAGCCTATTTGGTTTTTTCTGAGGATATTATGTTTGTTAAGAAAATCAAGTAATCTACTATTTAGAATACTGCAGAATAACTTCCCTAGACAACTGTTGACACAGATGCCGCGGTAATTATTTGGGTCTGATTTGTTTCCACTTTTATATATGGGGGAGATTAGTCCTTGGCACCAGATATCGGGAAAACAGCCTGAACGTAATATGATGTTGAATAATTTGAGTACCGCACCCTGCATCTCCATATTGCTGAACTTGAGCATTTCATTTTTGATGTTGTCTGGGCCACAGGCTTTCTTTAGGTGGAGAGATTTTGTTTTTGTGGCCAGTTCTTTCCATGTGATTGGGGAGTCTAGAGGGTTTTGGTTGTCTTTAATTGTTGCTTCTAATGTGTGGAGTTTTTCTGTGACCTGATGTTGACTTGGGTTTGTTTCGTTTATTGGGATGTCTTTGTAGAGGTTTTCAAAATGTGTTCTCCAGATGTCGCCATCTTGGATTGGTAATGCTTGCAATTGTGTTGTACTCAGGTTATTCCACATTTCCCAGAATTGTTTTGGATTGGTGGAGTTTTCAATTTCTTCGAGTATTTTGTGGGTATAGTTTTGTGTTTTGTTCCTAATGGTGTGTTTATATCTTTTGAGGGTTTCATTGTATCTAGTACGTAGGTCCGGATTGTTTGGATGGTGATGCTTTTGGTTTGATATTTTTCTCAGGTCTTTTCTGGCATTTTTGCATTCGTGGTCAAACCATTTCTTATTTTTATTTTGTCTTTTGTGACGCTTCCTCTTCTGTTTCACAAGGTCGGCTTTTACAGCTGCCTCATGGAAGATCATATTTATATCCTCTATGGCCATGTTTACACCATCTCTGGTGATCTCGTATGGGTTTCTTTAAATTTTGATATTTTACTTGTGAGATCAGGTGACTTTAGTGCTGTGATGAATTTTTCTCCACTGTCTGGGGCCCATCTGTATGTCTGGTTTATTTTATGGAGCTTACTGGGTTCCTTTTTTGTGTCTGTATTTTGGGCAGATAGTTTAAGGTACATATTTATTTGGTTATGGTCTGAGAGGGGGGATTGCTGCCTGACAGTGAATGCGTTGATATTGCAGGGGTCCAGGTCAGTGATTGTATAGTCCACCACACTAGACCCAAGAGTTGAGGAGTATGTGAGTCTCCCTAGGGAGTCCCCTCTGAACCTACCATGAACTATGTACAGGCCTAAGGCTCGGCAGAGTTGCACTACCTCCCTACCGCTTTTATTTATTTCACGATCGAGGTTGTTCCGATTTGCGATGGCTGGTGTGACATCTAAAGGGGTCTGGCCAAACACATGGTTGTTTCCCTGTGGGTCTATGAAGTCAGGTTCACAACCGGTCCTTGCATTTAGGTCCCCACATATTATCACCTTTCCTTGGTCCTGGAAATGGCTGATTTCCATGTGGAGAGTATCAAATAACTCCTCTTCGAAATATGGCGATTCTATTGGAGGTATGTAGATCGCACATAAGTAAACATCTTTTTTTGCTATTCCTATATTTTTATCTAGTTTTAGCCATACGTGTGATTTTCCCTGTTTTACCGGTGAGATGTGTTTGTCCAGTTTTCCCTTATACCACACCAATATTCCCCCGGAGGTTCTGCCCTTGCGTGTTTTAGTGTTCTTTACTGAGGGCACAATGATTTCATGGTACATTGGAGGACAGTGGGTCGGCACGTCCTTTTGGCACCATGTTTCTGTTAACACAATTATATCAATGTCTTTTATAGCTTTTAGGAATTCAGGGTCTGTACTCTTCATCCCAAAAGTTGAGGAGCGGAGGCCCTGGATATTCCAGCAGCTTATGTGGAAAGAACGCATTTATATAGTTCAAAAAAACGAAATAAAATGGACCTATTTTGTGGGATGAGTGTGGAAACATTATTTTCTATAATGCTAAATGATGATTTAGTATAAATTTCATGAGGTATGCACATATAGCTATCTAATAATAGTAATAATACTGATAAGATAACAATAATGATAATGATAAATAACAATATTAATAATTTCTCCGGCTTTCTATCAGGCTGTTCAGCATCGTCATGATCTTTCTCAGTTCTTGGTCTACAGTCTGTGGTCTAGAGGGGGGTCTTGGGTCAGGTATAAAAGCACGGTTCTGTTGTCGGTTTTGTATAGGGGGGTGGGGGACATTGGTGGTCCTGTTTGGGCTCCCAATGGTAGAGGGGGTGGGAGGGCTGCGTCTTTTGGCAGTGTTTATGAGGTTTCTTGCGAAGACCCACATCCGCTGTTTGAGTAGATGTATTTTGTCATAGAGGTCCCTTGTGTTGATGTTTGGATGATGGGCCAGGGAGATGTTGGGGAGGACAGAACATCTTGTGTCGATCTCCCTGTTGGTGTTGTGGATTATATAGGCTGGGGTGCTCTTTCTGGGCAGTAGTGTGGAGATCACGATCCGCGCCTCGGGGAATTCTCTGCTGGCCTTTTCCGCCATCCTGCTCACCGCCCTAGCAGTGCCTTCCTGTAGGGTGCGTAGGTCGTTCGTGCCTGTGTGGATCACAATCCATTTGGGGCTTCCAAGGGATTCTTTGTTCAGGATCTTCATTGCTTGGTCTGTGTTGCTGCACCATTTTTTCAGGACTTGATGGTCTGGGAACAGCCTCTGGGGGTCCAGAAACTTTCCGTTGGAGTCGGTCAGCAGGACCGCCTGAGGGGCTGGTTTTTCAGACTGGGTAACAGTAGTCTGGGTAGGACTCGCCTGGTGGCTGGTTGTTGGCTGGGTTTCTGGGATATGTTGTGTGGCAGGAGCGGGGTTTGGGGCTTTCGGTGTGTCCTCGTTTGGGGGGGTATCTGACGGTTTTTGTGTTCCTGTGTATGAGGACTGGGTAGCAGTAGTCTGGGCATGACTCGACTGAGGGCTGGTTGGAGCGGGGTTTGTGGCTTTCGGTGTGTCTTCGTGGTCTCCCCCGTCTCTCTCTCTCCCCCCCCCCCAGTCTCTCTCTCTCTCAGAGTTGGGGTCACTCGGGCCGGGCCTCACAACCGCTTGGCCCGAGACACAGAGTGGGGGAGCGGCAGCTGCCGGCCGTAAACTGCGCAGCCCTGTAAACTGCTGTTTTGCAAAAAAGCCTTGGCAACGCCGGGCCCCCACAGCGAGTCTATATATATAAAAGACCTCTTCTGTCTGTCTGTCTGTTCTCCATACGTTCGAAAGTTATAGGGCATACCTACATGCGCGTCACATCAAAAGAAAGCTTACGATTACGGACCGGTCATAGGTGTATTTACTTTTCCGTCAGGCAAAAATCATGCCCACGGAATCCCAAAAACGTTCAAAATTCCGCTCATTATCCACTCATTAGCATCGAGTGACGTCGAGGTCGACCAATTGTACGGCGGGTTCCTGGCGCGTTCGGGTGGGCCCTCCTACAGTCGAGTGACGGGACGATTGACCAATTCTACGCTTCGGTGACCTGATGGTCCACCAATCGGTGCATGTGTGGGTGGGCCTTATCGTTCTGAACCGAGATGAGTCGCCGCCATCTTGATTCCAAACTTTTCATTTCTTTTTCCCGCTTTCTGTGTGTTTCTTTTCAAATCTACATTTCCAGCAAAAAAAATAGTTGCTTTTAAAAGACAAATTGTTTTTAAAAAAATGTTAATTAATTTGTAAATCTTTTGTCTAACCTCTATAATTTTCCTACCTTTCACCGTTTTTCTAGGCCTCAAAGCCTGGGTGTCTGTTGCCCAGCCACGCCCGAGCTAGGTGCCTCCTGTCGCGCTGAACAAGCGGCTCGCGATCGCCGCCATCTTTGTGAAGCCCGGAGGGGGCGGGCCTGAGCCTAGCGTCGCCACCGCCGCCATGTTAGTATAGGCGGGTGGGGCAGGAGTCAGCGCGCGCGACTTGAGCCTGGCCGGGCCTCACGCGGTAGGTTGCGCGGCGGCGTCTCTCTCTCTGCTCTTGAAGCCGGCTCGGGCGGGGGGCGGCGTCTCTCTCTCTGCGATTGAAGCTGGCTCGGGCGGGGTCGGGGTCTCTCTCTCTGTTCTTGAAGCCGGCTCGGGCGGGAGGCGGGGCTCGGGAGATCGGGCCTCCGTAGATCGGGGGGGGCGAACCTCGGGAGATCGGGGGGGGGCGAGCCTCGGGAGATCGGGTGTGGCGGGGCTCGGGAGATCGGGGAGGGGCGGGGCTCGGGAGATCGTGGGGGCTGGGCTCGGGAGATCGGGGGGAGGTGGGGCTCGGGAGATCGGGGGGGGCGGTGCTCGGGAGATCGGGGGGGCGGGGCTCAGGAGATCGGGTGGGACAATGCTCGGGGGGGCGGGGCTTGGGAGATCGGGGGGGCTCGGGAGATCGGGGGGGCGGGGCTCAGGAGATCGGGGGGGCGGGGCTCAAGAGATCGGGCCTCGGGAGATCGGCGCTCGGGAGATCGGGGGCGGGGCTCGGTAGATCGGGCCTCGTGAGATCGGGCCTTGGGAGGACGGGGCTCGGGACATCGGGGGCGGGGCTCGGGGCATCGGGGGCGGGGCTTGGGGACTCCCCCCTCCTCCCCCCCTCTCCATCCCCTCCCCCTCCCTCCCCCCTCCCCTCCCCTCCCTCCCCCCTCCCTCCCCTCCCCTCCCCCCCACTCCCCTCCTCTCGCCTCCCCCCCACTCCCCCTCCTCTCCACCTCCCCCTCCCGCTCCCACCCTCCCCTCCCCGCCCTCCCCCTCCCCCTTCCCCCCCCCCTCCCCCCTCCTCCTCCCCCTTCCCCCCTCCCCTTCCCCCTCTTCCCCCCTCCCCTTCCCCCCTCTTCCCCCCTCCCCTTCCCCCCCCTTCCCCATGAAAGGGTGGTGGAAGCAGATTCAATAGTAACTTTCAAAAGGGAATTGGATGAATGCTTGAAAAGGAAATAAAAATGCGGGGCTATGGTGAAAGGGCAGGGGAGTGGGACTAATTGAACAGCTCTACCAAAGAGCCAGCACAGGCATGATGGGCTGAATGGCCTCCTTCTGTGCTGTACGGTTCTATGATTCTACTTCTAGGTAAAAGGTGCATGCCATCTGGCTTATGAGGGAATAGAAGCACTTTCTGTTCATATGCAGCCCAGGATTATGAGCAGGCACATGAATGCTTGATTTGTGCAGCCAATAGCACCTTGCACTTTGAGGAAGATAAAAGAGAGTGTGGCGACACGCCACCACTGGACATAATACGCTCACGGTGGCACAGACAGTCTAAGCAGAAGCCCCCAGCCGGGGGCCCTTTCCTCCAGCAACTTGTTTCCCGCAGGGACAGGCTGCCGGGAGCACTTCCTGTCTGGGAAGTATTTAAGGGGATGTGCGGGCTTTTCTAGTTCCTGTTTGTCATGTGGTTGGAAAAAAGCAGTTGTGTTTTCAATAGCTCTGGTCTCGACTCCCACGTTTGCCGCGGTATCTCAACACTGGTGACCCCGACGCTCAGGACGAATCCTAAGCTAGCATGGCGGATACAAACGCAGTCATGGTTAAATTACCAGACTTTTGGGAGAACCTCGCCGAAGCCTGGTTCGTTCAAGCTGAGTCCAGATTCCGGCTGAAAGGCATTACGGTCGATGCCACGAAGTACGATTACCTCGTCGCCTCGCTCACCTACGCTACAGTCCCCAAGGTTTGGGCAGCGCTGCAGAATCCACCAACGGATGGCAAGTACGAACATCTGAAGGCTGCGCGACTTAAAAAGTTTCAAACGTCCTCTTACCAGCGCCACTGCCAACTCCTGGACCTCCCCGGCCTTGGTGATGCTTCACCATCAGACCTGCTTTCCCACATGCTGTCCCTCTCAGACGACAAAAATCCCGGCGCCCTTTTTCGCACGCTTTTCATTCGGCAGCTCCCCGCCAGCATCCGCCCGCTCATTGTGGAGTCTGACTCCACGGACCTGAATGATATAGCCGAAAAGGCCGACCGGCTGCTCTCTGCACAGGCCGCTCACGACGTCGCGCCCGACCTCACGGCAACGACCACGCGGTCTTCCCGGGCCGCTAGGCCCGACCGCCCTACCACTCCGGGTCACTGCTACTACCACACCCGTTTTGGCGCTAGGGCTCAACGCTGCACGCCACCGTGTACCTTCAAACCCCCCCCCGCACTGGCCCCCGCAATGGCCGCGGGGCAGAAGGAGCCCCTACTGTACGTCACTGACGACAGAACCAACCGCCGATTTCTGTGCGACACAGGGGCCCAGCACAGCATCACCCCCGCCTCCGCCCTCGAGATCCAACGCGGCACACGGGGTATCACACTGGCTGCAGCCAACGGCTCTGAAATCTGCACATGTGGCACCCGCATGGTCACGCTCGACCTCGCGGGCCGCCGCTACCGCTGGGAGTTCCTCACAGCCAAGGTCCTCTGCCCACTCATCGGCGCCGACTTCCTATGCGCCCACGGCCTCCTTGTCGACATTCCGAGGCACCGCCTCGTCGACATCAACACTATGGCCCCCATCCCCGGCGCCTTTACCCCGGTCCGTTCGGCCGGCCTGACGACCTACTGCCTCGCCAGAGCCACGGACGACTACTCGGCACTCCTAGCTGAGTTTCCCGCCCTCACTAACCCGACCTTTTCGGCCAAAGCCGCCAAGCACGGTGTGGAACACTATATCCCCACCACCGGCCCCCCAGTTTCTGCCCACGCCCGCAGACTCAACCCGGCCAAGCTGGAAATCGCGCGGGCCGAGTTCACCACCATGGAACAACTCGGCATCATCCGCCGCTCCAGCAGCCCTTGGGCCTCGCCCCTCCACATCGCCCCCAAGCCCGGCGGAGGCTGGCGCCCTTGCGGGGACTACCACCGCCTCAACGACGCCACCACCCCCGATCGATACCCGGTGCCACACATCCAGGACTTCTCGGCCCAACTGGCTGGATGAACCGTCTTTTCCAAGGTTGACCTGGTGCGCGGTTACCACCAAGTCCCCGTACACCCCGCGGACATCCCCAAAACGGCCGTCATCACCCCATTCGGCCTGTTCGAGTTCCTGAGGATGCCCTTCGGCCTCAAGAATGCAGCACAGGCTTTCCAGCGCCTTATGGACTCAGTCCTCCGGGACCTGAACTTCCTATTCGTCTATCTAGGCGACATTCTCGTGGCCAGCTCCTCCAAACAGGAACACCTCGAACACCTTCGCATCCTGTTCGGGCGCCTAGCCCAACACGGGCTCATCCTCAGCCCGGCGAAGTGCCAATTCGGCCTAACCGAGATCGATTTTCTCGGTCACCACATCACCCCTGCTGGGGCCGTCCCCCTGCCCAACAAGGTGCCGGCCGTCCAGCAATTCCCCCGCCCCACAACCATCAAGGGCCTCCAGGAGTTCCTCGGGATGGTGAATTCTACAACAGGTTCATCCCCAGAGCCGCAGCCCTCATGAAGCCCCTATACGACTCCCTCCGAGGAAAATCGGGCAAGATGGATGTAGCCTGGACCACTGACACGGCAGCCGCCTTCGACGCCACCAAAAACGCGCTCGCCGACGCCACTCTGCTCGCGCACTCAAGGGCCGATGCCCGGGTCACGCTCACCACCGACGCCTCCGACCACGCGGTCGGGGCCGTGTTCGAACAGTGGGTCAATGGCGCGTGGCAGCCACTTGCCTTCTACAGCCGCCAACTGCGCCCCCCGGAGGTCAAATACTCCACTTTTGACCGCGAGCTTCTCGCACTTCACCTGTCGGTCCGCCATTTCAGGTTCCTCCTGGAAGGCCGCCCCTTCACCGCGTATGTGGACCACAAGCCACTCACATACGCGATGGCCAAGCACACCGAACCCTGGTCCGCTAGGCAGCAACGCCAGCTCACGGCCGTCTCCGAGTTTACTACGGACATTCAGCACGTCTCCGGTAGAGGCAACGTGGTCGCCGACTGCCTTTCCCGTCCCGCCGTCTGTGCGAATCACCTCGCGGTCGACTACGCACAACTAGCAGCGGCCCAGCTCCCGGACCCAGACCTCCTCTCGGCGGCTACCAGCCTGCCAGGGCTACGCCTAGCCAAGGTCGCGCACGGGCCCGAAGCCACGGCAGTCACGTGCGACGTCTCACTCGGCCAACCCAGGCCGGTCGTCCCTGAGACCTGGCGCCGCCGCGTCTTCGACGCGCTCCACGGGCTCTCTCACCCGGGTTCCCTCTCCAAGTGCTTCGTCTGGCGCGGCCTCAGCAGAGATGTTCGGACTTGGGCCACCTCCTGCCTCGCCTGCCAACGGGCTAAGGTACAGCTGCACACCAAAGCACCCCTGGGAGACTTCGAGGTACCCAGCCGCCGCTTCGACCACGTACACGTCGACATCGTCGGTCCCCTGCCGCCATCGCAAGGCCAAACTTATCTCCTCACGATGGTCGACCGCTACACACGCTGGCCTGAGGCAGTGCCGCTGACCTCCACCACCACAGCCGACATCGCCAGGGCGTTCGTTAACACCTGGGTTGCTAGGTTCGGCGTACCGGCCGACATAACCTCCGACAGAGGCGCCCAGTTCACCTCCGAACTCTGGACGGCCACAGCACGCAACCTCGGGGTGACGCTCCACCGCACCACGGCGTACCACCCGCAGGCCAACGGACTTTGTGAACGCTTCCACAGGTCACTCAAGGCCTCACTCCGCGCTGGCCTGCAGGACAGTACCTGGACTGACCGCCTACCGTGGTTGCTACTCGGCCTACGCACCGCGGGCAAGGAAGACCTCCAGTCCTCGGCAGCGGAGTTAGTCTACGGACAACCGCTGCGCGTCCCAGGCGAATTCCTTCCGGAGCCTACCAAGCCTTGGTCGGCCGAACAGCAGCGGCTCGACTCTTTCTCTTCCGCTCAGCAGTTCGCCCCACTTCCGGTCAACCGACACGGCGAACTCGCACCTCACGTCCCGCCAAATTTACAGCAGGCGCGCTTCGTCTTCGTGCGACACGACACGCACCGCGGGCCCCTGCGACCCCCGTACGACGGTCCGTACGAGGTACTACAAACCGGGGACAAGGTCTTCAAGCTGCGACTCGGCGATAGGGTCGAGACAGTCTCCATCGACCGGCTCAAACCAGCACACACAGAACCAGGGGAACAGGTCCCCGTGGCCCAGCCTCCAACTAGAGGCCGTCCCCCCGGCAAGCCAGCACAGCTGGCGGCGCACCGTCCGACCCAACCAACCAGACCGGCGACCACTCAGAGCTGCTGCGGCAGAACCATTAGACCACCGTCACGACTCGTCCACTCCTCCTAAGCAGATTCTGGGGGCACCTCTGTGGCGACACGCCACCACTGGACATAATCCGCTCACGGCGGCACAGACAGTCTAAGCAGAAGCCCCCAGCCGGGGGCCCTTTCCTCCAGCAACTTGTTTCCTGCAGGGACAGGCTGCCGGGAGCACTTCCTGTCTGGGAAGTATTTAAGGGGATGCGCGGGCTTTTCTAGTTCCTGTTTGTCATGTGGTTGGAATAAAGCAGTTGTGTTTTCAATAGCTCTGGTCTCGACTCCCACGTTTGTCGCGGTATCTCAACAAGAGTAAGCTTCCTTCTCTCCTGCTGCTGGCGATTGCTGCTGAAATTGATTTCGCGGTCGGTGTACCTTCTGCCACCGGGCCTCAGTCACATTCCCAATGCAGCAGTTCACGGCACAGTGAAGTCTCCCGTGAGGTTCAGAAGATAGCGATGACCAAGAAGTTGAGGGCGGTGGTGATTTTCACTTCCACCGACAGGGCAGTTATTCCACGTGAGTGCGGCTGCAAGTCACCTGGGGCCCAGATAGCACAACTTGATGATGTACTCAATGGGAACCTCGTCAAGCGCTGCTCTACGGTGAAGTCCAGGCAGCTGTGGTTAGTGTCCGAGCCCCTCGGTTGTGGTTGTTGTTTGGTACAATGCTGAGCCTCTTGTGCCGTACCTTGCTGCAATCTCCAGTATTTGCTCCTGTACAATCCAGTAGCCTCCAATTGATGATGTTTGCACTGTACAAAAAAAACTGCCGGCATAATGGCTAACATTTGCACAGCTTGAACTGAAGATCCAAAACTAATACTGGGCCTGACTGGGAAGTAAACAGCTACCTTTTTTTAAATTTATATTCCTCTGAGGAATCTTTCCCTCTGTCTGCTTTCAACAAACAACAAACTGTTAATAAGCCCCGAACAAGGTATATTTTTTTCCTGTCTGATTTTTTTCTTTTCATTCCCAACACTTTACGCTATTGATGATCTTTTGTTACTTGCGAGTAATCTCTCACACATTATTCACTTCTCAGTTTTCCCATCAGACACATCCACCTCACTGGGTAGCACCCTCACCTCTGAGACCGAAGGTTGTGAGTCTCAAGTCTCACTCCAGGGATTTGAGCGCAAAATCTAGGCTGACACTCCAGCACAGTACTGAGGGGGTGCCCCACTATCGGAAGTGCCATCTATCTGAATCGAGACCCGACTGCATTCTCAGGTGGATGTAAAAGATCCCACGGCACTATTTCGAAGAAGAGCCAGGGGTGTTCTCCCCAGTGTCCTGGGCAATATTTATCCCTCAACCAACATCACTAAAACAGATTATCTGGTCATTTTCTCATTGCTGTGGGAGCTTGCTGTGCGCAAATTTATAAGGGATTGGCAGTGAGCTGTAATTAAAGACGTGCTTAAGTCCAAAACTGAAGAGTAACTGCTGCATGCACCCTTTTTATTAATTAAACATTTATTCATTCAGTAAGATCCACCAGATAATTAGAAATGTATCACAACAACACCATAGCTCTTTACAACCTGACATGTTGTTACCTTCAAGAGCCCTGCAAACTGATGAAGTGTTAATTATGTAATTCGTGTTGTTATGTACGAATAACTTTGAATACTTCAGCTGTATATCTATCACTGAGAGCAGAACCACTTACCTACTTCAAGGCTCTTACAGAGTTAGAATGTAGAATGCACAGCAAATTAACCCTTAATGGACTGTATGGTATTGCTGCCAGAATATGTTTCAAAACTCTTGTTTTTTCTCGAACAATCACGTTGCAAATGCAAACATGAGAGTGGGATTAAACTGAGGGGGATATTAAAGGGTATAGGGATTGAGCAGGAGAGGGGGATTATACTGGGTGGGATATTGAAGGGTATCAGGATTGAGCAGGTGCATGGGATTAGACTGGGTGGGATATTAAAGGGCATAAGGATTGGACAGGAGAGTGGGATTAGAATGGGTGGGATATTAAAGGGGATAAGTGTAGTGTATGTACTTTGAAGAAGGAACTATATTCTGCAGCCCCTGTATACTGCAGTACCAGTAGTGACCACCCCTGTATATAAGCCTGTGCAGTAACTTTGTATAGTAGTTCCAGTTTTGTCTCCATTCAGTAAACACCTGTTATAACCAACTCCTGCAGTCCATGTCTCAATTACACACGGACGTTACACTGGCGATGAACAGGTCCGAACTTACCTACAGTTCTGCACCACCTCACGGGGGTCCATCCCTGAAGCGAAGTTGTTAGAGGTCGAGGCCAGAAGGAAGAAATCCAAAAAGAAAAAAAAACAAACAGAAGAAACGGGCGTCGACCGTGGGCAACCGCCCTCTGATTCAACGAATTCGAAGATTTGCAGGAGAGGCTGTCGAGAGCTGGGCTTGGTTATCCAGTCTATGGTGTTCCAGCTAATCGGCCTGGTGGCAGGTAGTACACTGATCCTTCCTGGGCTGCGGCGGGCTAGAGCTCGATTGGGTGGCTTTTCAACGGGGCCGAGCAGCATTGTCGGGAAGAGGAGAGAGAGAGAGAGGGTGGAGCACACAGGGCGCGGCCAGTGCTACGAAGCCGGGCAGCGTACAGACCCGAGAAGAGGGAGGAAAGTGTCCCATAGGGTCTGCTCTGATGATGGGAACAAGAGACTAAGCTGTCTCAAACTACACAACGTAATCGCAAAAGAGGATCACCGAACCATTTGGGTCACCCTCACGAAAGCAGGGTCCCAAGTCAAAATGGAATTGGATACAGGATCAGCCCTGACCGTCATGAATCGACGAGACTACGAGCGGCTATTCTCACACATACCCTTGAAAGACACATCCATTGTCTTGAAGACATATACGAGGCAGAAAGTATACACCAGAGGGAAAATAAGGGTGCCTGTCGAATACAACGGCAACGAAATACAGAAATTGTATCTGTACATACTGCAAGATGGTGGACCACCATTATTGTGATGTGAATGGATCAGAAAGATAAGTTTAGACTGGCACTCCATTCAGGCACTGACTGTGGCTGGTAAAAAGGATGACGATGTCACACCTGGACGATTGTCAAAAATCTTAGCTAACGCTAAAGAGGTATTTCAACAAGGACTGGGAACTCTTAAAGGCGTAACCGCCTCGATAAAAATAGAAGAGAATGCAATTCCCAAGTTTTTCAAAGCAAGACCGGTACCGTATGCAATTCGCCCAGCCGTCGAGGCAGAGCTGGAGAATCTGGAGAATGCATGCATGTTATCTAAGGTAGACTGGAGCGAGTGGGCGACACCAATCGTTCCTGTCATGAAGAAACCGTTAAACAATAAGTCTGAGGAGCCAAGGAAGGTTCGCATCTGTGGGGACTTCAAGGTGACTGTAAAGCCAGTCCTTCACACAGTACAGTATCCTCTCCCGAGGATAGAAGATATTTTCGCCTCACTATCTGGAGGGAAGCGTTTTACAAAAATTGACCTAGCACAAGCATATTTGCAGATGGAGGTTGAAGAATCCTCTAGGAAATATCTCACGATAAACACTCACAAAGGTCTTTACCAGTATAATCGACTGGTATTCAGAGTAGCATCAGCTCCGGCGATATGGCAAACAGTGATGGAACAAGTCCTGCAAGGGATTCCGGGGACTCAATGTTACTTGGACGACATCCTAGTGACAGGTGAAAATGACAGTGAACACCTTGCCAACCTAGAGCAGGTGCTCACTAGACTAAGAGAACATGGGCTATGAGCCAATCGCCCCAAGTGCAAGTTTTTAAGAAACAGATATCGTATTGTGGCCACGTGATTGATGAAAAGGGGTTACATAAGTCCCCTGACAAAATTGAAGCGGTAGTTAAGGCTCCAGTGCCTGAAAATGTGTCGCAACCGAGGTCATTCCTCGGATTGGTGAATTACTACCATAAGTTTTTGCCGAATTTCTCCACAATTCTGCACCCACTGAACGCCCTACTACAAACTGGAGTAGCATGGAAATGGAGCGATGAATGTAAGCGGGCCTTTCAGAAGTGCAAAGACCTGATCACTTCAAGAGAAGTATTAGCGCACTACAACCCATCACTACCGATAAGACTGGCGTGTGATGCGTCTCCCTTCGGCATTGGAGCGGTACTGTCACATAAATTCCTTGATGGTTCAGAGAGGCCGATAGCTTTGCGTCACGCTCGTTAACTTCAGCCGAGCCCAGATTGACAGAGAGGCCCTCAGCCTGGTGTGGGGGGTGAAGAAGTTCAATCACTACCTGCACGGACAGAAATTTACTCTACTAACTGATCATCAACCTCTTGTCTCCATTTTCAACCCTCAGAAGGAAACACGAAATGACCCGACACTCTCCAGGGTCTATGATTTAACGGTGAAGGGATGGCCAGCAGATGGCGAACCATTGTTGCCAGCATTCTCGCTGAGAAGAGAACAGCTGTCAGTGTGCCGAGGAACCTTGATGTGTGGATCCAGAGTAGTAATTCCACCCAAATTGAAGGATAGAGTGCTCAATGAGCTTCATGAGGGTCATCTGGGAGGGGTAAAAATGAAGAACTTAGCCAGAGCGTTTGTGTGGTGGCCGAGAATCGATAGAGAAATCGAAGAGATGACCAAGAGCTGTACAGGATGCAAGAAGGTCCAAAACGCCCCACCACAAGCCCCTCTACATCCATGGGAGTGGCCCTCATCTCCATGGCAAAGGGTGCACATTGATTTTGCTGGTCCATTTATGGACTCGATGTTTTTAATTGCAGTGGATGCACATTCAAAGTGGCCAGAGGTAATAAAAATGTCCTCAACCACCACAGAAAAAACTATCACAATCTTATGAACCATATTCGCCAGAAATGGGCTGCCTGAACAGATTTGCTCTGACAATGGACCACAGTTTATGTCTGAAGAGTTCCGTAGGTTCTTAAAGAACAATGGTGTTAAGCATTACACATCCGCCCCATATCATCCAGCCACCAATGGATTGGCTGAGAGGTTCGTTCAAACATTCAAGAAGGCTATCAAGGCAATGTGTAATGAAGACATACCCCTACAACACAAGGTGGATAACTTCTTGTTTGCCTACCGGAATGCAACACATGCGGTTACCAACCAAACTCCAGCCATGATGTTCTTCAATCGAAGACTAAGATGCCGCTTGGATTTGGTTAAGTCAAACATCAGAAGAGATGTGGCGAACAGGCAGTTTCAGAATATGAATGAAAGGCCAACCAGGAGTTTTAAGATAGGTCTACCAGTTTTGGCCCGGGACTACCGCACAGAGAAATGGCAGCCAGGAATGATCTGCACACGGCAAGGACCTCTAATGTATACCGTGGACGTTGGAGAGAGCATTGTAAGACGCCATGCTGACCAGATTCTAGAGTCACTAGAAAACGTCAAATCCACACGACGATCCGATACACCTGGTGATGAAACCGAAGTACCAATTGCATCTACCTCAGAATCGGTGAGATTTGAAGCAGACAAACCAAACAACGACGTTGATCCCGAATCAACTTTGTCAGAAGAACCTGATACCCCAAAGAGGCGTTATCCGGACAGAATCAGGAAGCCTCCTCAAAGACTGAATTTATAATTGCTTAACTTCAGCTAATGTATATAGCAACTGTAATTGTAAATATGTTATTTAATTATTAATCGAATGTTATGTTGTTGAGATACCGCGGCAAACGTGGGAGTCGAGACCAGAGCTATTGAAAACACAACTGCTTTATTCCAACCACATGACAAACAGGAACTAGAAAAGCCCGCGCATCCACTTAAATATCTCCCAGACAGGAAGTGCTCCCGGCAGCCTGTCCCTGCGGAAAACAAGTTGCTGGAGGAAAGGGCCCCCGGCTGGGGGCTTCTGCTTAGACTGTCTGTGCCGCCGTGAGCGGATTATGTCCAGTGGTGGCGTGTCGCCACAGAGCACCCCCCAGAATCTGCTTAGGAGGAGTGGACGAGTCGTGACGGTGGTCTAATGGTTCTGCCGCAGCGGCTCTGAGTGGTCGCTGGTCTGGTTGGTTGGGTCGGGCGGTTCGCCGCCGGCTGTGCTGGCTTGCCGGGGGGACGGCCTCTAGTTGGAGGCTGGGCCACGGGGACCTGTTCCCCTGGTTCTGTGTGTGCTGGTTTGAGCCGGTCGATGGAGACTGCCTCGACCCTGTTGCCGAGTCGCAGCTTGAAGACCTTGTCCCCGGTTTGTAGTACCTTGTACGGACCGTCGTACGGGGGTCGCAGGGGCCCGCGGTGCGCGTCGTGTCGCACAAAGATGAAGCGCGCCTGCTGTAAATTTGGCGGGACGTGAGGTGCGAGTTCGCCGTGTCGGTTGACCGGAAGTGGGGCGAACTGCTGAGCGGAAGAGAAAGAGTCGAGCCGCTGCTGTTCGGCCAACCAAGGCTTGGTAGGCTCCGGAAGGAATTCGCCTGGGACGCGCAGCGGTTGTCCGTAGACTAACTCTGCTGCCGAGGACTGGAGGTCTTCCTTGACCGCGGTGCGTAGGCCGAGTAGCACCCACGGTAGGCGGTCAGTCCAGGTACTGTCCTGCAGGCCGGCGCGGAGTGAGGCCTTGAGTGACCTGTGGAAGCGTTCACAAAGTCCGTTGGCCTGCGGGTGGTACGCCGTGGTGCAGTGGAGCGTCACCCCGAGGTTGCGTGCTGTGGCCGTCCAGAGTTCGGAGGTGAACTGGGCGCCTCTGTCGGAGGTTATGTTGGCCGGTACGCCGAACCTCGCAACCCAGGTGTTAACGAACGCCCTGGCGATGTCGGCTGTGGTGGTGGAGGTCAGCGGCACTGCCTCAGGCCAGCGTGTGTAGCGGTCGACCATCGTGAGGAGATAAGTTTGGCCTTGCGATGGCGGCAGGGGACCGACGATGTCGACGTGTACGTGGTCGAAGCGGCGGCTGGGTACCTCGAAGTCTCCCAGGGGTGCTTTGGTGTGCAGCTGTACCTTAGCCCGTTGGCAGGCGAGGCAGGAGGTGGCCCAAGTCCGAACATCTCTGCTGAGGCTGCGCCAGACGAAGCGCTTGGAGAGGAGTTTGACGGATGCGCGGGAACCCGGGTGAGAGAGCCCGTGGAGCGCGTCGAAAACGCGGCGGCGCCAGGTCTCAGGGACGACCGGCCTGGGTTGGCCGAGTGAGACGTCGCACGTGACTGCCGTGGCTTCGGGCCCGTGCGCGACCTTGGCTAGGCATAGCCCTGGCAGGCTGGTAGCCGCCGAGAGGAGGTCTGGGTCCATGAGCTGGGCCGCTGCTAGTTGTGCGTAGTCGACCGCGAGGTGATTCGCACAGACGGCGGGACGGGAAAGGCAGTCGGCGGCCACGTTGTCTCTACCAGAGACGTGCTGAATGTCCGTAGTAAACTCGGGGACGGCCGCGAGCTGGCGTTGCTGCCTAGCGGACCAGGGTTCGGTGTGCTTGGCCATCGCATATGTGAGTGGCTTGTGGTCCACATACACGGTGAAGGGGCGGCCTTCCAGGAGGAACCTGAAATGGCGGACCGACAGGTGGAGTGCGAGAAGCTCGCGGTCGAAAGTGGAGTATTTGACCTCCGGGGGGCGCAGTTGGCGGCTGTAGAAGGCAAGTGGCTGCCACGCGCCATTGACCCACTGCTTGAACACGGCCCTGACTGCGTGGTCGGAGGCGTCGGTGGTGAGCGCGACCCGGGCATTGGCCCTCGGGTGCGCGAGCAGAGTGGCGTCGGCGAGCGCGTTTTTGGTGGCGTCGAAGGCGGCTGCCGTGTCAGTGGTCCAGGCTACGTCCATCTTGCCGGATTTTCCTCGGAGGGAGTCGTATAGGTGCTTCATGAGGGCTGCGGCTCTGGGGATGAACCTGTTGTAGAAGTTCATCATCCCGAGGAACTCCTGGAGGCCCTTGATGGTTGTGGGGCGGGGGAATTGCTGGACGGCCTGCACCTTGTTGGGCAGGGGGACGGTCCCAGCAGGGGTGATGTGGTGACCGAGAAAATCGATCTCGGTTAGGCCGAATTGGCACTTCGCCGGGCTGAGGATGAGCCCGTGTTGGGCTAGGCGCCCGAACAGGATGCGAAGGTGTTCGAGGTGTTCCTGTTTGGAGGAGCTGGCCACGAGAATGTCGTCTATATAGACGAATAGGAAGTTCAGGTCCCGGAGGACTGAGTCCATAAGGCGCTGGAAAGCCTGTGCTGCATTCTTGAGGCCGAAGGGCATCCTCAGGAATTCGAACAGGCCGAATGGGGTGATGACGGCCGTTTTGGGGATGTCCGCGGGGTGTACGGGGACTTGGTTGTAACCGCGCACCAGGTCAACTTTGGAAAAGACGGTTCGTCCGGCCAGTCGGGCCGAGAAGTCCTGGATGTGTGGCAACGGGTATCGATTGGGGGTGGTCGCGTCGTTGAGGTGGCGGTAGTCCCCGCAAGGGCGCCAGCCTCCGCCGGGCTTGGGGGCGATGTGGAGGGGCGAGGCCCAAGGGCTGCTGGAGCGGCGGATGATGCCGAGTTGTTCCATGTTGGTGAACTCGGCCAGCGCGATTTCCAGCTTGGCCGGGTTGAGTCTGCGGGCGTGGGCAGAAACTGGGGGGCCGGTGGTGGGGATATAGTGTTCCACACCGTGCTTGGTGGCTTTGGCCGAAAAGGTCGGGTTAGTGAGGGCGGGAAACTCAGCTAGGAGTGCCAAGTAGTCGTCCGTGGCTCTGGCGAGGCAGTAGATCGTCAGGCCGGCCGAACGGACCGGGGTAAAGGCGCCGGGGATGGGGGCCATAGTGTTGATGTCGACGAGGTGGTGCCTCGGAATGTTGACAAGGAGGCCGTGGGCGCATAGGAAGTCGGCGCCGATGAGTGGGCAGAGGACCTTGGCTGTGAGGAACTCCCAGCGGTAACGGCGGCCCGCGAGGTCGAGCGTGACCATGCGGGTGCCATATGTACGGATTTCAGAGCCGTTGGCTGCAGCCAGTGTGATACCCCGTGTGCCGCGTTGGATCTCGAGGGCGGAGGCGGGGGTGATGCTGTGCTGGGCCCCTGTGTCGCACAGAAATCGGCGGTTGGTTCTGTCGTCAGTGACGTACAGTAGGGGCTCCTTCTGCCCCGCGGCCATCGCGGGGGCCGGTGCGGGGGGGGGTTTGAAGGAACACGGTGGCGTGCAGCGTTGAGCCCTAGCGCCAAAACGGGTGTGGTATTAGCAGTGACCCGGAGTGGTAGGGCGGTCGGGCCTAGCGGCCCGGGAAGACCGCGTGGTCGTTGCCGTGAGGTCGGGCGCAACATCGCGAGCGGCCTGTGCAGAGAGCAGCCGGTCGGCCTTTTCGGCTATATCATTCAGGTCCGTGGAGTCAGACTCCACAATGAGCGGGCGGATGCTGGCGGGGAGCTGCCGAATGAAAAGCGTGCGAGAAAGGGCGCTGGGATTTTTGTCGTCTGAGAGGGACAGCGTGTGGGAAAGCAGGTCTGATGGTGAAGCACCATCAAGGCCGGGGAGGTCCAGGAGTTGGCAGTGGCGCTGGTAAGAGGACGTTTGAAATTTTTTAAGTAGCGCATCCTTCAGATGTTCGTACTTGCCCTCCGTTGGTGGATTCTGCAGCGCTGCCCAAACCTTGGGGACTGTAGCGTAGGTGAGCGAGGCGACGAGGTAGTCGTGCTTCGTGGCATCGACTGTAATGCCTTTCAGCCGGAATCTGGACTCAGCTTGAACGAACCAGGCTTCGGCGAGGTTCTCCCAAAAGTCTGGTAATTTAACCGTGACTGCGTTTGTATCTGCCATGCTAGCTTAGGATTCGTCCTGAGCGTCGGGGTCACCAGTGTTGAGATACTGCGGCAAACGTGGGAGTCGAGACCAGAGCTATTGAAAACACAACTGCTTTATTCCAACCACATGACAAACAGGAACTAGAAAAGCCCGCGCATCCACTTAAATACTTCCCAGACAGGAAGTGCTCCCGGCAGCCTGTCCCTGCGGGAAACAAGTTGCTGGAGGAAAGGGCCCCCGGCTGGGGGCTTCTGCTTAGACTGTCTGTGCCGCTGTGAGTGGATTATGTCCAGTGGTGGCGTGTCGCCACAATGTACTGTTTAGCTAAAAGGGGAGGAATTGTAGTGTATGCACTTTGAAGAAGGAGCTATACTCTGCAGCCCCTGTATACTGTCGTACCAGTAGTGACCACCCCTGTATATAAGCATGTATAGTAACTTTGTATAGTAGTTCCAGTTTTGTCTCCATTCAGTAAACACCTGTTATAACCAATTCCTGCAGTCCGTGTCTCAATTACACACGGATGTTACAATAAGGATTGAACAGGAGAGTAGGATTAGACTGGGTGGGATATTAAAGGGTATGGGGAGTGAGCAGGAGAGTGGGATTAGACTGGGTGGGATATTAAAGGGTATAAGTAATGAGCAGGAGAGTAGGATTCAACTGGGTGTGATATTAAAATGTATGGGGGTTGAGCAGGAGAGTGGGATTAGACTGGGTGGGATATTAAAGGGTATAAGGATTGAGCAAGAGAGTGGGATTAGATTGAGGGGGATATTAAAGTGTATGAGGATTGAGCAAGAGAGCAGGGTTAGACTGGGTAGGATATTAAAGGTTATAAGGATTGAGCAGGAGAGTGGGATTAGACTGGGTAGGATATTAAAGGGGATAAGGATTGAACAGGAGAGTGGGATTAGAATGGGTGGGATATTAAAAGGTATAAGGATCGAGCAGGAGAGTGTGATTAGACTGGGTGGGATATTAAAAGGTATGGGAGTTGAGCAGGAGAGTGGGATTAGACTGAGGAGGAAAATAAAGTGTATGAGGATTGAGCAAGAGAGCAGGGTTAGACTGGGTAGGATATTAAAGGTTATAAGGATTGAGCAGGAGAGTGGGATTAGACTGGGTGGGATATTAAAGGGTATGAGGATTGAGCAAAAGAGTGGGATTTGTAGTGTATGTACCTTTAAGAGAGAACTACTTTTACAGCTCCTGTATATTGTAGTACCGGCAGTGACCACACCTGTATATAAGCCTTGAGCATGCCTCTGTACCCCAGTCTTGAGACTACCCTACTCCAGTAAATACCTGTTGATAGTTAAGTTACAGCATCCGTGTGGTTATTGAAAAACATCATACTCTCAGAATCACGGATCTAACAGTGGCGACGAGTGTCGATTCGAATCTACCTGTAACTCTGCATTTCCCTTCAAGGATTCGCTCCGGGAGGGCGGTGGAAGAAAGTCGAGGCCAGAAACACGGGCGTCGCCCACGAGCAACCGCCCAGTCGTCCGGCAGAGAGTGAACATCGCAGGGGAGGCTGTGGAGAGCCAGGCTTGGTTCCCCAGCCACGACGATCAGCAATAGACTGATGACAGGTACAGCGCAGACCCTTCCCGGACAGCGGCGGCTGGAGCCGACCAACGGCGGAGAGAAAGCCGAGCAGCGTCGACGGGGGAAGACAGAGGGTGAAGCGCACAGGGCGCAGCCGGGGGTTGAAAACCGAGTGGCGTCGAGGAAAAACAAAACGGAGAGAGAGAGGGTAAAGCAACAGCCGGGTTCAGGACCGAGCGGCGGAAACGGGAAAGGCGCACAAAAAAAAAGAACGCGCAGAGCACAGCCAGGGCTCAAGGACTGAACAGTGTCCGCGGGGAGAAGAAGGGAGAGCGCGGGAGACGCCATTGAGCCGTGGAGAAGGAGGAAGAGCACGGGAGACGCCATTTTTAGAAGCAGCAACGGAGAAGAAGGGCGAGCGCTGGAAGGAAGGAAAGCGCGGGAGACGCCATTTTATGCCAGCGGAGAAGAAGGGGAAGCGCGGGAGATCCCATTTTTGACAGTTAAATCACACCCAGGGAGGCAGAAGAGTGGCAGTATCTCTACGTTCGACAATGAAGTCGAAGATTGGGCGACATATGTGGAACGTATTGAGGTGTACTGCAGGGCAAATGAAGTGCCAGATGCTAGGAAAGCACTGGTTTTGTTAAATTCCATGGGTGCAAAAACTTATGGGTTACTGCGAAACAAAATAACCCCAGAGAAGCCTGTGAACAAGAATTTCGAAAGCATAGTAGAAATCCTACAGGACCACTTAAACCCCACACCGCTGCTGATAGCAGAATGATTTAAGTTCCATAAAAGGAACCAACACAAAGACGAAAGCAATGCTGAGTACCTAACGGAACTGCGCAAGCTATCGAAACACTGCCAGTTTGGAGCGGGACTAGCAGATACGTTAAGGGACAAGTTTGTGTGTGGCCTGCAAAGTGAAGGAAACCAGAAACGGCTTCTATCAGAAAAGGATCTTACGCTGGACAAGGCTTTCAGTATGGCAGTATCACACGAAGCAGCCGCAAGGGGCGCTGCAGAGATACAATGGAGACCGCAAGAATATGGCACCAATGAAATGTCCTATGGAACAGGGAAGTGCTATCGCTGTGGCAGAACAACACATGACCAGAAGGATTGTTGGTTCAAGGACCAAGTGTGCAGACAGTGTGGAAAGCAGGACACATAGCAAGAGTCTGCAGGTCTGGGAAGAAAACCAACAGTAAGAAATCTCCACAGGAGAAGTACAAAAAGGTACACCAGGTGATGGACAGTAGTTCAGACGAACAGAAAAGTGACACAGACTCCGGAAGCAAGGAGCTGGGTTGTCTGAAACTACATAAGGTAACCAAAATGGAGGATCACCAGACTATTTGGGTTACACTCAAGATAGACGGAGTCCAAGTGAAAATGGAATTGGACACAGGATCAGCCCTAACAGTCATAAACCAAAGAGACTACAAGCGGCTATTTTCACATATACCCTTGAAAGCTACAGAGATTGTCTTGAAGACGTACACGGGGCAAAAAGTCTACCCCAAAGGAAAAATAAGGGTGAAAGTGATATATAAAGGCCAGGAAATACCTAAAATGTATATATATGTATTGCCAGATGGAGGACCACCACTGCTAGGACGTGAGTGGATCCGGAAGATACAATTAGATTGGCATTCCATACAGGCACTGAAGGTTGAGGCCAGAAAGGATGATGACGTCACACCTGGACGACTGTCAAAAATGCTAACTGACGCAAAAGAAGTGTTCCAGGAGGGACTCGGAACACTAAAAGGCATAACAGCAATGATTAAAATAGAATAAAATGCAAGCCCAAAGTTTCTTAAGGCCAGACCAGTGCCTTATGCGATCAGACCAGCTGTCGAAGCAGAGCTGGAAGGGTTGGAACGTTCAGGAGTACTGTCCAAAGTAGACTGGAGTGAGTGGGCTACACCCATCATTCCTGTAAAGAAGAGGTCGTTGAGTAATACGCCTGGGGAACCAAAGAAGGTCCGCATCTGTGGGGATTTTAAGGTGACAGTGAACCCAATCCTTCACACGGTACAATATCCGCTTCCACGAATTGAGGATATTTTCGCCTCGCTATCTGGAGGTAAACGCTTCACCAAAATTGATCTAGCCCAGGCGTACTTGCAAATGGAGGTAGAAGAAGCCTCGAAACAATACCTTACGATTAACACTCATAAAAGTCTTTATCAATACAACCGGCTGGTGTTCAGGGTAGCATCGGCTCCGGCTATTTGGCAAAGGGCGATGGATCAAGTCCTGCAAGGGATTCCAGGGACCCAGTGTTATTTGGACGACATCCTGGTCATGGGCGAAAATGACAGTGATCACCTCGCCAACTTGGAGAAGGTGCTCACCAGGTTAAAGGAATATGGGCTACGAGCTAATTGCCACAAGTGCGAGTTATTCCAGAAGCAGATCTCGTATTGTGGCCACGTCATCGATGAAGAGGGGTTACATAAGTCCCCTGAAAATATTGAGGCAGTAGTCAAGGCTCCAGCACCGGAAAATGTGTCACAACTGAGGTCGTTCCTCGGGCTGGTAAACTACTACCATAAGTTCTTACCAAATTTGTCCATGGTATTACACCTACTGAACACCCTACTGCAAACAGGGGTACCACGGAAGTGGAATGACAAACGTAGCAAGCTTTCCAGAAGTGTAAAGAATTGATCACATCAAAAGAGGTTTTGGCCCATCTCAACCCAGCACTACCAATTCGTTTGGCATGTGATGCATCACCCTATGGTATTGGAGCGGTGCTGTCGCACAAATTCCCAGACGGGTTGGAGAGGCCAGTAGCCTTTGCGTCTCGGTCACTAACCTCAGCCGAGCGCAACTACGCCCAGATTGTCAGGGAGGCCCTCAGCCTAGTATGTGGGGTAAAAAAATTCAACCACTATCTGCATGGGCAGAAGTTCACCTTGCTGACTGACCACCAACCACTTGTCTCCATCTTTAATCCTAAGAAGGGCGTTCCAGTAATGACGGCACAACGGTTACAAAGATGGTCCCTGTTTCTTGGGGTGAATCAATATGAAATAGAATATAAAGGGAAGAAACAGCATGGAAACGCTGATGGGCTATCGCGCCTGCCACTGCCTACTGTGGAGGAAGCACCAGCAGTGGACCCTATCGAGATATTTTATTCGTCAATAATTGAACGATTGCCAGTAACGAATGCGGATATAGAGAACGAGACCCACAATGTTCCGACGCTGTCTCGGGTATATGATTTGACGGTGAGGGGATGGCCAACACATGGCGACTCGCTGTTGCCAGCATTCTCATCCAGAAGAGAACAGCTGTCAGTATGCCAGGGGACAGTGATGTGTGGATCCAGAGTGGTGATTCCACCCAAGTTAAGGGAGAGAGTGCTAAATGAGCTACAGGAAGGTCATCTGGGGGGAGTGAAAATGAAAAGCCTTGCTAGGGCTTATGTGTGGTGGCCGGGAATCGATCAACAAATCGAAGACCTAACCAAGAGCTGCTCAGGATGCCAGAAGGTCCAAAATGCACCACCACATGCCCCTCTACACCCATGGGAGTGCCCTCTTCTCCATGGCAATGGGTGCATATTGATTTTGCTGGTCCATTCATGGATTCAATGTTCTTAATAGCAGTGGATGCTCATTCGAAGTGGCCTGAGGTGATAAAAATGTCCTCAACCACTGCAGAGAAAACAATTGCAGTCCTACGGACCATATTTGCCAGAAACGGCTTGCCAGAGCAGATTTGCTCTGATAATAGACCACAGTTTGTGTCCGAAGAGTTTCAAAAATTTATGAGAAGGAATGGGGTAAGGCATTATACATCCGCCCCGTATCATCCAGCCACAAATGGATTGGCTGAGAGGTTCGTACAAACCTTTAAGAAGGCGATAAAGGCCATGTGCGACGATGAAATTCCACTACAGCAGAAGGTGGACAATTTCTTATTAGCCTACCGAAACACGACACATGCAGTTACCAACCAGAGCCTGGCCATGATGTTCTTATGTTCTTTAACTGAAGGTTGCGATCTCGTCTGGACTTGCTTAGACCAAATGTGCGAAGAAATGTTGAGGATAAACAATTCCAGCACATCAATGAGAAGCCGACAAGGAGCTTCAATGTAGGACAACCAGTCTTGGCCCGTGACTACCGAACAGAGAAATGGCAACCCGGAATGATATGCACACGGCAGGGGCCATTAATGTACACAGTAGATGTCGGGGAGAACAATGTGAGACGCCACGTTGATCAGATCTTAGCGTCACAGGAACGAGTCAACCCCATGTCTTGCGTACCTGGGGATGAACCCAACATACCGGTAGCATCTACCTCTGAACCAGTAGCAGTGGAACCCGATGAACTAACCGATGAAAAGGGGCCAGAATCACCTCCGCACCAAGAACAAGAACCTCAGGAAAGGCGCTTCCCCGAAAGGATCAGGAAGCCGCCCCAAAGACTGAATCTATAAATGGACTATTGTTGTTTAATGTACGTGTTAAAGTGTTAATTGTTCTTTGAATATTATGGGTACTACTAATCTAAAAGGGGAGGAATTGTAGTGTATGTACCTTTAAGAGAGAACTACTTTTACAGCTCCTGTATACTATAGTACCGGCAGTGACCACACCTGTATATAAGCCTTGAGCATGCCTCTGTACCCCAGTCTTGAGACTACCCTACTCCAGTAAATACCTGTTGATTGTTAAGTTACAGCATCCGTGTGGTTATTGAAAAACATCATACTCTCAGAATCACGGATCTAACAGGATTAGATTGAGGGGGATATTGAAGTGTATGAAGATTGATCGAGAGAGCAGGATTAGACTGGGTGGGATATTAAAGGGTACGGGGATTGAGCAGGAGGGTAGGATTAAACTGGCTGGGATATTAAAGGGTATAAGGATTGAGCAGGAGAGTGGGAGTACACTGCGTGGAATATGAAAGGGTATAAGGACCGCATGGATGAACTACAGAATTTGTTCATCCAAGTTTGGCATAAAAATAAAACAAAAAAGATGACTCAACCGTGGCTAACAAGGGAAATTAGGGATAGCATAAGATCCAAGGAGAGGACATATAAATTGGCCAGAAAAAGCAGTAAACCTGAGGATTGGGAGCAGTTTAGGATTCAACAAAGGAGGACAAAGGGATTAATTAAGAAAGGGAAAATAGGATATGAGAGTAAGCTTTCAGGGAACATAAAAACTGACTGTAAAAGCTTTTATAGATATGTGAAGAGAAAAAGATTGGTGAAGTTAAGCGTAGGTCCCTTGCAGTCAGAATCAGGGGAATTTATAATGGGGAACAAAGAAATGGTTAACCAAATTAAATTCATATTTTGGTTCTGTCTTCACAAAGGAGGACACAAATAACCTCCCAGAGATGTCGGGGAACATAGGGTCTGATGAAAGGGAGGAACTGAAAGAAATCAGTATTTGTAGGGAAATGGTGTTAGGGAAATTGATGGGATTGAAGGCCGATAAATCCCCAGGGACTGATAATCTACATCCTAGGGGCACTTAAGGAAGTGGCCCTAGAAATAGTTGATGCTTTGCTGATCATCTTCCAGCATTCGATGGAATCTGGAACAGTACCCATGGATTGGAGGGTAGACAATGTTACCCCACTATTCAAAAAAGATGGTAGAGAGAAAACGGGGAATTACAGACTGGTAAGCCTGACATCGGTAGTGGGGAAAATGCTGGAGTCCATTATAAAAGATGTAATAGCAGAGCACTTGGAAAACAGTGACAGGATCGGACAAAGTCAACATGGATTTACAAAAGGTAAATCGTGCTTGACTAATCTATTGGAATTTTTTGAGGATGTAACTGGTAAAATAGATAAGGGAGAACCAGTGGATGTGGTGTATTTGGACTTTCAGAAGGCTTTTGATAAGGTCCCGCATAAGAGATTAGCGTGTAAAGTTAAGGCACATGGGATTGCGGGCAAGGTATTGACTTGGATAGAGAACTGGTTGGCAGACAGAAAGCAGAGTTGGAATAAACAGGTCTTTTCCGAGTGGCAAGCAGTGACTAGTGGGGTACCGCAGGGATCGGCCCTTGGGCCCCAGCTATTCACAATATATATTAATGATCTAGACAAGGGAACTAGATGTAATATCTCCAAATTTGCAGACGACTCAAAGCTGGGTGGGCCTGTGTGCTGTGAGGAGGATGCCGAGAAACTCCAGGATGATTTGGACAGGTTGGGTGATTGGGCAAAAGCATGGCAGATGCAATATAACGTGGATAAATGCAAGGTTATCCACTTTGGTGGCAAAAACAGGAAGGCAGATTATTATCTGAATGGCTTCTTCTTATTATCGTGTCCACGGACAGTCTATACATAGCCCAGCCAGAACTGGACACATTTTTGTGCCTTGTTGTTGGATTCAACAATATCTGCAACAGTGCAGCGTTCCTCTAACGATGGGCATTGCAGGAGATGTTGCATAGTCTGTGCCTCAGTTGCACATTCACAAGTTGTCGGGCTGGTTGAATATCCCCATTTGCTTAGTGACACCTTTGAGCAACCTACACCGGTCCTAAGTCTGTTAAGGCACTTCCAGATTGCCGAGTTGCAATTAGCTCCTGGGGGAAGGCTTTCATCAGGTAAAATTTCCATCGCTGGGGTTTGTTCAAGACTGGCGAGACGGTCTTTCCACAAGGTGATGCGGGCTTCAGATGAGGTTGGCTGTAATGGAACAACACTGTTCGTGAAGCTCTTCCTTGACTTTAGGCGGCTGGGTGTAGGTGTATGACAATACAGAGGGTGCCTCTCATCTGATGTTTGACGGAGTCGCTCTTTCTTGCTGGCTACCATTCTTCTTATATCAGGGGGAGCGATACCCGCCAGGATATATAGGCTGTTGGTGTTTGTTGGTTTTAAGCAACCTGTGATAAATCGGCAGCTTGCATTCAGAACGGCATCCATCTTCTTGGCATGAGTAGACCTTTCCCATGCAGGGCAGGCGTATTCGGCAGTGGAATAGCAAAGAGCAAGTGCACTGGTTCGCAATGTTTTCAGGCTTACTCCCCATCTTGTGTTAGTGAGCTTATTCAGGATGTTGTTTTGTGCGCTCACTTTTGCCTTTGTCTTCTCGATGTGGTTCTTGAAGGTGAGGCATCGGTCAAGGGTGAATCCTAAGTAGATAGGGTGCTCGCAATGCATCAGTGTTGCTCCACACCAGGTTACTTTCAACTGGCGTTTGGCTTCACGGTTTCTGAGGTGGAATGCACAAACTTGCATCTTTGATGGGTTTGCGCGAAGGTGGTTTTCTTCATAGTAGGATTTTAGTCCCTCCAAGGCCTCAGAAAGCGTTTTCTCCACGGTGTTAAAATCAGTGCTTTGGGCAGTGACACATAAGTCATCAGCATATATAAAACGGCGTGTGACACCGTCTATAGGTTGGTCATTCGTGTAGATGTTGTACAGCAGCTGTGCAAGCACGCTTCCCTGAGGAAGACCATTCATCTGAATGCGCCACCTGCTGCGCTTCCCACCTAGTTCAACATAGAACCGGCGATTCTGAAGCATGCTTTCTAACAGCTCTGTTAAGTGAATGTCTTTTGTCATCTCTAGAATCTTGCAGAGGAGACGTCTATGGTTCACTGTGTTGTATGCTGCTGACAGGTCTACAAAAACAGCACCTGTTACCATCCATTGCTCAAAACCATCTTCGATGTGTTGTGTGAGGTTGAGCAGTTGGCTTGTTGTTGATTTGCCGGGGCAGAAACCTGCTTGCTCTGGAATGATCTTCTCATCTACAGTTGGTGCTATCCTATTGAGTATCAGGCATAGATTGGGAGAAGGGGAAGTGCGACGAGACCTGGGTGTCCTTGTGCACCAGTCGCTGAAGGTAAGCATGCAGGTGCAGCAGGCAGTTAAGAAGGCAAATGGCATGTTGGCCTTCGTAGCGAGAGGGTTTGAGTACAGGAAAAAGGATGTCTTGCTGCAGTTGTACAGGGCCTTGGTGAGGCCACATCTTCAGTATTGTGTGCAGTTTTGGTCGCCTTATCTGAGGAAGGATGTTCTTGCCATGGAAGGAGTTCAGCGAAGATTCACCAGGCTGATACCTGGGATGGCAGGAATGATGTATGAGGAGAGATTGGGTCGACTGGGCTTGTATTCGCTGGAGCTTAGAAGAAAGAGAGGGGATCTCATTGAAACTTATAAAATTCTGACAGGACTGGATAGACTAGATGCAGGAAGGATGTTCCCGATGATTGGGGAGTCCAGAACCAGGGGTCACAGTCTAAGGATAAGGGGTAGGCCATTTAGGACAGAAATGAGGAGGAATTTCTTCACCCAGAGAGTGGTGAACCTGTGGAATTCTCGACCACAGAAGGCAGTAGAGGCCAATACATTAAATATATTCAAGAAGGAGGTGGATATATTTCTTAAGGCTAAAGGCTTCAAGGGGTATGGGGAGAAAGCAGGGACCGGGGACTGAATTTGGATGATCAGCCATGAACGCATTGAATGGCGGAGCAGGCTCGAGGGGCCGAATGGACTACGCCTGCCCCTATCTTCTATGGTTCTATGAGCAGAAGAGTGGGATTGAACTGGGTGGGACATTACAGGGTATGGGGATTGAGCAGGAGGGTAGGCTTAAACTGGGTGGGATATTAAAGGGTATAAGGATTGAGCAGAAGAGTGGGATTAGACTGGGTGGGATATTAAAGGACATGAGGATTGAGCAGGAGAGTAGGATTAAACTGGGTGGGATATTATAGGATATGGGGAGTGAGAAGGAGAATGGGATTAGACTGGGTGGGATATTATAGGATATGGGGAGTGAGTAGGAGAATGGGATTAGACTGGGTGGGATATTAAAATGTATGGGGTGTGAGCAGGAGAATGGGATTAGACTGGGTGGGATATTAATGAGTGTGGGAAGTGAGCAGGAGAGTGGCATTAGACTGGATGGGATATTAAAGTGTATGGGGAGTGAGCAGAAGAGTGGGATTAGCCTGGGTTGGATATTAAAGAGTATGGGGAGTGAGCAGAAGAGTGCGATTAGACTGGGTGGGATATTAAAGGGTATAAGGATTGAGCAGGAGCGTGGGATTAAACTGGGAGGGATATTACAGGGTACGGGGATTGCGCAGGAGGGTAGGATTAAACTGGGTGGGATATTAAAGGGTATAAGGATTTAGCAGAAGAGTGGGATTAGACTGGGTGGGATATTAAAGGGTATGAGGATTGAGCAGGAGAGTAGGATTAAACTGGGTGGGATATTAAAGGGTATAAGGATTTAGCAGAAGAGTGGGATTAGACTGGGTGGTACATTAAAGGTCATGAGGATTGAGCAGGAGAGTAGGATTAAACTGGGTGGGAAATTGCAGGGTGTGGGGAGTGAGAAGGAGATTGGGATTAGACTGGGTGGGATACTAAAGGGTGTGGGGAGTGAGCAGGAGAATGGGATTAGTCTGGGTGGGAAATTGCAGGGTATGAGGAGTGAGCAGGAGAGTGGGGTTAGACTAGGTGGGGAATTAAAGGGTATTGGGAGTGAGCAGGAGAGTGGGATTTGACTGGGTGGGATATTAAAGGGTGTGAGGAGTGAGCAGGAGAATGGGATTAGACTGGGTGGGATATTAAATGGTACGGGGAGTGAGCAGGAGAGTGGGATTAGACTGGGTGGGATATTAAATGGTACAGGGAGTGAGCAGGAGAGTGGGATTAGACTGGCTGGGATATTAAATGGTACGGGGAGTGAGCAGGAAAGTGGGATTAGACTGAGTAGGATATTAAATGGTACGGGAGTGAGCAGGAGAGCGGGATTAGACTGGGTGGGATATTAAAGGGTACGGGGAGTGAGCAGGTGTGCGGGATTAGACTGGGTGGGATATTAAAATGTACGGGGAATGATGGGGAGAGTGGGATTAGATTGGGTTGGATATTAATGGGTATGTGGAGTGAGCAGGAGAGAGGGATTAGACTGGGTGGGATATTAAAGGGTGTGGGGTGTGAGCAGGAGAGTGGGGTTGAATGGGTAGGATATTAAATGGTACGGGGAGTGAGCAGGAGAGTGTGATTAGACTGGGTTGGATATTAATTGGTATGGGGAGTGAGCAGGAGAGTGGGATTAGACTGGGTGGGATACTAAAGTGTACGGGGAGTGAGCAGGAGAGTGGGATTAGACTGGGTTGGATATTAAATGGTACGGGGAGTGATCAGGTGAATGGGATTAGACTGGGTGGGATATTAAAGGGTGTGGGGAGTGAGCAGGAGAGTGGGATTAGACTGGGTGGGATATTAAAGGGTATGGGGAGTGAGCAGTAGAGTGGGATTAGCCTGGGTTGGATATTAAAGAGTATGGGGAGTGAGCAGGAGAGTGCGATTAGACTGGGTGGGATATTAAAGGGTGTGAGGAGTGAGCAGGAGAGTGGGATTAGACTGGGTAGGATATTAAATGGTACAAGGAGTGAGCCGGAGAGCGGTAATAGACTGGGTAGGATATTAAAGGGTACGGAGAGTGAGCAGGAGAGTGGGATTAGGCTGGGTGGCACATTAAATGGTACAGGAGTGAGCAGGAGAGTGGGATTAGACTGGGTAGGATATTAAAGGGTACGGGGAATGAGCAAGAGAGTGGGATTAGACTGGGTGGGATATTAAATGGTACGGGGAGTGAGCAGGAGAGTGGGATTAGACTGGGTGGGATATTAAAGTGTACGGGGAATGATGGGGAGAGTGAGATTAGATTGGGTTGGATATTAAAGGGTACGGGGAGTGAGCAGGAGAGTGGGATTAGACTGAGTGTGAGATTAAAGTGTATGAGGATTGAGGAGAGAGGGATTAGACTGAGGGGCATCTTAAAGCGTATGAGGATTGAGCAGGAGAATGGGATTTGACTGGGTTTGATATTAAAGGGTATAAGGATTGAGCAGGAGAGTGGGATTAGACTGGGTGGGATATTAAAGGGTATGGGGAGTGAGCAGGAGAATGGGATTAGACTGGGTGGGATATTAAAGCGTGTGGAAAGTGAGCAGGAGAGTGGGATTAGACTGGTTGGGATAATATAGTGTATGGGGAGTGAGCAGAAGAGTGGGATTAGCCTGGGTTGGATATTAAAGAGTATGGGGAGTGAGCAGGAGAGTGCGATTAGACTGGGTGGGATATTAAAGGGTTTAAGAATTGAACAGGAGAGTGGGATTAAACTGGGAGGGATATTACAGGGTACGGGGATTGCGCAGGAGGGTAGGATTAAACTGGGTGGGATATTAAAGGGTATAAGGATTTAGCAGAAGAGTGGGATTAGACTGGGTGGGATATTAAAGGGCATGAGGATTGAGCAGGAGAGTAGGATTAAACTGGGCGGGAAATTGCAGGGTGTGGGGAGTGAGAAGGAGATTGGGATTAGACTGGGTGGTATACTAAAGGGTGTGGGGAGTGAGCAGGAGAATGGGTTTAGACTGGGTGGGAAATTGCAGGGTATGGGGAGTGAGCAGGAGAGTGGGATTTGACTGCATGGGATATTAAATGGTACGGGAGAGAACAGGAGAGTGGGATTAGACTGGGTGGGATATTAAAGGGTACGGGGAGTGAGCAAGAGAGTGGGATTAGACTGGGTGGGATATTAAAGGGTACGGGGAGTGAGCAAGAGAGTGGGATTAGACTGGGTAGGATATTAAATGGTATGGGAGTGAGCAGGAGAGTGGGATTAGACTGGGTGGGATATTTAATGGTACGGGGAATAAGCAGGAGAGTGGGATTAGACTGGGTGGGATATTAAAGTGTATGGGGAATGATGGGGAGAGTGGGATTAGATTGGTTTGAATATTAAAGCATACGGGGAGTGAGCAGGAGAGTGGGATTAGACTGGATTGGATATTAAATGGTACGGGGAGTGAGCTGGAGAGTGGGATTAGACTGGGTGGGATATTAAATGGTACGGGAGTGAGCAGGAGAGTGGGATTAGACTGGATAGGATATTAAATGATACGGCAGTGAGCAGGAGAGTGGGATTCGACTGGGTGGGATATTAAACGGTACGGGGAGTGAGCAGGAAAGTGGGACTAGACTTGGTAGGATATTAAATGGTGCGGGAGTGAGCAGGAGAGTGGGATTAGACTGGGTGGGATATTAAAGGGAACGGGGAGTGAGCAGGTGACTGGGATTAGATTGGGTGGGATATTAAATTGTACGGGGAATGATGGGGAGTGTGGGATTAGATTGGTTTGAATAATAAATGGTACGGGGAGTGAGCAGGAGAGTGGGATTAGAGTGGATGGATATTAATTGGTACGGTGAGTGAGCAGGAGAGTGGGATTAGACTGGGTGGGATACTAAAGTGTACGGGGAGTGAGCAGGAGAGTGGGATTAGACTGGATTGGATCTTAAATGTACGGGGAGTGAGCAGGAGAATGGGATTAGACTGGGTGGGATATTAAAATGTGTGGGGTGTGAGCAGGAGAATGGGATTAGGCTGGGTGGGATATTAAAGGGTGTGGGGAGTGAGCAGGAGAGTGGGATTGGACTGGATGGGATATTAAAGGGTATGGGGAGTGAGCAGAAGAGTGTGATTAGCCTGGGTTGGATATTAAAGAGTATGGGGAGTGAGCAGGAGAGTGCGATTAGACTGGGTAGGATATTAAATGTTACAGGGAGTGAGCCGGAGAGCGGTAATAGACTGGGTAGGATATTAAAGGGTACGGAGAGTGAGCAGGAGAGTGGGATTAGGCTGGGTGGGATATTAAATGGTGCGGGAGTGAGCAGGAGAGTGGGATTAGACTGGGTGGGATATTAAACTGTACGGGGAATGATGGGGAGAGTGAGATTCGATTGGGTTGGATATTAAAGGGTACGGGGAGTGAGCAGGAGAGTGGGATTAGACTGAGGGGGATCTTAAAGCATATGAGGATTGAGCAGGAGAATGGGATTAGACTGGGTGGGATATTAAATGGTGTAAGGATTTAGCAGAAGAGTGGGATTAGACTCGGTGGGATATTAAAGGGCATGAGGATTGAGCAGGAGAGTAGGATTAAACTGGGTGGGAAATTGCAGGGTGTGGGGAGTGAGAAGGAGATTGGGATTAGACTGGGTGGGATACTAAAGGGTGTGGGGAGTGAGCAGGAGAATGGGATTAGACTGGGTGGGAAATTGCAGGGTATGGGAAGTGAGCAAGAGAATGGGATTAGATTGGGTGGGATATTAAAATGTGTGGGGGGTGACCAGGAGAATGGGATTAGACTGGGTGGGAAATTGCAGGGTACGGGGAGTGAGCTGGAGAGTGGGATTAGACTGGGTGGGATATTAAATGGTACGGGAGTGAGCAGGAGAGTGGGATTAGACTGGGTGGGATATTAAATGGTATGGGGAGTGAGCAGGAAAGTGGGATTAGACTGGGTAGGATATTAAATGGTACGGGAGTGATCAGGAGAGTGGGATTAGACTGGGTGGGATATTAAAGGTTACGGCGAGTGAGCAGGTGAGTGGGATTAGACTGGGTGGGATATTAAAGTGTACGGGGAATGATGGGGAGAGTGGGATTAGATTGGTTTGAATAATAAAGGGTACGGGGAGTGAGCAGGAGTGTGGGATTAGACTGGGTGGGATATTAAAGGTTGTGGGGTGTGAGCAGGAGAGTGGGATTAGTCTGGGTAGAATATTCAATGGTATGGGGAGTGAGCAGGAGAGTGTGATTAGACTGGGTTGGATATAAATTGGTACAGGGAGTGAGCAGGAGAGTGGGATTAGACTGGGTGGGATATTAAAGTGTACGGGGAGTGAGCAGGAGAGTGGGATTAGACTGGGTTGGATCTTAAATGGTACGGGGAGTGAGCAGGAGAATGGGATTAGACTGGGTGGGTTATTAAAATGTATGGGGTGTGAGCAGGAAAATGGGATTAGACTGGGTGGGATATTAAAGGGTGTGGGGAGTGAGCAGGAGAGTGGGATTAGACTGGGTGGGGTATTAAAGTGTATGGGGAGTGAGCAGGAGAGTGGGATTAGCCTGGGTTGGATATTAAAGAGTATGGAGAGTGAGCAGGAGAGTGGGATTAGACTCGGTAGGATATTAAATGGTACGGGGAGTGAGCCGGAGAGCGGTAATAGACTGGGTAGGATATTAAAGGGTACGGAGAGTGAGCAGGAGAGTGGGATTAGGCTGGGTGGGATATTAAATGGTACGGGAGTGAGCAGGAGAGTGGGTTAGACTGGGTAGGATATTAAAGGGTATAAGGATTGAGCAGGTGAGTGGCGTTAGACTGGGTGGGATTTTAAAGGCTATGGGGATTGAGCAGGAGAGTGAGGTTAGACTGGGTGTGATATTAAAGGGTATAAGGATTGAGCAGGTGCATGGGATTAGACTGCGTGAGATATTAATGGGTATAAGGATTGAACAGGAGAGTGGGATTAGACTGGGTGGGATGATAAAAGTATGGGAGTTGAGCAGGAGAGTGGGATTAGATTGCGGGGGATATTAAAGTGTATGACGATTGAGCAAGAGAGCAGGATTAGACTGGTTGGGATATTAAAGGCATAAGGATTGAGCAGGATGGTGGGATTAGACTGGGTGGGATATTAAAGGGTACGGGGATTGAGCAGGAGAGTGACATTAGACTGGGTGGGATAGTAAAGGGTATGAGGATTGTGCAAGAGAGTAGGATTAAACTGGGTGGGACATTAAAGGGTACGGGGATTGAGCAGAAGGGTAGGATTACACTGCGTGGGATATTAAAGCGTATCAGAATTGAGCAGGAGAGTGACATTAGACTGGGTGGGATAGTAAAGGGTATGAGGATTGTGCAAGAGAGTAGGATTAAACTGGGAGGGATATTACAGGGTACGGAGATTGCGCAGGAGGGTAGGATTAAACTGGGTGGGATATTAAAGGGTCTAAGGATTTAGCAGAAGAGTGGGATTAGACTGGGTGCAATATTAAAGGGCATGAGGATTGAGCAGGAGAGTAGGATTAAACTGGGTGGGAAATTGCAGGGTGTGGGGAGTGAGAAGGAGATTGGGATTAGACTGGGTGGGATACTAAGGGGTGTGGGGAGTGAGCAGGAGAATGGGATTAGACTGCGTGGGAAATTGCAGGGTATGGGAAGTGAGCAAGAGAATGGGATTAGATTGGGTGGGATATTAAAATGTGTGGGGGGTGAGCAGGAGAATGGGATTAGACTGGGTGGGAAATTGCAGGGTATGGGGAGTGAACTGAAGAGTGGGGTTAGCCTGGGTAGGATAGTAAAGGGTATGGGAAGTGAGCAGGAGAGTCGGATTTGACTCGTGGGATATTAAAGGGTGTGAGGAGTGAGCAGGAGAGTGGGATTAGACTGGGTAGGATATTAAATGGTACGGAGAATGAGCAGGAGAGTGGGATTAGACTGGGTGGGATATTAAATGGTATGGGAGTGAGCAGGAGAGTGGGATTAGACTGGGTGGGATATTGAATGGTACGGGGAGTGAGCAGGTGAGTGGGATTAGACTGGGTGGGATATTAAAGTGTATGGGGAATGATGGGGAGAGTGGGAATAGATTGGTTTGAATAATAAAGGGTACGGGGAGTGAGCAGGTGAGTGGGATTAGACCGGGTGGGATAATAAAATGTACGGGGAATGATGGGGAGAGTAGGATTAGATTGGGTTGGGTATTAAAGGGTATGGGGAGTGAGCAGGAGAGTGGGATTAGACTGGATGGGATATTAAAGGGTGTGGGGAGTGAGCAGGAGAGTGGGTTTAGAATGGGTGGGATATTAAAGTGTATGGGGAGTGAGCAGAAGAGTGGGATTAGCCTGTGTTGGATATTAAAGAGTATGGAGAGTGAGCAGGAGAGTGGGATTAGACTGGGCATGATATTAAATGGTACGGGGAGTGCGCCGGAGAGCGGTAATAGACTGGGTAGGATATTAAAGGGTACGGAGAGTGAGCAGGAGAGTGGGACTAGGCTGGGTGGGATATTAAATGGTACGGGAGTGAGCAGGAGAGTGGGATTAGACTGGGTAGGATATTAAAGGGTATAAGGATTGAGCAGGAGAGTGGGATTAGACTGGGTGGGATTTTAAAGGCTACGGGGATTGAGCAGGAGAGTGAGATTAGACTGGGTGTGATATTAAAAGGTATAAGGATTGAGCAGGTGCATGGGATTAGACTGCATGAGATATTAAAGGGTATAAGGATTGAACAGGAGAGTGGGATTAGACTGGGTGGGATGTTAAAAGTATGGGAGTTGAACTGGAGAGTGGGATTAGACTGAGGGGGATATTAAAGTGTATGAGAGTTGAGCAGGTGAGTGGGATTAGATTGCGGGGGATATTAAAGTGTATGACGATTGAGCAAGAGAGCAGCATTAGACTGGGTGGGATATTAAAGGGTATAAGGATTGAGCAGGAGAGTGGGATTAGACTGGGTGGGATATTAAAGGGTACGGGGATTGAGCAGGAGGGTAGGATTAGACTGCGTGGGATATTAAAGGGTATAAGAATTGAGCAGGAGAGTGGGATTAAACTGGGAGGGATATTACAGGGTACGGGGATTGCGCAAAGGGTAGGATTAAACTGGGTGGGATATTAAAGGGTATAAGGATTTAGCAGAAGAGTGGGATTAGACTGGGTGGGATATTAAAGGGCATGAGGATTGAGCAGGAGAGTAGGATTAAACTGGGTGGTAATTTGCAGGGTGTGGGGAGTGAGAAGGAGATTGGGATTAGACTGGGTGGGATACTAAAGGGTGTGAGGAGTGAGCAGGAGAATGGGATTAGACTGGGTGGGAAATTGCAGGGTATGGGGAGTGAGCAGGAGAATGGGATTAGACTGGGTGGGATATTAAAATGTGTGCGGAGTGAGCAGGAGAATGGGATTAGACTAGGTGGGAAATTAAAGGGTATGGGGAGTGAGCTGAAGAGTGGTGTTAGCCTGGGTAGGATAGTAAAGGGTATGGGGAGTGAACAGGAGAGTGGGATTTGACTGGGTGGGATATTAATGGGTGTGAGGAGTGAGCAGGAGAGTGGGATTAGACTGTGTAGGATATTGAATGGAACGGGAGTGAGCAGGAGAGTGGGATTAGACTCAGTGGGATATTAAACTGTACGGAGAATGAGCAGGAGAGTGGGATTAGACTGGATGGGATATTAAATGGTATGGGGAGTGAGCAGGAGAGTGGGATTAGACTGGGTGGGATATTAAATGGTACGGGGAGTGAGCAGGAGAGTGGGATTAGACTGGGTGGGATATTAAATTGTACGGGAGTGAGCAGGAGAGTGGGATTAGACTGGATAGGATATTAAATGGTATGGGAGTGAGCAGGAGAGTGGACTTAGACTGGGTGGGATATTATATTGTACAGGGAGTGAGCAGGAAAGTGGGGTTAGACTGGGTAGGATATTAAATGGTACGGGGAATGATGGGGAGAGTGGGATTAGATTGGTTTGAATAATAAAGGGTACGAGGAGTGAGCAGGAGTGTGGGATTAGACTGGGTGGGATATTAAAATGTACGGGGAATGATGGGGAGAGTAGGATTAGATTGGGTTGGATATTAAAGGGTATGGGGAGTGAGCAGGAGAGTGGGATTTGACTGGGTGGGATATTAAATGGTACGGGGAGTGAGCAGGAGAGTGGGATTAGACTGGGTGGGATATTAAAGTGTACGGGGAGTGAGCAGGAGAGTGGGATTAGACTGGGTTGGATCTTAAATGGTACGGGGAGTGAGCAGGAGAGTGGGATCTGTCTGGGTAAGATATTAAAGTGTACGGGTAGTGAGCAGGAGAGTGGGATTAGACTGGGTTGGATATTAAATGGTACGGGGAGTGAGCAGGAGAGTGGGATTAGACTGGGTTGGATATTAAATGGTACGGGGAGTGAGCAGGAGAGCGGAATTAGATTGGGTATGATATTAACTGGTGCGGGGAGTGAGCAGGAGAGTGGGATTAGACTGGGTAGGATATTAAATGATACGGGCAGTGAGCAGGAGAGTGGGATTAGACTGGATAGGATATTAAATGGTATGGGGAGCAATGTTCCCTGAAAGGCGCGTGGACGCGCAGCAATCCGTAAGTTCCCGCGCACTTAAATTCCCAGGCCCCACAGTGAGCTGGGGAGCTGGAGCGAGGGTAGGTGCCCAATACCAAATGGCAAAGCACGAGCGGGAAAAAATCATAGGGATAATAGAATGGCCCAGGAATCCTCAAAGGGAAAGTCATTTGTGACCTTACAGAGCCGATCCGAATTGGAACGGTCTTTGCTAAGACCCACAGCCCTGAAACCCGGTGAGCATTGTCTCGGGATTCTGTCGCTATGTTTTCCACAGTCGGTTCCCGGGGAATGAGCGTTGGGCACACTTTGGAACAACACACTGTGGGAGCCGGTTATTGAAGAAAGTTGAGGAAAAGGTGTCCGCAGTAACCAGAGTGACGGGAGTTGTATTTTGGAGTTTGTTCCTCTTGTGATGGTTTCCTGGGGTTAAAACCGAGTTCAGCTCAAGAAATGAGCCCCTACTGGCGGCTACACGACAAGCACTGAGTCCACAGGCGATGTGGCTACAAGTAGCTGCTACGGAGCCAGGCGCTGTGATAATATGGTTAAATAGCCAAGAAATTCAATCCAAACTAATAACCCACAGGAGGTCCCAGGCCTGCGAGAATGGTTTGTATTTGACTGGTTTTCATGGCTGCCCATCTGCTGCAGTTCTGAGAAGAATGTTTTAATCTCCTTTGTTCTAGTCTATTTACAGAGTGATTATGGGATGACTCGGGTTGACTTTACACCAGGACTGAATCGGTGTGAGAATTTACACCGAGGCTAACCTAAAATCAGCGCACAATTTTTTTATTCTTTGTTTTTTAAAGCTTCAAATTCAAAAGTATTTTCAAGCAAGATGGTTAATTATTTATACCGGACCTCTATTTATTAACGGTTTTTATGTAATCTGTTCATTAAATGGCCAGGCCGTTCATTTGTGAATGTTTGTACCCAGGCCATTATTCGGAAATGGTTGTATCTGGTCCGTTAAAAATTTATACCAGGACCATTCTTAAATAGATCATAGAAGTGGTTTCACCGAACTGCTCTGAGACCTCAATGTGCACGGCGGACAGGAAAGGGAATAGTTATATTTTTATTATCTTACATTTGGAATATATTTATTTTTTAGGGTAACTTTTTAAAAAAAGATCACATATTTAATATCTGTATATTTATTTAATAAAAATAAACATTTGCAAGTAAGCAAACGTTAACATCCAAGGGTGTTTTTTTAAACTGTCACTTGGGTTTTAAAGCCTTAAAAATGTCCAACGTTTTTGAAACTGAAGCCAAGAGGACAACACCGGAATGTTGCAGCTTTGCAAAAGGGGGACTATTGACAAGCGGATCGCCCCTCGATCTTTCAGAACTGTCCTGATCTCTAGACAGTGAGTGTCTTGGTGAACCTCTTCAGGCAAACTTTTTTTCTGTTTCATGTTTCAATTCATGTGGCGTAATGCAGACAGAGGTGAGTTGTGGATGTGTAACCCAAGAAGACAGTCCTGAAATGGAAATGTTGATGTGAGTGATGAGTGTCTGATTAAAGCTGAACAATACCAAGGCAGGAGGGGGAGGAAGCACTTTTTAATCTTAAATTAGGCTGCAGTTCTACAAACAGTTTTGCTCCCATGGAAAGTGGTTTTGGGAGCACTTCAATGAAAAAGTGTTGGTATAACCCAAAAGATAATTGAGAGTACTAAAGGCATGAGGCATGAATCTCGTGCGGGTTTAAGTTTGCACAGAGAGCACGTTAACTCCAGCTGTAGTTTCTCACCACCTCCCAACAAATGTTGGAAACAAGGTTACTGCTAATGTCGGGTGTAATAATCAGAAAACTTAACGGAAGAAGTAATTTGGCTCATCAAGAGTTTTCCTTCCACCAACAATATCCAGCCTATTTGTTTTAGGATGAGACATTAAATCTGGTCCAGTGGTTCAGATGTATTAATAAGGGACAGCCAGCACAGATTTGTTAAAGGCAAATCGTGTCTGACTAACCTGATTGAGTTCTTTGATGAAGTAACAGAGAGGGTTGATGAAGGTAGTGCTGTAGATGTATATATGGACATTCAAAAGACATTTGATGAAGTACCACATTACAGACTTATTCGGAAAATAGAAGCACACAGTATTAAAGTTACAGTGGTAACTTGGGATTATAATTGGCTACGGGATAGGAGGCAGACAGTAGTGGTGAACGGATGTTTATCTGACTGGAGAGAAGAATGCAGTTGGTCGGTAGTAGGACCATTGCTATTCTTGTTATATAAATGACCTGGATGTTTGTATACGGAGGACTTTTCTGAAGTTTGCAGATGATACAAAACTTGGCAATATAGTAAATAGTGAACAGGTTAGTAGCAGAGGAGAGGTAGAATGGGATGTATGAGGAGAGGTAGAATGGGATGTGTGAGGAGGGGTAGAATGGGATGTGTGAGGAGAGGTAGAATGGGATGTGAGCAGAGATAAAATGGGAAGTGAGGAGAAGTAGAATGGGATGTGTGAGGAGAGGTAGAATGGGATGTGTGAGGAGAGGTAGAATGGGATGTGTTAGGAGAGGTAGAATGGGATGTGAGAGGAGAGGTAGAATGGGATGTGTGAGGAGAGGTAGAATGGGATGTGTGAGGAGAGGTAGAATGGGAGGTGTGAGGAGAGGTAGAATGGGATGTGTGAGGAGAGGTAGAATGGGATGTGTGAGGAGAGGTAGAATGGGATGTGAGAGGAGAGGATGAATGGGATGTGAGGAGAGGTAGAATGGGATGTGAGGAGACGTAGAATGGGATGTGTGAGGAGAGGTATAATGGGATGTGTGAGGAGAGGAAGAATGGGATGTGAGGAGAGGTAGAATGGGATGTGTGAGGAGAGGTAGAATGGGATGTGTGAGGAGAGGTAGTATGGGATGTGAGGAGAGGTAGAATGGGATGTGAGGAGAGGTAGAATGGGATGTGTGAGGAGAGGTAGAATGGGATGTGAGAGGAGAGGTAGAATGCGATGTGAGGCGAGGTAGAATGCGATGTGAGGAGAGGTAGAATGGGATGTGAGGAGAGGTAGAATGGGATGTGAGGAGCAGTAGAATGGGATGTGAGAGGAGAGGTAGAATGGGATGTGTGAGGTGAGGCAAAATGGGATGTGAGGAGAGGTAGAATGGGATGTGAGAGGATAGGTAGAATGGGATGTGAGGAGAGGTGGAATGGGATGTGAGGAGAGGTAGAATGGGATGTGGGATGAGAGGTAGAATGGGATGTGAGAGGAGAGGTAGAATGGGATGTGAGGAGAGGTAGAATGGGATGTGAGGAGAGGTAGAATGGGATGTGAGGAGAGATAGAATGGGATGTGAGGAGAGGTCGAATGGGATGTGAGAGGAGAGGTAGAATGGGATGTGTGAGGAGAGGTAGAATGGGATGTGTGAGGAGAAGTAGAATGGGATGTGTGAGGAGAGGTAGAATGGGATGTGAGGAGAGGGTGAATGGGATGTGTGAGGAGAGGTAGAATGGGATGTGTGAGGAGAGGTAGAATGGGATGTGAGGAGAGGTAGAATGGGATGTGAGAGGAGAGGTAGAATGGGATGTGAGGAGAGGTTTAATGGGATGTGAGAGGAGAGGTAGAATGGGATGTGAGGAGAGGTAGAACGGGATGTGAGGAGAGGTAGAATGGGATGTGAGAGGAGAGGTAGAATGGGATGTGAGGAGAGGTAGAATGGGATGTGAGAGGAGAGGTAGAATGGGATGTGAGAGGAGAAGTAGAATGGGATGTGAGGAGAGGTAGAACGGGATGTGAGGAGAGGTAGAATGGGATGTGAGAGGAGAGGTAGAATGGGATGTGAGGAGAGGTAGAATGGGATGTGTGAGGAGAGGTAGCATGGGATGTGTGAGGAGAGGTAGAATGGGATGTGTGAGGAGAGATAGAATGGGATGTGTGAGGAGAGATAGAATGGGATGTGAGGAGAGGTAGAATGGGATGGGAGGAGAGGTAGAATGGGATGTGAGGTGAGTTAGAATGGGATGTGAGGAGAGATAGAATGGGATGTGAGGAGAGGTAGAATGGGATGTGAGGAGAGGTAGAATGGGATGTGAGGAGAGTTAGAATGGGATGTGAGTAGAGGTAGAATGGGATGTGAGGAGAGGTAGAATGGGATGTGAGGAGAGGTAGAATGGGATGTGAGGAGAGGCAGAATGGGATGTGAGGAGAGTTAGAATGGGATGTGAGTAGAGGTAGAATGGGATGTGAGGAGAGGTAGAATGGGATGTGAGGAGAGGTAGAATGGGATGTGAGGAGAGGTAGAATGGGATGTGAGGAGACGTAGAATGGGATGTGAGGAGAGGTAGAATGGGATGTGAGGAGAGGTAGAATGGGATGTGTGAGGAGAGGTAGAATGGGATGTGAGGAGACGTAGAATGGGATGTGAGGAGAGAAAGAATGGGATGTGAGAGGAGAGGTAGAACGGAATGTGAGGAGAGGTAAAATGGGATGTGAGGAGAGGTAGAATGGGATGTGAGGAGAGGTAGAATGGGATATGAGAGGAGAGGTAGAATGGGATGTGAGGAGAGGTAGAATGGGATGTGAGGAGAGTTAGAATGGGATGTGAGGAGAGATAGAATGGGATGTGAGGAGAGGTAGAATGGGATGTGAGGAGATGTAGAATGGGATGTGAGGAGATGTAGAATGGGATGTGTGAGGAGAGGTAGAATGGGATGTGAGGAGAGGTAGAACGGAATGTGAGGAGAGGTAAAATGGGATGTGAGGAGAGGTAGAATGGGATGTGAGGAGATGTAGAATGGGATGTGTGAGGAGAGGTAGAATGGGATGTGTGAAGAGAGGTAGAATGGGATGTGAGAGGAGAGGTTGAATGGGATGTGTGAGGAGAGGTAGAATGGGATGTGAGGAGAGGTAGAATGGGATGTGAGGAGAGGTAGAATGGGATGTGAGGAGAGGTAGAATGGGATGTGTGAGGAGAGGTAGAATGGGATGTGAGGAGAGGTAGAATGGGATGTGAGGAGAGGTAGCATGGGATGTGAGGAGAGGTAGAATGGAATGTGGGAGGAGAGGTAGAATGGGATGTGAGAGGAGAGGTAGAATGGGATGTGAGTAGAGGTAGAATGGGATGTGAGGAGAGGTAGAATGGGATGTGAGGAGAGATAGAATGGGATGTGAGGAGAGGTAGAATGGGATGTGAGGAGAGGTAGAATGGGATGTGTGAGGAGAGGTAGAATGGGATGTGTGAGGAGAGGTAGAATGGGATGTGAGGAGAGGTAGAGTGGGATGTGAGAGGAGAGGTAGAATGGGATGTGAGAGGAGAGGTAGAATGGGATGAGAGGAGAGGTAGAATGGGATGTGAGAGGATAGGTAGAATGGGATGTGAGGAGAGGTAGAATGGGATGTGAGGAGAGGTAGAATGGGATGTGAGATGAGAGGTAGAATGGGATGTGAGAGGAGAGGTAGAATGGGATGTGAGGAGAGGTAGAATGGGATGTGAGGAGAGGTAGAATGGGATGTGAGGAGAGATAGAATGGGATGTGAGGAGAGGTCGAATGGGATGTGAGAGGAGAGGTAGAATGGGATGTGTGAGGAGAGGTAGAATGGGATGTGTGAGGAGAAGTAGAATGGGATGTGTGAGGAGAGGTAGAATGGGATGTGAGGAGAGGTTGAATGGGGTGTGTGAGGAGAGGTAGAATGGGATGTGTGAGGAGAGGTAGAATGGGATGTGAGGAGAGGTAGAATGGGATGTGAGAGGAGAGGTAGAATGGGATGTGAGGAGAGGTTTAATGGGATGTGAGAGGAGAGGTAGAATGGGATGTGAGGAGAGGTAGAACGGGATGTGAGGAGAGGTAGAATGGGATGTGAGAGGAAAGGTAGAATGGGATGTGAGGAGAGGTAAAATGGGATGTGAGAGGAGAGGTAGAATGGGATGTGAGAGGAGAAGTAGAATGGGATGTGAGGAGAGGTAGAATGGGATGTGAGGAGAGGTAGAATGGGATGTGAGAGGAGAGGTAGAATGGGATGTGAGGAGAGGTAGAATGGGATGTGTGAGGAGAGGTAGCATGGGATGTGTGAGGAGAGGTAGAATGGGATGTGTGAGGAGAGATAGAATGGGATGTGTGAGGAGAGGTAGAATGGGATGTGAGGAGAGGGAGAATGGGATGGGAGGAGAGGTAGAATGGGATGTGAGGAGAGTTAGAATGGGATGTGAGGAGAGATAGAATGGGATGTGAGGAGAGGTAGAATGGGATGTGAGGAGAGTTAGAATGGGATGTGAGGAGAGATAGAATGGGATGTGAGGAGAGGTAGAATGGGATGTGAGAGGAGAGGTAGAATGGGATGTGTGAGGAGAGGTAGAATGGGATGTGTGAGGAGAGGTAGAATGGGATGTGTGAGGAGAGGTAGAATGGGATGTGAGGAGAGAAAGAATGGGATGTGAGAGGAGAGGTAGAACGGAATGTGAGGAGAGGTAAAATGGGATGTGAGGAGAGGTAGAATGGGATGTGAGGAGATGTGGAATGGGATGTGTGAGGAGAGGTAGAATGGGATGTGTGAAGAGAGGTAGAATGGGATGTGAGAGGAGAGGTTGAATGGGATGTGTGAGGAGAGGTAGAATGGGATGTGAGGAGAGGTAGAATGGGATGTGAGGAGAGGTAGAATGGGATGTGAGGAGAGGTAGAATGGGATGTGTGAGGAGAGTTAGAATGGGATGTGTGAGGAGAGGTAGAATGGGTTGTGTGAAGAGAGGTAGAATGGGATGTGAGGAGAGGTAAAATGGGATGTGAGGAGAGGTAGAATGGGATGTGAGGAGATGTAGAATGGGATGTGTGAGGAGAGGTAGAATGGGATGTGTGAAGAGAGGTAGAATGGGATGTGAGAGGAGAGGTAGAATGGGATGTGTGAGGAGAGGCGGAATGGGTTGTGTGAGGAGAGGTAGAATGGGATGTGAGGAGAGGTAGAATGGCATGGGTGAGGAGAGATAGTATGGGATGTGAGGAGAGGTAGAATGGGATGTGTGAGGAGAGGTAGAATGGGATGTGTGAGGAGAGGTATAATGGGATGTGAGGAGAGGTAGAATGGGATGTGAGAGGAGAGGTAGAATGGGATGTGTGAGGAGAGGTAGAATGGGATGTGAGCAGAGGTAGAATGGGATGTGTGAGGAGCGGTAGAATGGGATGTGTGAGGAGAGGTAGAATGGGATGTGTGAGGGAGATAGAATGGGATGTGTGAGGAGAGATAGAATGGGATGTGAGGAGAGGTAGAATGGGATGCGAGGAGAGATAGAATGGGATGTGAGGAGAGGTAGAATGGGATGTGAGGAGAGGTAGAATGGGACGTGAGGAGAGTTAGAATGGGATGTGAGGAGAGATCGAATGGGATGTGAGGAGAGGTAGAATGGGATGTGAGGAGAGGTAGAATGGGATGTGAGAGGAGAGGTAGAATGGGATGTGTGAGGAGAGGTAGAATGGGATGTGTGAGGAGAGGTAGAATGGGATGTGAGGAGAGAAAGAATGGGATGTGAGAAGAGAGGTAGAACGGAATGTGAGGAGAGGTAAAATGGGATGTGAGGAGAGGTAGAATGGGATGTGAGGAGATGTAGAATGGGATGTATGAGGAGAGGTAGAATGGGATGTGTGAAGAGAGGTAGAATGGGATGTGAGAGGAGAGGTTGAATGGGATGTGTGAGGAGAGGTAGAATGGGATGTGAGGAGAGGTAGAATGGGATGTGAGGAGAGGTAGAATGGGATGTGAGGAGAGGTAGAATGGGATGTGTGAGGAGAGGTAGAATGGGATGTGTGAGGAGAGGTAGAATGGGTTGTGTGAAGAGAGGTAGAATGGGATGTGAGGAGAGGTAAAATGGGATTTGAGGAGAGGTAGAATGGGATGTGAGGAGATGTAGAATGGGATGTGTGAGGAGAGGTAGAATGGGATGTGTGAAGAGAGGTAGAATGGGATGTGAGAGGAGAGGTAGAATGGGATGTGTGAGGAGAGGAAGAATGGGTTGTGTGAGGAGAGGTAGAATGGGATGTGAGGAGAGGTAGAATGGGATGTGTGAGGAGAGAAAGTATGGGATGTGAGGAGAGGTAGAATGGGATGTGTGAGGAGAGGTAGAATGGGATGCGTGAGGAGAGGTAGAATGGGATGTGAGGAGAGGTAGAATGGGATGTGAGGAGAGCTAGAATGGGATGTGTGAGGAGAGGTAGAATGGGATGTGAGGAGAGGTAGAATGGGATGTGTGAGGAGAGGAAGAATGGGATGTGAGGAGAGCTAGAATGGGATGTGTGAGGAGAGTTAGAATGGGATGTGTGAGGAGAGGTAGAATGGGATGAGGGGAGAGGTAGAATGGGATGTGTGAGGAGAGGTAGAATGGGAAGTGAGGAGAGGTAGAATGGGATGTGAGGAGACGTAGAATGGGATGTGTGAGGAGAGGTAGAATGGGATGTGAGGAGAGGTAGAATGGGATGTGAGGAGAGTTAGAATGGGATGTGAGAGGAGTGGTAGAATGGGATGTGTGAGGTGAGGAAGAATGGGATGTGAGGAGAGGAAGAATGGGATGTGAGGAGAAGTAGAATGGGATGTGAGGAGAGGTAGAATGGGATGTGTGAGGAGAGATAGAATGGGATGTGAGGAGAGGTCGAATGGGATGTGAGAGGAGAGGTAGAATGGGATGTGTGAGGAGAGGTAGAATGGGATGTGTGAGGAGAAGTAGAATGGGATGTGTGAGGAGAGGTAGAATGGGATGTGAGGAGAGGTTGAATGGGGTGTGTGAGGAGAGGTAGAATGGGATGTGTGAGGAGAGGTAGAATGGGATGTGAGGAGAGGTAGAATGGGATGTGAGAGGAGAGGTAGAATGGGATGTGAGGAGAGGTTTAATGGGATGTGAGAGGAGAGGTAGAATGGGATGTGAGGAGAGGTAGAACGGGATGTGAGGAGAGGTAGAATGGGATGTGAGAGGAAAGGTAGAATGGGATGTGAGGAGAGGTAAAATGGGATGTGAGAGGAGAGGTAGAATGGGATGTGAGAGGAGAAGTAGAATGGGATGTGAGGAGAGGTAGAATGGGATGTGAGGAGAGGTAGAATGGGATGTGAGAGGAGAGGTAGAATGGGATGTGAGGAGAGGTAGAATGGGATGTGTGAGGAGAGGTAGCATGGGATGTGTGAGGAGAGGTAGAATGGGATGTGTGAGGAGAGATAGAATGGGATGTGTGAGGAGAGGTAGAATGGGATGTGAGGAGAGGGAGAATGGGATGGGAGGAGAGGTAGAATGGGATGTGAGGAGAGTTAGAATGGGATGTGAGGAGAGATAGAATGGGATGTGAGGAGAGGTAGAATGGGATGTGAGGAGAGTTAGAATGGGATGTGAGGAGAGATAGAATGGGATGTGAGGAGAGGTAGAATGGGATGTGAGAGGAGAGGTAGAATGGGATGTGTGAGGAGAGGTAGAATGGGATGTGTGAGGAGAGGTAGAATGGGATGTGTGAGGAGAGGTAGAATGGGATGTGAGGAGAGAAAGAATGGGATGTGAGAGGAGAGGTAGAACGGAATGTGAGGAGAGGTAAAATGGGATGTGAGGAGAGGTAGAATGGGATGTGAGGAGATGTGGAATGGGATGTGTGAGGAGAGGTAGAATGGGATGTGTGAAGAGAGGTAGAATGGGATGTGAGAGGAGAGGTTGAATGGGATGTGTGAGGAGAGGTAGAATGGGATGTGAGGAGAGGTAGAATGGGATGTGAGGAGAGGTAGAATGGGATGTGAGGAGAGGTAGAATGGGATGTGTGAGGAGAGTTAGAATGGGATGTGTGAGGAGAGGTAGAATGGGTTGTGTGAAGAGAGGTAGAATGGGATGTGAGGAGAGGTAAAATGGGATGTGAGGAGAGGTAGAATGGGATGTGAGGAGATGTAGAATGGGATGTGTGAGGAGAGGTAGAATGGGATGTGTGAAGAGAGGTAGAATGGGATGTGAGAGGAGAGGTAGAATGGGATGTGTGAGGAGAGGCGGAATGGGTTGTGTGAGGAGAGGTAGAATGGGATGTGAGGAGAGGTAGAATGGCATGGGTGAGGAGAGATAGTATGGGATGTGAGGAGAGGTAGAATGGGATGTGTGAGGAGAGGTAGAATGGGATGTGTGAGGAGAGGTATAATGGGATGTGAGGAGAGGTAGAATGGGATGTGAGAGGAGAGGTAGAATGGGATGTGTGAGGAGAGGTAGAATGGGATGTGAGCAGAGGTAGAATGGGATGTGTGAGGAGCGGTAGAATGGGATGTGTGAGGAGAGGTAGAATGGGATGTGTGAGGGAGATAGAATGGGATGTGTGAGGAGAGATAGAATGGGATGTGAGGAGAGGTAGAATGGGATGCGAGGAGAGATAGAATGGGATGTGAGGAGAGGTAGAATGGGATGTGAGGAGAGGTAGAATGGGACGTGAGGAGAGTTAGAATGGGATGTGAGGAGAGATCGAATGGGATGTGAGGAGAGGTAGAATGGGATGTGAGGAGAGGTAGAATGGGATGTGAGAGGAGAGGTAGAATGGGATGTGTGAGGAGAGGTAGAATGGGATGTGTGAGGAGAGGTAGAATGGGATGTGAGGAGAGAAAGAATGGGATGTGAGAAGAGAGGTAGAACGGAATGTGAGGAGAGGTAAAATGGGATGTGAGGAGAGGTAGAATGGGATGTGAGGAGATGTAGAATGGGATGTATGAGGAGAGGTAGAATGGGATGTGTGAAGAGAGGTAGAATGGGATGTGAGAGGAGAGGTTGAATGGGATGTGTGAGGAGAGGTAGAATGGGATGTGAGGAGAGGTAGAATGGGATGTGAGGAGAGGTAGAATGGGATGTGAGGAGAGGTAGAATGGGATGTGTGAGGAGAGGTAGAATGGGATGTGTGAGGAGAGGTAGAATGGGTTGTGTGAAGAGAGGTAGAATGGGATGTGAGGAGAGGTAAAATGGGATTTGAGGAGAGGTAGAATGGGATGTGAGGAGATGTAGAATGGGATGTGTGAGGAGAGGTAGAATGGGATGTGTGAAGAGAGGTAGAATGGGATGTGAGAGGAGAGGTAGAATGGGATGTGTGAGGAGAGGAAGAATGGGTTGTGTGAGGAGAGGTAGAATGGGATGTGAGGAGAGGTAGAATGGGATGTGTGAGGAGAGAAAGTATGGGATGTGAGGAGAGGTAGAATGGGATGTGTGAGGAGAGGTAGAATGGGATGCGTGAGGAGAGGTAGAATGGGATGTGAGGAGAGGTAGAATGGGATGTGAGGAGAGCTAGAATGGGATGTGTGAGGAGAGGTAGAATGGGATGTGAGGAGAGGTAGAATGGGATGTGTGAGGAGAGGAAGAATGGGATGTGAGGAGAGCTAGAATGGGATGTGTGAGGAGAGTTAGAATGGGATGTGTGAGGAGAGGTAGAATGGGATGAGGGGAGAGGTAGAATGGGATGTGTGAGGAGAGGTAGAATGGGAAGTGAGGAGAGGTAGAATGGGATGTGAGGAGACGTAGAATGGGATGTGTGAGGAGAGGTAGAATGGGATGTGAGGAGAGGTAGAATGGGATGTGAGGAGAGTTAGAATGGGATGTGAGAGGAGTGGTAGAATGGGATGTGTGAGGTGAGGAAGAATGGGATGTGAGGAGAGGAAGAATGGGATGTGAGGAGAAGTAGAATGGGATGTGAGGAGAGGTAGAATGGGATGTGTGAGGAGAGGTAGAATGGGATGTGAGAGGAGAGGTAGAATGGGATGTGAGGAGAGGTAGAATGGGATGTGAGGAGAGGTAGAATGGGATTTGTGAGGAGAGGTAGAATGGGATGTGAGAGGAGAGGTAGAATGGGATGTGAGGAGAGGTAGAATGGGATGTGTGAGGAGAGGTAGTATGGGATGTGAGGAGAGGTAGAATGGGTTGTGAGAGGAGAGGTAGAATGCGATGTGAGGAGAGGTAGATTGGGATGTGTGAGGAGAGGTAGAATGCGATGTGAGGTGAGGTAGAATGGGATTTGTGATGAGAGGTAGAATGGGATGTGTGAGGAGAGGTAGTATGGGATGTGAGGAGAGGTAGAATGGGATGTGAGGAGAGGTAGAATGGGATGTGTGAGGAGAGGTAGAATGGGATGTGTGAGGAGAGGTCGAATGGGATGTGAGGAGAGGTAGAATGGGATGTTTGAGGAGAGGTAGAATGGGATGTGTGAGGAGAGGTAGAATGGGATGTGTGAGGAGAGGTAGAATGGGATGTGAGGAGAGAAAGAATGGGATGTGAGAGGAGAGGTAGAACGGAATGTGAGGAGAGGTAAAATGGGATGTGAGGAGAGGTAGAATGGGATGTGAGGAGATGTAGAATGGGATGTGTGAGGAGAGGTAGAATGAGATGTGTGAAGAGAGGTAGAATGGGATGTGAGAGGAGAGGTTGAATGGGATGTGTGAGGAGTGGTAGAATGGGATGTGAGGAGAGCTAGAATGGGATGTGCGGAGAGGTAGAATGGGATGTGAGGAGAGGTAGAATGGGATGTGTGAGGAGAGGTAGAATGGGATGTGTGAGGAGAGGTAGAATGGGTTGTGTGAAGAGAGGCAGAATGGGATGTGAGGAGAGGTAAAATGGGATGTGAGGAGAGGTAGAATGGGATGTGAGGAGATGTAGAATGGGATGTGTGAGGAGAGGTAGAATGGGATGTGTGAAGAGAGGTAGAATGGGATGTAAGAGGAGAGGTAGAATGGGATGTGTGAGGAGAGGCAGAATGGGTTGTGTGAGGAGAGGTAGAATGGGATGTGAGGAGAGGTAGAATGGCATGGGTGAGGAGAGATAGTATGGGATGTGAGGAGAGGTAGAATGGGATGTGTGAGGAGAGGTAGAATGGGATGTGTGAGGAGAGGTATAATGGGATGTGAGGAGAGGTAGAATGGGATGTGAGAGGAGAGGTAGAATGGGATGTGTGAGGAGAGGTAGAATGGGATGTGAGCAGAGGTAGAATGGGATGTGTGAGGAGCGGTAGAATGGGATGTGTGAGGAGAGGTAGAATGGGATGTGTGAGGGAGATAGAATGGGATGTGTGAGGAGAGATAGAATGGGATGTGAGGAGAGGTAGAATGGGATGCGAGGAGAGATAGAATGGGATGTGAGGAGAGGTAGAATGGGATGAGGGGAGAGGTAGAATGGGACGTGAGGAGAGTTAGAATGGGATGTGAGGAGAGATCGAATGGGATGTGAGGAGAGGTAGAATGGGATGTGAGGAGAGGCAGAATGGGATGTGAGAGGAGAGGTAGAATGGGATGTGTGAGGAGAGGTAGAATGGGATGTGTGAGGAGAGGTAGAATGGGATGTGAGGAGAGAAAGAATGGGATGTGAGAAGAGAGGTAGAACGGAATGTGAGGAGAGGTAAAATGGGATGTGAGGAGAGGTAGAATGGGATGTGAGGAGATGTAGAATGGGATGTGTGAGGAGAGGTAGAATGGGATGTGTGAAGAGAGGTCGAATGGGATGTGAGAGGAGAGGTTGAATGGAATGTGTGAGGAGAGGTAGAATGGGATGTGAGGAGAGGTAGAATGGGATGTGAGGAGAGGTAGAATGGGATGTGAGGAGAGGTAGAATGGGATGTGTGAGGAGAGGTAGAATGGGATGTGTGAGGAGAGGTAGAATGGGTTGTGTGAAGAGAGGTAGAATGGGATGTGAGGAGAGGTAAAATGGGATGTGAGGAGAGGTAGAATGGGATGTGAGGAGATGTAGAATGGGATGTGTGAGGAGAGGTAGAATGGGATGTGTGAAGAGAGAGAGAATGGGATGTGAGAGGAGAGGTAGAATGGGATGTGTGAGGAGAGGTAGAATGGGTTGTGTGAGGGGAGGTAGAATGGGATGTGAGGAGAGGTAGAATGGGATGTGTGAGGAGAGATAGTATGGGATGTGAGGAGAGGTAGAATGGGATGTGTGAGGAGAGGTAGAATGGGATGTTTGAGGAGAGGTAGAATGGGATGTGAGGAGAGGTAGAATGGGATGTGAGGAGAGCTAGAATGGGATGTGTGAGGAGAGGTAGAATGGGATGTGAGGAGAGGTAGAATGGGATGTGTGAGGAGAGGAAGAATGGGATGTGAGGAGAGCTAGAATGGGATGTGTGAGGAGAGTTAGAATGGGATGTGTGAGGAGAGGTAGAATGGGATGAGGGGAGAGGTAGAATGGGATGTGTGAGGAGAGGTAGAATGGGATGTGTGAGGAGAGGTAGAATGGGAAGTGAGGAGAGGTAGAATGGGATGTGAGGAGACGTAGAATGGGATGTGTGAGGAGAGGTAGAATGGGATGTGAGGAGAGGTAGAATGGGATGTGAGGAGAGGTAGAATGGGATGTGAGAGGAGTGGTAGAATGGGATGTGTGAGGTGAGGAAGAATGGGATGTGAGGAGAGGAAGAATGGGATGTGAGGAGAAGTAGAATGGGATGTGAGGAGAGGTAGAATGGGATGTGTGAGGAGAGGTAGAATGGGATGTGAGAGGAGAGGTAGAATGGGATGTGAGGAGAAGTAAATGGGATGTGAGGAGAGGTAGAATGGGATTTGTGAGGAGAGGTAGAATGGGATGTGAGAGGAGAGGTAGAATGGGATGTGAGGAGAGGTAGAATGGGATGTGTGAGGAGAGGTAGTATGGGATGTGAGGAGAGGTAGAATGGGTTGTGAGAGGAGAGGTAGAATGCGATGTGAGGAGAGGTAGAATGGGATGTGTGAGGAGAGGTAGAATGCGATGTGAGGAGAGGTAGAATGGGATTTGTGATGAGAGGTAGAATGGGATGTGTGAGGAGAGGTAGTATGGGATGTGAGGAGAGGTAGAATGGGATGTGAGGAGAGGTAGAATGGGATGTGTGAGGAGAGGTAGAATGGGATGTGTGAGGAGAGGTAGAATGGGATGTGAGGAGAGGTAGAATGGGATGTTTGATGTGAGGTAGAATGGGATGTGAGGAGAGATAGAATGGGATGCGTGAGGAGAGGTAGAATGGGATGTGAGAGGAGAGGTAGAATGGGATGTGAGGAGAGGTAGAATTGGATGTGAGGAGAGGTAGAATGGGATGTGAGAAGAGGCAGAATGGGATGTGAGGAGAGGTATAATGGGATGTGAGGAGAGGGAGAATGGGATGTGAGGAGAGGTAGAATTGGATGTGAAGGAGAGGTAGAATGGGATGTGTGAGGAGAGGTAAATTGGGATGTGTGAGGAGAGGTAGAATGGGATGTGTGAGGAGAGGAAGCATGGGATGTGAGGAGAGGTAGAATGGGATGTGAGGAGAGCTAGAATGGGATGTGTGAGGAGAGGGAGAATGGGACGTGTGAGGAGAGGACGAATGGAATGTGGGGAGAGGTAGAATGGGATGTGTGAGGAGAGTTAGAATGGGATGTGTGAGGAGAGGTAGAATGGGATGTGAGGAGAGGTAGAATGGAATGTGAGGAGAGGTAGAATGGGATGTGAGGAGAGGTAGAATGGGATGTGTGAGGTGAGGTAGAATGGGATGTGAGGAGAGGTAGAATGGGATGTGTGAGGTGAGGTAGAATGGGATGTGAGGAGAGGTAGAATGGGATGTGAGGAGAGGTAGAATGGGATGTGTGAGGAGAGGTAGAGTGGGATGTGTGAGCAGAGGTAGAATGGGATGTGAGGAGAGGTAGAATGGGATGTGAGGAGAGGTAGAATGGGATGTGTGAGGAGAGGTAGTATGGGATGTGAGGAGAGGTAGAATGGGATGAGAGGAGAGGTAGAATGGGATGTGTGAGGAGAGGTAGAATGGGATGTGAGAGGAGAGGTAGAATGCGATGTGAGGCGAGGTAGAATGCGATGTGAGGAGAGGTAGAATGGGATGTGAGGAGAGGTAGAATGGGATGTGAGGAGCGGTAGAATGGGATGTGAGAGGAGAGGTAGAATGGGATGTGTGAGGTGAGGTAGAATGGGATGTGAGATGAGAGGTAGAATGGGATGTGAGAGGAGAGGTAGAATGGGATGTGAGGAGAGGTAGAATGGGATGTGAGGAGAGGTAGAATGGGATGTGAGGAGAGATAGAATGGGATGTGAGGAGAGGTCGAATGGGATGTGAGAGGAGAGGTAGAATGGGATGTGTGAGGAGAGGTAGAATGGGATGTGTGAGGAGAAGTAGAATGGGATGTGTGAGGAGAGGTAGAATGGGAGGTGAGGAGAGGGTGAATGGGATGTGTGAGGAGAGGTAGAATGGGATGTGTGAGGAGAGGTATAATGGGATGTGAGGAGAGGTAGAATGGGATGTGAGAGGAGAGGTAGAATGGGATGTGAGGAGAGGTTTAATGGGATGTGAGAGGAGAGGTAGAATGGGATGTGAGGAGAGGTAGAACGGGATGTGAGGAGAGGTAGAATGGGATGTGAGAGGAGAGGTAGAATGGGATGTGAGGAGAGGTAGAATGGGATGTGAGAGGAGAGGTAGAATGGGATGTGAGAGGAGAAGTAGAATGGGATGTGAGGAGAGGTAGAACGGGATGTGAGGAGAGGTAGAATGGGATGTGAGAGGAGAGGTACAATGGGATGTGAGGAGAGGTAGCATGGGATGTGTGAGCAGAGGTAGAATGGGATGTGTGAGGAGAGTTAGAATGGGATGTGAGGAGAGATAGAATGGGATGTGAGGAGAGGTAGAATGGGATGTGAGGAGAGGTAGAATGGGATGTGAGGAGAGTTAGAATGGGATGTGAGGAGAGATAGAATGGGATGTGAGGAGAGGTAGATTGGGATGTGAGGAGAGGTAGAATGGGATGTGAGAGGAGAGGTAGAATGGGATGTGTGAGGAGAGGTAGAATGGGATGTGTGAGCAGAGGTAGAATGGGATGTGTGAGGAGAGGTAGAATTGGATGTGAGGAGAGAAAGAATGGGATGTGAGAGGAGAGGTAGAACGGAATGTGAGGAGAGGTAGAATGGGATGTGTGAAGAGAGGTAGAATGGGATGTGAGAGGAGAGGTAGAATGGGATGTGTGAGGAGAGGTAGAATGGATTGTGTGAGGAGAGGCAGAATGGATTGTGTGAGGAGAGGTAGAATGGGATGTGAGGAGAGGTTGAATGGCATGTGTGAGGAGAGATAGTATGGGATGTGAGGAGAGGTAGAATGGGATGTGAGGAGAGGTAGAATGGGACGTGAGGAGAGTTAGAATGGGATGTGAGGAGAGATCGAATGGGATGTGAGGAGAGGTAGAATGGGATGTGAGGAGAGGTAGAATGGGATGTGAGAGGAGAGGCAGAATGGGATGTGTGAGGAGAGGTAGAATGGGATGTGTGAGGAGAGGTAGAATGGGATGTGAGGAGAGAAAGAATGGGATGTGAGAAGAGAGGTAGAACGGAATGTGAGGAGAGGTAAAATGGGATGTGAGGAGAGGTAGAATGGGATGTGAGGAGATGTAGAATGGGATGTGTGAGGAGAGGTAGAATGGGATGTGTGAAGAGAGGTAGAATGGGATGTGAGAGGAGAGGTTGAATGGGAAGTGTGAGGAGAGGTAGAATGGGATGTGAGGAGAGGTAGAATGGGATGTGAGGAGAGGTAGAATGGGATGTGTGGAGAGGTAGAATGGGATGTGTGAGGAGAGGTAGAATGGGATGTGTGAGGAGATGTAGAATGGGATGTGTGAGGAGAGGTAGAATGGGATGTGTGAAGAGAGGTAGAATGGGATGTGAGAGGAGAGGTAGAATGGGATGTGTGAGGAGAGGTAGAATGGGTTGTGTGAGGAGAGGTAGAATGGGATGTGAAGAGAGGTAGAATGGGATGTGTGAGGAGAGATAGTATGGGATGTGAGGAGAGGTAGAATGGGATGTGTGAGGAGAGGTAGAATGGGATGTGTGAGGAGAGGTAGAATGGGATGTGAGGAGAGGTAGAATGGGATGTGAGGAGAGCTAGAATGGGATGTGTGAGGAGAGGTAGAATGGGATGTGAGGAGAGATAGAATGGGATGTGAGGAGAGGTAGAATGGGATGTGAGGAGAGGTAGAATGGGATGTGAGGAGAGTTAGAATGGGATGTGAGGAGAGATAGAATGGGATGTGAGGAGAGGTAGATTGGGATGTGAGGAGAGGTAGAATGGGATGTGAGAGGAGAGGTAGAATGGGATGTGTGAGGAGAGGTAGAATGGGATGTGTGAGCAGAGGTAGAATGGCATGTGTGAGGAGAGGTAGAATGGGATGTGAGGAGAGAAAGAATGGGATGTGAGAGGAGAGGTAGAACGGAATGTGAGGAGAGGTAGAATGGGATGTGTGAAGAGAGGTAGAATGGGATGTGAGAGGAGAGGTAGAATGGGATGTGTGAGGAGAGGCAGAATGGATTGTGTGAGGAGAGGTAGAATGGGATGTGAGGAGAGGTAGAATGGCATGTGTGAGGAGAGATAGTATGGGATGTGAGGAGAGGTAGAATGGGATGTGAGGAGAGGTAGAATGGGACGTGAGGAGAGTTAGAATGGGATGTGAGGAGAGATCGAATGGGATGTGAGGAGAGGTAGAATGGGATGTGAGGAGAGGTAGAATGGGATGTGAGAGGAGAGGCAGAATGGGATGTGTGAGGAGAGGTAGAATGGGATGTGTGAGGAGAGGTAGAATGGGATGTGAGGAGAGAAAGAATGGGATGTGAGAAGAGAGGTAGAACGGAATGTGAGGAGAGGTAAAATGGGATGTGAGGAGAGGTAGAATGGGATGTGAGGAGATGTAGAATGGGATTTGTGAGGAGAGGTAGAATGGGATGTGTGAAGAGAGGTAGAATGGGATGTGAGAGGAGAGGTTGAATGGGATGTGTGAGGAGAGGTAGAATGGGATGTGAGGAGAGGTAGAATGGGATGTGAGGAGAGGTAGAATGGGATGTGAGGAGAGGTAGAATGGGATGTGGGAGGAGAGGTAGAATGGGATGTGTGAGGAGAGGTAGAATGGGTTGTGTGAAGAGAGGTAGAATGGGATGTGAGGAGAGGTAGAATGGGATGTGAGGAGATGTAGAATGGGATGTGTGAGGAGAGGTAGAATGGGATGTGTGAAGAGAGGTAGAATGGGATGTGAGAGGAGAGGTAGAATGGGATGTGTGAGGAGAGGTAGAATGGGTTGTGTGAGGAGAGGTAGAATGGGATGTGAGGAGAGGTAGAATGGGATGTGTGAGGAGAGATAGTATGGGATGTGAGGAGAGGTAGAATGGGATGTGTGAGGAGAGGTAGAATGGGATGTGTGAGGAGAGGTAGAATGGGATGTGAGGAGAGGTAGAATGGGATGTGAGGAGAGCTAGAATGGGATGTGTGAGGAGAGGTAGAATGGGATGTGAGGAGAGGTAGAATGGGATGTGTGAGGAGAGGAAGAATGGGATGTGAGGAGAGCTAGAATGGGATGTGTGAGGAGAGTTAGAATGGGATGTGTGAGGAGAGGTAGAATGGGATGAGGGGAGAGGTAGAATGGGATGTGTGAGGAGAGGTAGAATGGGATGTGTGAGGAGAGGTAGAATGGGAAGTGAGGAGAGGTAGAATGGGATGTGAGGAGACGTAGAATGGGATGTGTGAGGAGAGGTAGAATGGGATGTGAGGAGAGGTAGAATGGGATGTGAGGAGAGGTAGAATGGGATGTGAGAGGAGTGGTAGAATGGGATGTGTGAGGTGAGGAAGAATGGGATGTGAGGAGAGGAAGAATGGGATGTGAGGAGAAGTAGAATGGGATGTGAGGAGAGGTAGAATGGGATGTGTGAGGAGAGGTAGAATGGGATGTGAGAGGAGAGGTAGAATGGGATGTGAGGAGAAGTAGAATGGGATGTGAGGAGAGGTAGAATGGGATTTGTGAGGAGAGGTAGAATGGGATGTGAGAGGAGAGGTAGAATGGGATGTGAGGAGAGGTAGAATGGGATGTGTGAGGAGAGGTAGTATGGGATGTGAGGAGAGGTAGAATGGGTTGTGAGAGGAGAGGTAGAATGCGATGTGAGGAGAGGAAGAATGGGATGTGTGAGGAGAGGTAGAATGCGATGTGAGGAGAGGTAGAATGGGATTTGTGATGAGAGGTAGAATGGGATGTGTGAGGAGAGGTAGTATGGGATGTGAGGAGAGGTAGAATGGGATGTGAGGAGAGGTAGAATGGGATGTGTGAGGAGAGGTAGAATGGGATGTGTGAGGAGAGGTAGAATGGGATGTGAGGAGAGGTAGAATGGGATGTTGGAGGAGAGGTAGAATGGGATGTGAGGAGAGGTAGAATGGGATGTGTGAGGAGAGGTAGAATGGGATGTGAGAGGAGAGGTAGAATGGGATGTGAGGAGAGGTAGAATTGGATGTGAGGAGAGGTAGAATGGGATGTGAGAAGAGGCAGAATGGGATGTGAGGAGAGGTATAATGGGATGTGAGGAGAGGGAGAATGGGATGTGAGGAGAGGTAGAATTGGATGTGAGGAGAGGTAGAATGGGATGTGTGAGGAGAGGTAAATTGGGATGTGTGAGGAGAGGTAGTTTGGGATGTGTGAGGAGAGGAAGAATGGGATGTGAGGAGAGGTAGAATGGGATGTGAGGAGAGCTAGAATGGGATGTGTGAGGAGAGGGAGAATGGGATGTGTGAGGAGACGCCGAATGGAATGTGGGGAGAGGTAGAATGGGATGTGTGAGGAGAGTTAGAATGGGATGTGTGAGGAGAGGTAGAATGGGATGTGAGGAGAGGGAGAATGGGATGTGAGGAGAGGTAGAATTGGATGTGAGGAGAGGTAGAATGGGATGTGTGAGGAGAGGTAAATTGGGATGTGTGAGGAGAGGTAGAATGGGATGTGTGAGGAGAGGAAGAATGGGATGTGAGGAGAGGTAGAATGGGATGTGAGGAGAGCTAGAATGGGATGTGTGAGGAGAGGGAGAATGGGATGTGTGAGGAGAGGCCGAATGGAATGTGGGGAGAGGTAGAATGGGATGTGTGAGGAGAGTTAGAATGGGATGTGTGAGGAGAGGTAGAATGGGATGTGAGGAGAGGTAGAATGGGATGTGAGGAGAGGTAGAATGGGATGTGAGGAGAGGTAGAATGGGATGTGTGAGGTGAGGTAGAATGGGATGTGAGGAGAGGTAGAATGGGATGTGTGAGGTGAGGTAGAATGGGATGTGAGGAGAGGTAGAGTGGGATGTGAGGAGAGGTAGAATGGGATGTGTGAGGAGAGGTAGAGTGGGATGTGTGAGCAGAGGTAGAATGGGATGTGAGGAGAGGTAGAATGGGATGTGAGGAGAGGTAGAATGGGATGTGTGAGGAGAGGTAGAATGGGATGTGAGGAGCGGTAGAATGGGATGTGAGAGGAGAGGTAGAATGGGATGTGTGAGGTGAGGTAGAATGTGATGTGAGATGAGAGGTAGAATGGGATGTGAGAGGAGAGGTAGAATGGGATGTGAGGAGAGGTAGAATGGGATGTGAGGAGTGGTAGAATGGGATGTGAGGAGAGATAGAATGGGATGTGAGAGGAGACGTAGAATGGGATGTGTGAGGAGAGGTAGAATGGGATGTGTGAGGAGAAGTAGAATGGGATGTGTGAGGAGAGGTAGAATGGGATGTGAGGAGAGGGTGAATGGGATGTATGAGGAGAGGTAGAATGGGATGTGTGAGGAGAGGTAGAATGGGATGTGAGGAGAGGTAGAATGGGATGTGAGAGGAGAGGTAGAATGGGATGTGAGGAGAGCTTTAATGGGATGTGAGAGGAGAGGTAGAATGGGATGTGAGGAGAGGTAGAACGGGATGTGAGGAGAGGTAGAATGGGATGTGAGAGGAGAGGTAGAATGGGATGTGAGGAGAGGTAGAATGTGATGTGAGAGGAGAGGTAGAATGGGATGTGAGAGGAGAAGTAGAATGGGATGTGAGGAGAGGTAGAACGGGATGTGAGGAGAGGTGGAATGGGATGTGAGAGGAGAGGTAGAATGGGATGTGAGGAGAGGTAGAATGGGATGTGTGAGGAGAGGTAGCATGGGATGTGTGAGCAGAGGTAGAATGGGATGTGTGAGGAGAGTTAGAATGGGATGTGAGGAGAGATAGAATGGGATGTGAGGAGAGGTAGAATGGGATGTGAGGAGAGGTAGAATGGGATGTGAGGAGAGTTAGAATGGGATGTGAGGAGAGAGAATGGGATGTGAGGAGAGGTAGATTGGGATGTGAGGAGAGGTAGAATGGGATGTGAGAGGAGAGGTAGAATGGGATGTGTGAGGAGAGGTAGAATGGGATGTGTGAGGAGAGGTAGAATGGGATGTGTGAGGAGAGGTGGAATGGGATGTGAGGAGAGAAAGAATGGGATGTGAGAGGAGAGGTAGAACGGAATGTGAGGAGAGGTAGAATGGGATGTGTGAGAGAGTTAGAATGGGATGTGAGAGGAGAGGTAGAATGGGATGTGTGAGGAGAGGCAGAATGGATTGTGAGAGGAGAGGTAGAATGGGATGTGAGGAGAGGTAGAATGGCATGTGTGAGGAGAGATAGTATGGATGTGAGGAGAGTAGAATGGATGTGTGAGGAGAGGTAGAATGGGATGTGTGAGGAGAGGTATAATGGGATGTGAGGAGAGGTAGAATGGGATGTGAGAGGAGAGGTAGAATGGGATGTGTGAGGAGAGGTAGAATGGGATGTGAGGAGAGGTAGAATGGGATGTGTGAGGAGCGGTAGAATGGGATGTGTGAGGAGAGGTAGAATGGGATGTGTGAGGGAGATGGAATGGGATGTGTGAGGAGAGATAGAATGGGATGTGAGGAGAGGTAGAATGGGATGCGAGGAGAGATAGAATGGATGTGAGGAGAGGTAGTATGGGATGTGAGGAGAGGTAGAATGGGATGTGAGGAGAGTTAGAATGGGATGTGAGGAGAGATAGAATGGGATGTGAGGAGAGGTAGAATGGGATGTGCGGAGAGGTAGAATGGGATGTGAGAGGAGAGTAGAATGGGATGTGTGAGGAGGAGGTAGAATGGGATGTGTGAGGAGAGAGGTAGAATGGGATGTGAGGAGAGAAAGAATGGGATGTGAGAAGAGAGGTAGAACGGAATGTGAGGAGAGGTAAAATGGGATGTGAGGAGAAGTAGAATGGGATGTGAGGAGATGTAGAATGGGATGTGTGAGGAGAGGTAGAATGGATGTGTGAAGAGAGGTAGAATGGGATGTGAGAGGAGAGGTTGAATGGGATGTGTGAGGAGAAGTAGAATGGGATGTGAGGAGAGGTAGAATGGGATGTGAGGAGAGTAGAATGGGATGTGTGAGTAGAGGTAGAATGGGATGTGTGAGGAGAGGTAGAATGGGTTGTGTGAAGAGAGGTAGAATGGGATGTGAGGAGAGGTAAAATGGGATGTGAGGAGAGGTAAAATGGGATGTGAGGAGAGGTAGAATGGGATGTGAGGAGATGTAGAATGGGATGTGTGAGGAGAGGTAGAATGGGATGTGTGAAGAGAGGTAGAATGGGATGTGAGAGGAGAGGTAGAATGGGATGTGTGAGGAGAGGTAGAATGGGTTGTGTGAGGAGAGGTAGAATGGGATGTTTAGGAGATGTAGAATGGGATGTGTGAGGAGAGATAGTATGGGATGTGTGTGGAGAGGAGTATGGGATGTGAGGAGAGGGTAGAATTGGGATGTGAGGAGAGCTAGAATGGGATGTGTGAGGAGAGGTAGAATGGGATGTGTGAGGAGAGATAGTATGGGATGTGTGGTAGAATGGGATGTGAGGAGAGGTAGAATTGGATGTGAGGAGAGGTAGAATGGGATGTGTGAGGAGAGGTAAATTGGGATGTGTGAGGAGAGGTAGAATGGGATGTGTGAGGAGAGGAAGAATGGGATGTGAGGAGAGGTAGAATGGGATGTGAGGAGAGCTAGAATGGGATGTGTGAGGAGAGGGAGAATGGGATGAGTGAGGAGAGGCCGAATGGAATGTGGGGAGAGGTAGAATGGGATGTGTGAGGAGAGATAGAATGGGATGTGTGAGGAGAGGTAGAATGGGATGTGAGGAGAGGTAGAATGGGATGTGAGGAGAGGTAGAATGGGATGTGAGGAGAGGTAGAATGGGATGTGTGAGGTGAGGTAGAATGGGATGTGAGGAGAGGTAGAATGGGATGTGTGAGGTGAGGTAGAATGGGATGTGAGGAGAGGTAGAATGGGATGTGAGGAGAGGTAGAATGGGATGTGTGAGGAGAGGTAGAGTGGGATGTGTGAGCAGAGGTAGAACGGGATGTGAGGAGAGGTAGAATGGGATGTGAGGAGAGGTAGAATGGGATTTGTGAGGAGAGGTAGTATGGGATGTGAGGAGAGGTAGAATGGGATGTGAGGAGAGGTAGAATGGGATGTGTGAGGAGAGGTAGAATGGGATGTGAGAGGAGAGGTAGAATGCGATGTGAGGCGAGGTAGAATGCGATGTGAGGAGAGGTAGAATGGGATGTGAGGAGAGGTAGAATGGGATGTGAGGAGCGGTAGAATGGGATGTGAGAGGAGAGGTAGAATGGGATGTGTGAGGTGAGGTAGAATGGGATGTGAGATGAGAGGTAGAATGGGATGTGAGAGGAGAGGTAGAATGGGATGTGAGGAGAGGTAGAATGGGATGTGAGGAGTGGTAGAATGGGATGTGAGGAGAGATAGAATGGGATGTGAGGAGAGGTCGAATGGGATGTGAGAGGAGACGTAGAATGGGATGTGTGAGGAGAGGTAGAATGGGATGTGTGAGGAGAAGTAGAATGGGATGTGTGAGGAGAGGTAGAATGGGATGTGAGGAGAGGGTGAATGGGATGTATGAGGAGAGGTAGAATGGGATGTGTGAGGAGAGGTAGAATGGGATGTGAGGAGAGGTAGAATGGGATGTGAGAGGAGAGGTAGAATGGGATGTGAGGAGAGGTTTAATGGGATGTGAGAGGAGAGGTAGAATGGGATGTGAGGAGAGGTAGAATGGCATGTGTGAGGAGAGATAGTATGGGATGTGAGGAGAGGTAGAATGGGATGTGTGAGGAGAGGTAGAATGGGATGTGTGAGGAGAGGTATAATGGGATGTGAGGAGAGGTAGAATGGGATGTGAGAGGAGAGGTAGAATGGGATGTGTGAGGAGAGGTAGAATGGGATGTGAGGAGAGGTAGAATGGGATGTGTGAGGAGCGGTAGAATGGGATGTGTGAGGAGAGGTAGAATGGGATGTGTGAGGGAGATGGAATGGGATGTGTGAGGAGAGATAGAATGGGATGTGAGGAGAGGTAGAATGGGATGCGAGGAGAGATAGAATGGGATGTGAGGAGAGGTAGAATGGGATGTGAGGAGAGGTAGAATGGGATGTGAGGAGAGTTAGAATGGGATGTGAGGAGAGATAGAATGGGATGTGAGGAGAGGTAGAATGGGATGTGCGGAGAGGTAGAATGGGATGTGAGAGGAGAGGTAGAATGGGATGTGTGAGGAGAGGTAGAATGGGATGTGTGAGGAGAGGTAGAATGGGATGTGAGGAGAGAAAGAATGGGATGTGAGAAGAGAGGTAGAACGGAATGTGAGGAGAGGTAAAATGGGATGTGAGGAGAAGTAGAATGGGATGTGAGGAGATGTAGAATGGGATGTGTGAGGAGAGGTAGAATGGGATGTGTGAAGAGAGGTAGAATGGGATGTGAGAGGAGAGGTAGAATGGGATGTGTGAGGAGAGGTAGAATGGGATGTGAGGAGAGGTAGAATGGGATGTGAGGAGAGGTAGAATGGATGTGTGAGTAGAGGTAGAATGGGATGTGTGAGGAGAGGTAGAATGGGTTGTGTGAAGAGAGGTAGAATGGGATGTGAGGAGAGGTAAAATGGGATGTGAGGAGAGGTAAAATGGGATGTGAGGAGAGGTAGAATGGGATGTGAGGAGATGTAGAATGGGATGTGTGAGGAGAGGTAGAATGGGATGTGTGAAGAGAGGTAGAATGGATGTGAGAGGAGAGGTAGAATGGGATGTGTGAGGAGAGGTAGAATGGGTTGTGTGAGGAGAGGTAGAATGGGATGTTAGGAGATGTAGAATGGGATGTGTGAGGAGAGATAGTATGGGATGTGTGAGGAGAGGTAGAATGGGATGTGAGGAGAGGTAGAATGGGATGTGAGGAGAGCTAGAATGGGATGTGTGAGGAGAGGTAAATTGGGATGTGTGAGGAGACGTAGAATGGGATGTGTGAGGACAGATAGTATGGGATGTGTGAGGAGAGGTAGAATGGGATGTGAGGAGAGGTAGAATTGGATGTGAGGAGAGGTAGAATGGGATGTGTGAGGAGAGGTAAATTGGGATGTGTGAGGAGAGGTAGAATGGGATGTGTGAGGAGAGGAAGAATGGGATGTGAGGAGAGGTAGAATGGGATGTGAGGAGAGCTAGAATGGGATGTGTGAGGAGAGGGAGAATGGGATGTGTGAGGAGAGGCCGAATGGAATGTGGGGAGAGGTAGAATGGGATGTGTGAGGAGAGTTAGAATGGGATGTGTGAGGAGAGGTAGAATGGGATGTGAGGAGAGGTAGAATGGGATGTGAGGAGAGGTAGAATGGATGTGAGGAGAGGTAGAATGGGATGTGTGAGGTGAGGTAGAATGGGATGTGAGGAGAGGTAGAATGGGATGTGTGAGGTGAGGTAGAATGGGATGTGAGGAGAGGTAGAATGGGATGTGAGGAGAGGTAGAATGGGATGTGTGAGGAGAGGTAGAGTGGGATGTGTGAGCAGAGGTAGAATGGGATGTGAGGAGAGGTAGAATGGGATGTGAGGAGAGGTAGAATGGGATGTGTGAGGAGAGGTAGTATGGGATGTGAGGAGAGGTAGAATGGGATGTGAGGAGAGGTAGAATGGGATGTGTGAGGAGAGGTAGAATGGGATGTGAGAGGAGAGGTAGAATGCGATGTGAGGCGAGGTAGAATGCGATGTGAGGAGAGGTAGAATGGGATGTGAGGAGAGGTAGAATGGGATGTGAGAGGAGAGGTAGAATGGGATGTGTGAGGTGAGGTAGAATGGGATGTGAGATGAGAGGTAGAATGGGATGTGAGAGGAGAGGTAGAATGGGATGTGAGGAGAGGTAGAATGGGATGTGAGGAGTGGTAGAATGGGATGTGAGGAGAGATAGAATGGGATGTGAGGAGAGGTCGAATGGGATGTGAGAGGAGACGTAGAATGGGATGTGTGAGGAGAGGTAGAATGGGATGTGTGAGGAGAAGTAGAATGGGATGTGTGAGGAGAGGTAGAATGGGATGTGAGGAGAGGGTGAATGGGATGTATGAGGAGAGGTAGAATGGGATGTGTGAGGAGAGGTAGAATGGGATGTGAGGAGAGGTAGAATGGGATGTGAGAGGAGAGGTAGAATGGGATGTGAGGAGAGGTTTAATGGGATGTGAGAGGAGAGGTAGAATGGGATGTGAGGAGAGGTAGAACGGGATGTGAGGAGAGGTAGAATGGGATGTGAGAGGAGAGGTAGAATGGGATGTGAGGAGAGGTAGAATGTGATGTGAGAGGAGAGGTAGAATGGGATGTGAGAGGAGAAGTAGAATGGGATGTGAGGAGAGGTAGAACGGGATGTGAGGAGAGGTGGAATGGGATGTGAGAGGAGAGGTAGAATGGGATGTGAGGAGAGGTAGAATGGGATGTGAGGAGAGGTAGAATGGGATGTGTGAGGAGAGGTAGAATGGGATGTGTGAGGAGAGGTAGAATGGGATGTGAGGAGAGTTAGAATGGGATGTGAGGAGAGATAGAATGGGATGTGAGGAGAGGTAGATTGATTGTGAGGAGAGGTAGAATGGGATGTGAGAGGAGAGGTAGAATGGGATGTGTGAGGAGAGGTAGAATGGGATGTGTGAGGAGAGGTAGAATGGGATGTTTGAGGAGAGGTGGAATGGGATGTGAGGAGAGAAAGAATGGGATGTGAGAGGAGAGGTAGAACGGAATGTGAGGAGAGGTAGAATGGGATGTGTGAAGAGAGGTAGAATGGGATGTGAGAGGAGAGGTAGAATGGGATGTGTGAGGAGAGGCAGAATGGATTGTGAGAGGAGAGGTAGAATGGGATGTGAGGAGAGGTAGAATGGCATGTGTGAGGAGAGATAGTATGGGATGTGAGGAGAGGTAGAATGGGATGTGTGAGGAGAGGTAGAATGGGATGTGTGAGGAGAGGTATAATGGGATGTGAGGAGAGGTAGAATGGGATGTGAGAGGAGAGGTAGAATGGGATGTGTGAGGAGAGGTAGAATGGGATGTGAGGAGAGGTAGAATGGGATGTGTGAGGAGCGGTAGAATGGGATGTGTGAGGAGAGGTAGAATGGGATGTGTGAGGGAGATGGAATGGGATGTGTGAGGAGAGATAGAATGGGATGTGAGGAGAGGTAGAATGGGATGCGAGGAGAGATAGAATGGGATGTGAGGAGAGGTAGAATGGGATGTGAGGAGAGGTAGAATGGGATGTGAGGAGAGTTAGAATGGGATGTGAGGAGAGATAGAATGGGATGTGAGGAGAGGTAGAATGGGATGTGCGGAGAGGTAGAATGGGATGTGAGAGGAGAGGTAGAATGGGATGTGTGAGGAGAGGTAGAATGGGATGTGTGAGGAGAGGTAGAATGGGATGTGAGGAGAGAAAGAATGGGATGTGAGAAGAGAGGTAGAACGGAATGTGAGGAGAGGTAAAATGGGATGTGAGGAGAAGTAGAATGGGATGTGAGGAGATGTAGAATGGGATGTGTGAGGAGAGGTAGAATGGGATGTGTGAAGAGAGGTAGAATGGGATGTGAGAGGAGAGGTTGAATGGGATGTGTGAGGAGAGGTAGAATGGGATGTGACGAGAGGTAGAATGGGATGTGAGGAGAGGTAGAATGGGATGTGTGAGTAGAGGTAGAATGGGATGTGTGAGGAGAGGTAGAATGGGTTGTGTGAAGAGAGGTAGAATAGGATGTGAGGAGAGGTAAAATGGGATGTGAGGAGAGGTAAAATGGGATGTGAGGAGAGGTAGAATGGGATGTGAGGAGATGTAGAATGGGATGTGTGAGGAGAGGTAGAATGGGATGTGTGAAGAGAGGTAGAATGGGATGTGAGAGGAGAGGTAGAATGGGATGTGTGAGGAGAGGTAGAATGGGTTGTGTGAGGAGAGGTAGAATGGGATGTTAGGAGATGTAGAATGGGATGTGTGAGGAGAGATAGTATGGGATCTGTGAGGAGAGGTAGAATGGGATGTGAGGAGAGGTAGAATGGGATGTGAGGAGAGCTAGAATGGGATGTGTGAGGAGAGGTAGAATGGGATGTGAGGAGAGGTAGAATGGGATGTGTGAGGAGAGGAAGAATGGGATGTGAGGAGAGCTAGAATGGGATGTGTGAGGAGAGTTAGAATGGGATGTGTGAGGAGAGGTAGAATGGGATGTGGGGAGAGGTAGAATGGGATGTGTGAGGAGAGGTAGAATGGGATGTGTGAGGAGAGGTAGAATGGGAAGTGAGGAGAGGTAGAATGGGATGTGAGGAGACGTAGAATGGGATGTGTGAGGAGAGGTAGAATGGGATGTGAGGAGAGGTAGAATGGGATGTGAGGAGAGGTAGAATGGGATGTGAGAGGAGTGGTAGAATGCGATGTGTGAGGTGAGGTAGAATGGGATGTGAGGAGAGGTAGAATGGGATGTGAGGAGAAGTAGAATGGGATGTGAGGAGAGGTGGAATGGGATGTGTGAGGAGAGGTAGAATGGGATGTGAGAGGAGAGGTAGAATGGGATGTGAGGAGAAGTAGAATGGGATGTGAGGAGAGGTAGAATGGGATGTGTGAGGAGAGGTAGAATGGGATGTGAGAGGAGAGGTAGAATGGGATGTGAGGAGAGGTAGAATGGGATGTGTGAGGAGATGTAGTATGGGATGTGAGGAGAGGTAGAATGGTTTGTGAGAGGAGAGGTAGAATGCGATGTGAGGAGAGGTAGAATGGGATGTGTGAGGAGAGGTAGAATGGGTTGTGTGAGGAGAGGTAGAATGGGATGTGTGAGGAGAGGTAGAATGGGTTGTGTGAGGAGAGGTAGAATGGGATGTTAGGAGATGTAGAATGGGATGTGTGAGGAGAGATAGTATTGGGATGTGTGAGGAGAGGTAGAATGGGATGTGAGGAGAGGTAGAATGGGATGTGAGGAGAGCTAGAATGGGATGTGTGAGGAGAGGTAAATTGGGATGTGTGAGGAGACGTAGAATGGGATGTGTGAGGAGAGATAGTATGGGATGTGTGAGGAGAGGTAGAATGGGATGTGAGGAGAGGTAGAATTGGATGTGAGGAGAGGTAGAATGGGATGTGTGAGGAGAGGTAAATTGGGATGTGTGAGGAGAGGTAGAATGGGATGTGTGAGGAGAGGAAGAATGGGATGTGAGGAGAGGTAGAATGGGATGTGAGGAGAGCTAGAATGGGATGTGTGAGGAGAGGGAGAATGGGATGTGTGAGGAGAGGCCGAATGGAATGTGGGGAGAGGTAGAATGGGATGTGTGAGGAGAGTTAGAATGGGATGTGTGAGGAGAGGTAGAATGGGATGTGAGGAGAGGTAGAATGGGATGTGAGGAGAGGTAGAATGGGATGTGAGGAGAGGTAGAATGGGATGTGTGAGGTGAGGTAGAATGGGATGTGAGGAGAGGTAGAATGGGATGTGTGAGGTGAGGTAGAATGGGATGTGAGGAGAGGTAGAATGGGATGTGAGGAGAGGTAGAATGGGATGTGTGAGGAGAGGTAGAGTGGGATGTGTGAGCAGAGGTAGAATGGGATGTGAGGAGAGGTAGAATGGGATGTGAGGAGAGGTAGAATGGGATGTGTGAGGAGAGGTAGTATGGGATGTGAGGAGAGGTAGAATGGGATGTGAGGAGAGGTAGAATGGGATGTGTGAGGAGAGGTAGAATGGGATGTGAGAGGAGAGGTAGAATGCGATGTGAGGCGAGGTAGAATGCGATGTGAGGAGAGGTAGAATGGGATGTGAGGAGAGGTAGAATGGGATGTGAGAGGAGAGGTAGAATGGGATGTGTGAGGTGAGGTAGAATGGGATGTGAGATGAGAGGTAGAATGGGATGTGAGAGGAGAGGTAGAATGGGATGTGAGGAGAGGTAGAATGGGATGTGAGGAGTGGTAGAATGGGATGTGAGGAGAGATAGAATGGGATGTGAGGAGAGGTCGAATGGGATGTGAGAGGAGACGTAGAATGGGATGTGTGAGGAGAGGTAGAATGGGATGTGAGGAGAGGTAGAATGGGATGTGTGAGGAGAGGTAGAGTGGGATGTGTGAGCAGAGGTAGAATGGGATGTGAGGAGAGGTAGAATGGGATGTGAGGAGAGGTAGAATGGGATGTGTGAGGAGAGGTAGTATGGGATGTGAGAGGAGAGGTAGAATGGGATGTGTGAGGAGAGTTAGAATGGGATGTGAGGAGAGGTAGAATGGGATGTGAGGAGAGTCAGAATGGGATGTGAGGAGAGATAGAATGGGATGTGAGGAGAGGTAGATTGGGATGTGAGGAGAGGTAGAATGGGATGTGAGAGGAGAGGTAGAATGGGATGTGTGAGGGGAGGTAGAATGGGATGTGAGGAGAGGTAGAACGGGATGTGAGGGGAGGTGGAATGGGATGTGAGAGGAGAGGTAGAATGGGATGTGAGGAGAGGTAGAATGGGATGTGAGGAGAGGTAGAATGGGATGTGTGAGGAGAGGTAGAATGGGATGTGTGAGGAGAGGTAGCATGGGATGTGTGAGGAGAGTTAGAATGGGATGTGAGGAGAGGTAGAATGGGATGTGAGGAGAGTCAGAATGGGATGTGAGGAGAGATAGAATGGGATGTGAGGAGAGGTAGATTGGGATGTGAGGAGAGGTAGAATGGGATGTGAGAGGAGAGGTAGAATGGGATGTGTGAGGAGAGGTAGAATGGGATGTGTGAGGAGAGGTAGAATGGGATGTTTGAGGAGAGGTGGAATGGGATGTGAGGAGAGAAAGAATGGGATGTGAGAGGAGAGGTAGAACGGAATGTGAGGAGAGGTAGAATGGGATGTGTGAAGAGAGGTAGAATGGGATGTGAGAGGAGAGGTAGAATGGGATGTGTGAGGAGAGGCAGAATGGATTGTGAGAGGAGAGGTAGAATGGGATGTGAGGAGAGGTAGAATGGCATGTGTGAGGAGAGATAGTATGGGATGTGAGGAGAGGTAGAATGGGATGTATGAGGAGAGGTAGAATGGGATGTGTGAGGAGAGGTATAATGGGATGTGAGGAGAGGTAGAATGGGATGTGAGAGGAGAGGTAGAATGGGATGTGTGAGGAGAGGTAGAATGGGATGTGAGGAGAGGTAGAATGGGATGTGTGAGGAGCGGTAGAATGGGATGTGTGAGGAGAGGTAGAATGGGATGTGTGAGGGAGATGGAATGGGATGTGAGAGGAGAGATAGAATGGGATGTGAGGAGAGGTAGAATGGGATGCGAGGAGAGATAGAATGGGATGTGAGGAGAGGTAGAATGGGATGTGAGGAGAGGTAGAATGGGATGTGAGGAGAGTTAGAATGGGATGTGAGGAGAGATAGAATGGGATGTGAGGAGAGGTAGAATGGGATGTGCGGAGAGGTAGAATGGGATGTGAGAGGAGAGGTAGAATGGGATGTGTGAGGAGAGGTAGAATGGGATGTGTGAGGAGAGGTAGAATGGGATGTGAGGAGAGAAAGAATGGGATGTGAGAAGAGAGGTAGAACGGAATGTGAGGAGAGGTAAAATGGGATGTGAGGAGAAGTAGAATGGGATGTGAGGAGATGTAGAATGGGATGTGTGAGGAGAGGTAGAATGGGATGTGTGAAGAGAGGTAGAATGGGATGTGAGAGGAGAGGTTGAATGGGATGTGTGAGGAGAGGTAGAATGGGATGTGACGAGAGGTAGAATGGGATGTGAGGAGAGGTAGAATGGGATGTGTGAGTAGAGGTAGAATGGGATGTGTGAGGAGAGGTAGAATGGGTTGTGTGAAGAGAGGTAGAATAGGATGTGAGGAGAGGTAAAATGGGATGTGAGGAGAGGTAAAATGGGATGTGAGGAGAGGTAGAATGGGATGTGAGGAGATGTAGAATGGGATGTGTGAGGAGAGGTAGAATGGGATGTGTGAAGAGAGGTAGAATGGGATGTGTGAGGAGAGGTAGAATGGGTTGTGTGAGGAGAGGTAGAATGGGATGTTAGGAGATGTAGAATGGGATGTGTGAGGAGAGATAGTATGGGATGTGTGAGGAGAGGTAGAATGGGATGTGAGGAGAGGTAGAATGGGATGTGAGGAGAGCTAGAATGGGATGTGTGAGGAGAGGTAGAATGGGATGTGAGGAGAGGTAGAATGGGATGTGTGAGGAGAGGAAGAATGGGATGTGAGGAGAGCTAGAATGGGATGTGTGAGGAGAGTTAGAATGGGATGTGTGAGGAGAGGTAGAATGGGATGTGGGGAGAGGTAGAATGGGATGTGTGAGGAGAGGTAGAATGGGATGTGTGAGGAGAGGTAGAATGGGAAGTGAGGAGAGGTAGAATGGGATGTGAGGAGACGTAGAATGGGATGTGTGAGGAGAGGTAGAATGGGATGTGAGGAGAGGTAGAATGGGATGTGAGGAGAGGTAGAATGGGATGTGAGAGGAGTGGTAGAATGCGATGTGTGAGGTGAGGTAGAATGGGATGTGAGGAGAGGTAGAATGGGATGTGAGGAGAAGTAGAATGGGATGTGAGGAGAGGTGGAATGGGATGTGTGAGGAGAGGTAGAATGGGATGTGAGAGGAGAGGTAGAATGGGATGTGAGGAGAAGTAGAATGGGATGTGAGGAGAGGTAGAATGGGATGTGTGAGGAGAGGTAGAATGGGATGTGAGAGGAGAGGTAGAATGGGATGTGAGGAGATGTAGAATGGGATGTGTGAGGAGATGTAGTATGGGATGTGAGGAGAGGTAGAATGGTTTGTGAGAGGAGAGGTAGAATGCGATGTGAGGAGAGGTAGAATGGGATGTGTGAGGAGAGGTAGAATGGGTTGTGTGAGGAGAGGTAGAATGGGATGTGTGAGGAGAGGTAGAATGGGTTGTGTGAGGAGAGGTAGAATGGGATGTTAGGAGATGTAGAATGGGATGTGTGAGGAGAGATAGTATGGGATGTGTGAGGAGAGGTAGAATGGGATGTGAGGAGAGGTAGAATGGGATGTGAGGAGAGCTAGAATGGGATGTGTGAGGAGAGGTAAATTGGGATGTGTGAGGAGACGTAGAATGGGATGTGTGAGGAGAGATAGTATGGGATGTGTGAGGAGAGGTAGAATGGGATGTGAGGAGAGGTAGAATTGGATGTGAGGAGAGGTAGAATGGGATGTGTGAGGAGAGGTAAATTGGGATGTGTGAGGAGAGGTAGAATGGGATGTGTGAGGAGAGGAAGAATGGGATGTGAGGAGAGGTAGAATGGGATGTGAGGAGAGCTAGAATGGGATGTGTGAGGAGAGGGAGAATGGGATGTGTGAGGAGAGGCCGAATGGAATGTGGGGAGAGGTAGAATGGGATGTGTGAGGAGAGTTAGAATGGGATGTGTGAGGAGAGGTAGAATGGGATGTGAGGAGAGGTAGAATGGGATGTGAGGAGAGGTAGAATGGGATGTGAGGAGAGGTAGAATGGGATGTGTGAGGTGAGGTAGAATGGGATGTGAGGAGAGGTAGAATGGGATGTGTGAGGTGAGGTAGAATGGGATGTGAGGAGAGGTAGAATGGGATGTGAGGAGAGGTAGAATGGGATGTGTGAGGAGAGGTAGAGTGGGATGTGTGAGCAGAGGTAGAATGGGATGTGAGGAGAGGTAGAATGGGATGTGAGGAGAGGTAGAATGGGATGTGTGAGGAGAGGTAGTATGGGATGTGAGGAGAGGTAGAATGGGATGTGAGGAGAGGTAGAATGGGATGTGTGAGGAGAGGTAGAATGGGATGTGAGAGGAGAGGTAGAATGCGATGTGAGGCGAGGTAGAATGCGATGTGAGGAGAGGTAGAATGGGATGTGAGGAGAGGTAGAATGGGATGTGAGAGGAGAGGTAGAATGGGATGTGTGAGGTGAGGTAGAATGGGATGTGAGATGAGAGGTAGAATGGGATGTGAGAGGAGAGGTAGAATGGGATGTGAGGAGAGGTAGAATGGGATGTGAGGAGTGGTAGAATGGGATGTGAGGAGAGATAGAATGGGATGTGAGGAGAGGTCGAATGGGATGTGAGAGGAGACGTAGAATGGGATGTGTGAGGAGAGGTAGAATGGGATGTGTGAGGAGAAGTAGAATGGGATGTGTGAGGAGAGGTAGAATGGGATGTGAGGAGAGGGTGAATGGGATGTATGAGGAGAGGTAGAATGGGATGTGTGAGGAGAGGTAGAATGGGATGTGAGGAGAGGTAGAATGGGATGTGAGAGGAGAGGTAGAATGGGATGTGAGGAGAGGTTTAATGGGATGTGAGAGGAGAGGTAGAATGGGATGTGAGGAGAGGTAGAACGGGATGTGAGGAGAGGTAGAATGGGATGTGAGAGGAGAGGTAGAATGGGATGTGAGGAGAGGTAGAATGTGATGTGAGAGGAGAGGTAGAATGGGATGTGTGAGGAGAGTTAGAATGGGATGTGAGGAGAGGTAGAATGGGATGTGAGGAGAGTCAGAATGGGATGTGAGGAGAGATAGAATGGGATGTGAGGAGAGGTAGATTGGGATGTGAGGAGAGGTAGAATGGGATGTGAGAGGAGAGGTAGAATGGGATGTGTGAGGGGAGGTAGAATGGGATGTGAGGAGAGGTAGAACGGGATGTGAGGGGAGGTGGAATGGGATGTGAGAGGAGAGGTAGAATGGGATGTGAGGAGAGGTAGAATGGGATGTGAGGAGAGGTAGAATGGGATGTGTGAGGAGAGGTAGAATGGGATGTGTGAGGAGAGGTAGCATGGGATGTGTGAGGAGAGTTAGAATGGGATGTGAGGAGAGGTAGAATGGTATGTGAGGAGAGTCAGAATGGGATGTGAGGAGAGATAGAATGGGATGTGAGGAGAGGTAGATTGGGATGTGAGGAGAGGTAGAATGGGATGTGAGAGGAGAGGTAGAATGGGATGTGTGAGGAGAGGTAGAATGGGATGTGTGAGGAGAGGTAGAATGGGATGTTTGAGGAGAGGTGGAATGGGATGTGAGGAGAGAAAGAATGGGATGTGAGAGGAGAGGTAGAACGGAATGTGAGGAGAGGTAGAATGGGATGTGTGAAGAGAGGTAGAATGGGATGTGAGAGGAGAGGTAGAATGGGATGTGTGAGGAGAGGCAGAATGGATTGTGAGAGGAGAGGTAGAATGGGATGTGAGGAGAGGTAGAATGGCATGTGTGAGGAGAGATAGTATGGGATGTGAGGAGAGGTAGAATGGGATGTATGAGGAGAGGTAGAATGGGATGTGTGAGGAGAGGTATAATGGGATGTGAGGAGAGGTAGAATGGGATGTGAGAGGAGAGGTAGAATGGGATGTGTGAGGAGAGGTAGAATGGGATGTGAGGAGAGGTAGAATGGGATGTGTGAGGAGCGGTAGAATGGGATGTGTGAGGAGAGGTAGAATGGGATGTGTGAGGGAGATGGAATGGGATGTGAGAGGAGAGATAGAATGGGATGTGAGGAGAGGTAGAATGGGATGCAAGGAGAGATAGAATGGGATGTGAGGAGAGGTAGAATGGGATGTGAGGAGAGGTAGAATGGGATGTGAGGAGAGTTAGAATGGGATGTGAGGAGAGATAGAATGGGATGTGAGGAGAGGTAGAATGGGATGTGCGGAGAGGTAGAATGGGATGTGAGAGGAGAGGTAGAATGGGATGTGTGAGGAGAGGTAGAATGGGATGTGTGAGGAGAGGTAGAATGGGATGTGAGGAGAGAAAGAATGGGATGTGAGAAGAGAGGTAGAACGGAATGTGAGGAGAGGTAAAATGGGATGTGAGGAGAAGTAGAATGGGATGTGAGGAGATGTAGAATGGGATGTGTGAGGAGAGGTAGAATGGGATGTGTGAAGAGAGGTAGAATGGGATGTGAGAGGAGAGGTTGAATGGGATGTGTGAGGAGAGGTAGAATGGGATGTGACGAGAGGTAGAATGGGATGTGAGGAGAGATAGAATGGGATGTGTGAGTAGAGGTAGAATGGGATGTTTGAGGAGAGGTAGAATGGGTTGTGTGAAGAGAGGTAGAATAGGATGTGAGGAGAGGTAAAATGGGATGTGAGGAGAGGTAAAATGGGATGTGAGGAGAGGTAGAATGGGATGTGAGGAGATGTAGAATGGGATGTGTGAGGAGAGGTAGAATGGGATGTGTGAAGAGAGGTAGAATGGGATGTGAGAGGAGAGGTAGAATGGGATGTGTGAGGAGAGGTAGAATGGGTTGTGTGAGGAGAGGTAGAATGGGATGTTAGGAGATGTAGAATGGGATGTGTGAGGAGAGATAGTATGGGATGTGTGAGGAGAGGTAGAATGGGATGTGAGGAGAGGTAGAATGGGATGTGAGGAGAGCTAGAATGGGATGTGTGAGGAGAGGTAGAATGGGATGTGAGGAGAGGTAGAATGGGATGTGTGAGGAGAGGAAGAATGGGATGTGAGGAGAGCTAGAATGGGATGTGTGAGGAGAGTTAGAATGGGATGTGTGAGGAGAGGTAGAATGGGATGTGGGGAGAGGTAGAATGGGATGTGTGAGGAGAGGTAGAATGGGATGTGTGAGGAGAGGTAGAATGGGAAGTGAGGAGAGGTAGAATGGGATGTGAGGAGACGTAGAATGGGATGTGTGAGGAGAGGTAGAATGGGATGTGAGGAGAGGTAGAATGGGATGTGAGGAGAGGTAGAATGGGATGTGAGAGGAGTGGTAGAATGCGATGTGTGAGGTGAGGTAGAATGGGATGTGAGGAGAGGTAGAATGGGATGAGAGGAGAAGTAGAATGGGATGTGAGGAGAGGTGGAATGGGATGTGTGAGGAGAGGTAGAATGGGATGTGAGAGGAGAGGTAGAATGGGATGTGAGGAGAAGTAGAATGGGATGTGAGGAGAGGTAGAATGGGATGTGTGAGGAGAGGTAGAATGGGATGTGAGAGGAGAGGTAGAATGGGATGTGAGGAGAGGTAGAATGGGATGTGTGAGGAGATGTAGTATGGGATGTGAGGAGAGGTAGAATGGTTTGTGAGAGGAGAGGTAGAATGCGATGTGAGGAGAGGTAGAATGGGATGTGTGAGGAGAGGTAGAATGCGATGTGAGGAGAGGTAGAATGGGATTTGTGATGAGAGGTAGAATGGGATGTGTGAGGAGAGGTAGTATGGGATGTGAGGAGAGGTAGAATGGGATGTGAGGAGAGGTAGAATGGGATGTGTGAGGAGAGGTAGAATGGGATGTGTGAGGAGAGATAGAATGGGATGTGAGGAGAGGTAGAATGGGATGTTTGAGGAGAGGTAGAATGGGATGTGAGGAGAGGTAGAATGGGATGTGTGAGGAGAGGTAGAATGGGATGTGAGAGGAGAGGTAGAATGGGATGTGAGGAGAGGTAGAATTGGATGTGAGGAGAGGTAGAATGGGATGTGAGGAGAGGCAGAATGGGATGTAAGGAGAGGTATAATGGGATGTGAGGAGAGGGAGAATGGGATGTGAGGAGAACTAGAATGGGATGTGTGAGGAGAGGTAGAATGGGATGTGAGGAGAGGTAGAATGGGATGTGTGAGGAGAGGAAAAATGGGATGTGAGGAGAGCTAGAATGGGATGTGTGAGGAGAGTTAGAATGGGATGTGTGAGGAGAGGTCGAATGGGATGTGGGGAGAGGTAGAATGGGATGTGTGAGGAGAGGTAGAATGGGATGTGTGAGGAGAGGTAGAATGGGAAGTGAGGAGAGGTAGAATGGGATGTGAGGAGACGTAGAATGGGATGTGTGAGGAGAGGTAGAATGGGATGTGAGGAGAGGTAGAATGGGATGTGAGGAGAGGTAGAATGGGATGTGAGAGGAGTGGTAGAATGGGATGTGTGAGGTGAGGTAGAATGGGATGTGAGGAGAGGAAGAATGGGATGTGAGGAGAAGTAGAATGGGATGTGAGGAGAGGTAGAATGGGATGTGTGAGGAGAGGTAGAATGGGATGTAAGAGGAGAGGTAGAATGGGATGTGAGGAGAAGTAGAATGTGATGTGAGGAGAGGTAGAATGGGATGTGTGAGGAGAGGTCGAATGGGATGTGAGAGGAGAGGTAGAATGGGTTGTGAGGAGAGGTAGAATGGGATGTGTGAGGAGAGGTAGTATGGGATGTGAGGAGAGGTAGAATGGGTTGTGAGAGGAGAGGTAGAATGCGATGTGAGGAGAGGTAGAATGGGATGTGTGAGGAGAGGAAGAATGCAATGTGAGGAGAGGTAGAATGGGATTTGTGAAGAGAGGTAGAATGGGATGTGTGAGGAGAGGTAGTATGGGATGTGAGGAGAGGTAGAATGGGATGTGAGGAGCGGTAGAATGGGATGTGTGAGGAGAGGTAGAATGGGATGTGTGAGGAGAGGTAGAATGGAATGTGAGGAGAGGTAGAATGGGATGTTTGAGGAGAGGTAGAATGGGATGTGAGGAGAGGTAGAATGGGATGTGTGAGGAGAGGTAGAATGGGATGTGAGAGGAGAGGTAGAATGGGATGTGAGGAGAGGTAGAATTGGATGTGAGGAGAGGTAGAATGGGATGTGAGGAGAGGCAGAATGGGATGTGAGGAGAGGTATAATGGTATGTGAGGAGAGGGAGAATGGGATGTGAGGAGAGGTAGAATTGGATGTGAGGAGAGGTAGAATGGGATGTGTGAGGAGAGTTAGAATGGGATGAGTGAGGAGAGGTAGAATGGGATGTGAGGAGAGGTAGAATGGGATGTGAGGAGAGCGAGAATGGGATGTGTGAGGAGAGGGAGAATGGGATGTGTGAGGAGAGGCAGAATGGAATGTGGGGAGAGGTAGAATGTGATGTGTGAGGAGAGTTAGAATGGGATGAGTGAGGAGAGGTAGAATGGGATGTGAGGAGAGGTAGAATGGGATGTGAGGAGAGGTAGAATGGGATGTGAGGAGAGGTAGAATGGGATGTGTGAGGTGAGGGAGAATGGGATGTGAGGAGACGTAGAATGGGACGTGTGAGGTGAGGTAGAATGGGATGTGAGGAGAGGTAGAATGGGATGTGAGGAGAGGTAGAATGGGATGTGTGAGGAGAGGTAGAGTGGGATGTGTGAGCAGAGGTAGAATGGGATGTGAGGAGAGGTAGAATGGGATGTGAGGAGAGGTAGAATGGGATGTGTGAGGAGAGGTAGTATGGGATGTGAGGAGAGGTAGAATGGGATGTGTGGAGAGGTAGAATGGGATGTGTGAGGAGAGGTAGAATGGGATGTGAGAGGAGAGGTAGAATGCGATGTGAGGCGAGGTGGAATGCGATGTGAGGAGAGGTAGAATGGGATGTGAGGAGAGGTAGAATGGGATGTGAGGAGCGGTAGAATGGGATGTGAGAGGAGAGGTAGAATGGGATGTGTGAGGTGAGGTAGAATGGGATGTGAGGAGAGGAAGAATGGGATGTGAGAGGATAGGTAGAATGGGATGTGAGGAGAGATAGAATGGGATGTGAGGAGAGGTAGAATGGGATGTGAGATGAGAGGTAGAATGGGATGTGAGAGGAGAGGTAGAATGGGATGTGAGGAGAGGTAGAATGGGATGTGAGGAGAAGTAGAATGGGATTTGAGGAGAGATAGAATGGGATGTGAGGAGAGGTCGAATGGGATGTGAGAGGAGAGGTAGAATGGGATGTGTGAGCAGAGGTAGAATGGGATGTGTGAGGAGAAGTAGAATGGGATGTGTGAGGAGCGATAGTATGGGATGTGAGGAGAGGGAGAATGGGATGTGTGAGGAGAGGTAGAATGGGATGTGTGAGGAGAGGTAGAATGGGATGTGAGGAGAGTTAGAATGGGATGTGAGGAGAGCTAGAATGGGATGTGTGAGGAGAGGTAGAATGGGATCTGAGGAGAGGTAGAATGGGATTTGTGAGGAGAGGAAGAATGGGATGTGAGGAGAGGTAGAATGGGATGTGTGAGGAGAGGTAGAATGGGATGTGTGAGGAGAGGTAGAATGGGATGTGAGGAGAGAAAGAATGGGATGTGAGAGGAGAGGTAGAACGGAATGTGAGGAGAGGTAGAATGGGATGTGTGAAGAGAGGTACATAGATACATAGATACATAGAAGATAGGAGCAGGAGTAGGCCATTCGGCCCTTCGTGCCTGCTCCGCCATTTAATGAGATCATGGCTGATCCTTTAATTCAGTATCCCGTCCCCGCCTTCTCTCCGTAACCCTTAACCCCTTTTGCCCGTAGAAATATATCTAATTCCCTCTTAAATATATTTAATGAGCTGGCGTACACTGCCCTCTGTGGCAATGAGTTCCACAGGTTCACCACTCTCTGAGTGAAGAAATTCCCCCTCATCTCTGTCCTAAATGGTTTAGCCCTTATCCTTAAATTATGTCCTCTAGTTCTGTTTTCACCCGCCAAGGGAAACATTCCTTCTGCATCCAGTCTGTCTAGACCTGTCAGAATTTTATACACTTCTATGAGGTCCCCTCTCAATCTTCTAAACTCCAGTGTGTACATCCCTAAACTACATAGTCTCTCCTCATAGGTCATTCCCGCCATTCCTGGTATCAGCCTGGTGAATCGCCGCTGCACCCCCTCCATGGCAAGAACATCCTTCCTCAGATGAGGCGACCAAAACTGTACACAGTACTCGAGGTGTGGTCTCACCAGTGCCCTGTACAGCTGCAGCAAGGTATCCCTGTTCCTGTATTCTAACCCTTTTGCTATGAAGGCCAGCATACCGTTTGCCTTCTTGACCGCCTGTTGCACCTGCATGCTCGCCTTCAGTGACTGGTGTACAAGAACACCCAGGTCTCTCTGTACTTCCCCCTCTCCCAATCTATTGCCATTTAAATAATAATTTGCCCTCCCGTTCCTGCACCCAAGGTGGATAACTTCGCACTTGTCCACATTATAGTGCATCTGCCATTTATCCGCCCAATCGCCCAGTCTGTCCAAATCGCTCTGGAGCTTCCTGGTCTCTTCCTCTGAGCCCACCCCACCTCCTAGTTTAGTGTCGTCTGCAAATTTGGAAATGCTGCATCCGACTCCCTGATCCAGGTCATTAATGTAAATTGTGAACAGCTGGGGGCCCAGGACAGATCCCTGTGGTACCCCACTTGTTACTGCCTGCCATTCAGAAAATGAGCCGTTTATTCCAACTCTCTGTTTTCTATCTGACAGCCAGTTCCCTATCCACGCCAAAACTTTCCCCTTTATCCCATGAGCCTCAATTTTCCATGCTAATCTTTTATGTGGGACCTTATCGAAGGCCTTTTGGAAGTCCAGGTACACCACATCTACTGGCTCTCCCCCATCTATTCTACCAGTTACTCCCTCAAAAAATTCCAATAGATTAGTCAAGCACGATTTACCCTTTGTAAATCCATGTTGACTCTGTCCTATCCTGTCCCCATTTGCTAAGTGCTCCGCTATTTCATCCTTAATGATGGACTCCAGCATTTTGCCCACAACTGATGTAAGGCTTACAGGTCTGTAATTACCTGCTTTTTCCCTACCCCCCTTTTTGAATAGTGGGGTAACGTTAGCTACCCTCCAATCCATCGGCACTGTTTCCGAGTCTAATGAATTCTGAAAAATCATCCTTAGTGCATCCGCTATCTCTAGGGCCACCTCCTTCAGTACCCTAGGATGCATGTTATCAGGCCCTGGGGATTTGTCCACCTTCAATCCCTTTAGCTTCCTTAACACCATATCCTTAGAGATATTGATTTGCGTCAGTTCCTCCTTTGCCAATGTCCCTATTTTTCCCGATATCCCAGGGAGGTTTTTTGTGTCTTCCTTCGTAAAGACTGACCCAAAGTATGCATTTAGTTGATCTGCCATTTCCTTATTTCCCATTATATATTCCCCCGTATCTGACTGCAATGGACCAACTTTGGTTTTCACCAGTCTTTTCCTTTTGATATATTTATAAAAGCTTTTGGAGTTAGTTTTTATATTTTCCGCCAGCTTGTTTTCGTAAGCTATTTTGCCCCTCTTGATCATGCCCTTTGCCCTCCTTTGCTCTATCTTAAACTGTTCCCAATCTTCCGCTCTGGCGCTTTTTTTGGCTATTTTATACGCCCTATCTTTGGATTTTATGCTGTCTCTAATTTCCCCTGTTATCCACGGTTGAGTCACCTTTTTAGATTTCCTTTTATGCCAGATTGGTATAAACAATTTTTGCAATTTTGTCATTCTATCTTTAAATGTTTGCCATTGTTTATCTACCTCCAGTCCTCTCAGGAACGTTGTCCAATCAGACCTACTCAGTTCCCGTCTCATGGCATCATAATTCCCCTTGTTTAAATTCAGGACCTTAGTCTCTGAGTCAATTTCTTCGCTCTCCATTTCGAGTGAGAAATCGATCATGTTATGATCGCTCTGACCCAAGGGTCCCCGTACAACAAGATTACTGATTAGTCCCTTCTCATTGCACAGTACCCAGTCCAATATAGCCTGTTCCCGAGTTGGTTCCTCGACATATTGATCCAGATAACCATCCCTTAAACACTCAAGGAATTCCTCCTCCTCATTATTTTTACTGATTAGGCTAGTCCAATCTATATGTAAGTTAAAGTCACCTATGATGACAGCTGTGCTCTTATTGCACGCTTCTCTAATTTCCCTCGTGATGCCCTCCCTAACCTCTATTTTACTATTTGGAGGCCTATATACCACTCCTATTAATGTTTTTCGCCCCTCGCTATTTCTTAGCTCCACCCATATAGATTCTGTATTAACTGAGTTAATATCCTTCCTTTCAATTGCATTTATCCCCTCTTTTACTAGCAATGCTACCCCTCCTCCCTTTCTTTTTTGTCGATCCTTCCTAAATACTGAATACCCCTGTATGTTAAGCTCCCAGCCCTGCTCACCCTGCAACCATGTTTCCGTAATCCCAATTAGATCATAATTATTAACCTCTATTTCCACAGCTAATTCATCTACCTTGTTCCTGATGCTTCTCGCATTAAGGTATAAAACCCTCAGGCTTTTTTTATGCTCACATTTTTTATGAATTAGTTTGGCCCTTTGTTTTTTGTTCCTCACCCTTTTACCATTTATTTCTGTCTGCCTTTCACTTTCCTCTATTTCACTACATAGGTTTCTAGCCCCCTGCCATACTAGTTTAAATGCTCCCGAACTGCTTTATCAAAAATTACCCCGAGAACATCAGTTCCATCTCTGCACAGGTGTAGACCGTCCCTTTTGTATAGGTCACACCTACCACAAAACTGGTTCCAATGCCTCAAAAATTTAAAACCCTCCCTCTTACACCACTGCTCAAGCCACGTATTTAGCCTAACTATCCTGTTCTCTGTACTCTTACTAGCACGTGGCACTGGTAGTAATCCAGAGATTACTACCTTCGAGGTCCTACTTTTTAGCTTGGCTCCTAACTCCCTAAATTCTACTTGTAGGACCTCTTCCCTTTTTTTAGCTACGTCGTTGGTACCAACATGTATCACGACAACTGGCTGTTCCCCCTCCCCCTCCAGAATGTTCTGCACCCGCGCCGAGACATCCTTGACCCTTGCACCAGGGAGGCAACATACCATCCTGGAGTCTCGGTCGCGACCACAGAAACCCCTATCTATTCCCCTTACAATAGAATGGGATGTGAGAGGAGAGGTAGAATGGGATGTGTGAGGAGAGGCAGAATGGATTGTGTGAGGAGAGGTAGAATGGCATGTGTGAGGAGAGATAGTATGGGATGTGAGGAGAGGTAGAATGGGATGTGTGAGGAGAGGTAGAATGGGATGTGTGAGGAGAGGTATAATGGGATGTGAGGAGAGGTAGAATGGGATGTGAGAGGAGAGGTAGAATGGGATGTGTGAGGAGAGGTAGAATGGGATGTGAGGAGAGGTAGAATGGGATGTGTGAGGAGCGGTAGAATGGGATGTGTGAGGAGAGGTAGAATGGGATGTGTGAGGGAGATGGAATGGGATGTGTGAGGAGAGATAGAATGGGATGTGAGGAGAGGTAGAATGGGATGCGAGGAGAGATAGAATGGGATGTGAGGAGAGGTAGAATGGGATGTGAGGAGAGGTAGAATGGGATGTGAGGAGAGTTAGAATGGGATGTGAGGAGAGATAGAATGGGATGTGAGGAGAGGTAGAATGGGATGTGCGGATAGGTAGAATGGGATGTGAGAGGAGAGGTAGAATGGGATGTGTGAGGAGAGGTAGAATGGGATGTGTGAGGAGAGGTAGAATGTGATGTGAGGAGAGAAAGAATGGGATGTGAGAAGAGAGGTAGAACGGAATGTGAGGAGAGGTAGAATGGGATGTGAGAGGAGCGGTAGAATGGGATGTGAGGAGAGGAAGAATGGGATGTGAGTGGAGAGGTAGTATGGGGTGTGAGGAGAGGTAGAATGGGTTGTGAGAGGATAGGTAGAATGCGATGTGAGGAGAGGTAGAATGGGATGTGTGAGGAGAGGTAGAATGCGATGTGAGGAGAGGTAGAATGGGATGTGTGATGAGAGGTAGAATGGGATGTGTGAGGAGAGGTAGTATGGGATGTGAGGAGAGGTAGAATGGGATGTGAGGAGAGGTAGAATGGGATGTGTGAGGAGAGGTAGAATGGGATGTGTGAGGAGAGGTAGAATGGGATGTGAGGAGAGGTAGAATGGGATGTTTGAGGAGAGGTAGAATGGGATGTGAGGAGAGGTAGAATGGGATGTGTGAGGAGAGGTAAAATGGGATGTGAGAGGAGAGGTAGAATGGGATGTGAGGAGAGGTAGAATGGGATGTGAGGAGAGGTAGAATGGGATGTGAGGAGAGGCAGAATGGGATGTGAGGAGAGGTATAATGGGATGTAAGGAGAGGGAGAATGGGATGTGAGGAGAGGTAGAATTGGATGTGAGGAGAGGTAGAATGGGATGTGTGAGGAGAGGTAAATTGGGATGTGTGAGGAGAGGTAGAATGGGATGTGTGAGGAGAGGAAGATAGGGATGTGAGGAGAGGTAGAATGGGATGTGAGGAGAGCTAGAATGGGATGTGTGAGGAGAGGTAGAATGGGATGTGTGAGGAGAGGTAGAATGGAATGTGGGGAGAGGTAGAATGGGATGTGTGAGGAGAGTTAGAATGGGATGTGTGAGGAGAGGTAGAATGGGATGTGAGGAGAGGTAGAATGGGATGTGTGAGGAGAGGTAGAATGGGATGTGTGAGGAGAGGTAGAATGGGATGTGAGGAGAGGTAGAATGGGATGTGAGATGAGAGGTAGAATGGGATGTGAGGAGAGGTAGAATGGGATGTGAGGAGAGGTAGAATGGGATGTGAGAGGAGATGTAGAATGGGATGTGAGGAGAGATAGAATGGGATGTGTGAGGAGAGGTAGAATGGGATGGGAGGAGAGGTAGAATGGGATGTGAGAGGAGAGGTAGAAAGGGATGTGTGAGGAGAGGTAGAATGGGATGTGAGAGGAGAGGTAGAATGGGATGTGAGGAGAGGTAGAATGGGATGCGTGAGGAGAGGTAGAATGGGATGTGTGAGGAGAGGTAGAATGGGATGTGAGGGGAGGTAAAATGGGATGTGAGGGGAGGTAAAATGGGATGTGTGAGGAGAGGTAGAATGGGGTGTGAGGAGAGGAAGAATGGGATGTGTGAGGAGAGATAGAATGGGATGTGAGGAGACGTAGAATGGGATGTGTGAGGAGAGGTAGAATGGGATCTGTGAGGAGAGTTAGAATGGGATGTGAGGCGTGGTAGAACGGGATGTGTGAGGAGAGGTAGAATGGGATGTGAGGAGTGGTAGAATGGGATGTGTGAGGAGAGGTAGAATGGGATGTGAGAGGAGCGGTAGAATGGGATGTGAGGAGAGGTAGAATGGGATGTGTGCGGAGAGGTAGACCGGGGTGTGAGGAGAGGTAGAATGGGATGTGGGGAGAGGTAGAATGGGATGTGTGAGGAGAGGTAGAATGGGATGTGTGAGGAGAGGTAGAATGGGATGTTTGAGGAGAGGTAGAATGGGATGTGTGAGGAGAGGTAGAATGGGATGTGAGAGGAGAGATAGAATGGGGTGTGAGAGGAGAGGTAGCATGGGATGTGAGGAGAGGTAGAATGGGATGTGTGAGGAGAGGTAGAATGGGATGTGTGAGGAGAGGTAGAATGGGGTGAGGAGAGGTAGAATGGGATATGAGGAGAGGTAGAATGGGATGTGTGAGGAGAGGTAGCATGGGATGTGAGGAGAGGTAGAATGGGATGTGTGAGGAGAGGTTGAATGGGATGTGTGAGGAGAGGTAGAATGGGATGTGAGGAGAGGTAGAATGGGAAGTGAGGAGAGGTAGAATGGGATGTGAGGAGAGGTAGAATGGGATGTGAGGAGAGGTAGAATGGGATGTGTGAGGACAGGAGAATGGGATGTGAGGAGAGGTAGAATGGGATGTGTGAGGAGAGGTAGAATGGGATGAGTGAGGAGAGGTAGAATGGGATGTGTGAGGAGAGGTAGAATGGGATGTGAGGAGTGGTAGAATGGGATGTGAGGAGAGGTAGAATGGGATGTGAGGAGAGGTAGAATGGGATGTGTGAGGAGAGGAGAATGGGATGTGAGGAGAGGTAGAATGGGATGTGTGAGGAGAGGTAGAATGGGATGTGTGAGGAGAGGAGAATGGGATCTGAGGAGAGGTAGAATGGGATGTGTGAGGAGAGGTAGAATGGGATGTGTGAGGAGAGGTAGAATGGGATGTGTGAGGAGAGGTAGTATGGGATGTGAGGAGAGGTAGAATGGGATGTGTGAGGAGAGGTAGAATGGAATGTGTGAGGAGAGGTAGAATGGGATGTGCGAGGAGAGGTAGAATGGGATGTGTGAGGAGAGATAGAATGGGATGTGAGGAGAGGTAGAATGGGATGTGAGGAGCGGTAGAATTGGATGTGAGGAGAGGTAGAATGGGATGTGAGGAGAGTTAGAATGGGAAGTGAGTAGAGGTAGAATGGGATGTGTGAGGAGAGGTAGTATGGGATGTGAGGAGAGGTAGAATGGGATGTGAGGAGAGGTAGAATGGGTTGTGTGAGGAGAGGTAGAATGGGATGTGAGGAGATGTGGAATGGGATGTGAGGAGAGGTAGAATGGGATGTGAGAGGAGAGGTAGAATGGGATGTGAGAGGAGAGGAAGAATGGGATGTGTGAGGAGAGATAGAATGGGATGTGAGGAGAGGTAGAATGGGATGTGTGAGGAGAAGTAGAATGGGATGTGAGGAGAGGTAGAATGGGATGTGAGGAGGGGTAGAATGGGATGTGTGAGGAGAGGTAGAATGGGATGTGAGGAGAGGTAGAATGGGATGTGTGAGGAGAGGTAGAATGGGATGTGAGGGGAGAGATAGAATGGGATGTGTGAGGAGAGGTAGAATGGGATGTGAGGAGAGGTAGAATGGGATGTGAGGAGAGGTAGAATGGGATGTGAGAGGAGAGGAGAATGGGATGTGTGAGGAGAGGTAGAATGGGATGTGTGAGGAGAGGCAGAATGGGATGTGAGAGGACAGGTAGAATGGGATGTGAGGAGAGGTAGAATGGGATGTGATAGGAGAGGTAGAATGGGATGTGAGGAGAGGTAGAATGGGATGTGTGAGGAGAGGTAGAATGGGATGTGTGAGGAGAGGTAGAATGGGATGTGAGGAGAGGTAGAATGGGATGTGAGAGGACAGGTAGAATGGGATGTGAGGAGAGGTAGAATGGGATGTGAGGGGAGGTAGAATGGGATGTGAGAGGAGAGGTAAAATGGCATGTGAGGAGAGGTAGAATGTGATGTGTGAGGAGAGGTAGAATGGGATGTGTGAGGAGAGGTAGAATGGGATGTGAGAGGACAGGTAGAATGGGATGTGAGGAGAGGTAGAATGGGATGTGAGAGGACAGGTAGAATGGGATGCGAGGAGAGGTAGAATGGGATGTGAGAGGACAGGTAGAATGGGATGTGAGGAGAGGTAGAATGGGATGTGAGGAGAGGTAGAATGGGATGTGAGGGGAGGTAGAATGGGATGTGAGAGGAGAGGTAGAATGGGATGTGAGGAGAGGTAGAATGGGATGTGTGAGGAGAGGTAGAATGGGATGTGTGAGGAGAGGTAGAATGGGATGTGAGGAGAGGTAGAATGGGATGTGAGAGGACAGGTAGAATGGGATGTGAGGAGAGGTAAATGGGATGTGAGGAGAGGTAGAATGGGATGTGTGAGGAGAGGTAGAATGGGATGTGAGAGGAGAGGTAGAATGGGATGTGTGAGGAGAGGTAGAATGGGATGTGAGGAGAGGTAGAATGGGATGTGAGGAGAGGTAGAATGGGATGTGAGAGGAGAGGTAGAATGGGATGTGAGGAGAGGTAGAATGGGATGTGAGGAGAGGTAGAATGGGATGTGAGGAGAGGGAGAATGGGATGTGAGGAGAGGTAGAATGGGATGTGAGGAGAGGTAGAATGGGATGTGAGGAGAGGTAGAAAGGGATGTGAGGAGAGGTAGAATGGGATGTGAGAGGAGAGGTAGAATGGGATGTGAGGAGATGTAGAATGGGATGTGAGGAGAGGTAGAATGGGATGTGAGAGGAGAGGTAGAATGGGATGTGAGAGGAGAAGTAGAATGGGATGTGTGAGGAGAGATAGAATGGGATGTGTGAGGAGAGGTAGAATGGGATGTGTGAGGCGAAGTAGAATGGGATGTGAGGGGTGTTTAAATGGGATGTGTGAGGAGAGGTAGAATGGGATGTGTGAGGAGAGGTAGAGTGGGATGAGAGAGGAGAGGTAGAATGGGATGTGAGGAGAGGTAGAATGGGATGTGAGGAGAGGTTGAATGGGATGTGTGAGGAGAGGTAGAATGAGATGTGTGAGGAGAGATAGAATGGGATGTGTGAGGATAGGTAGAATGGGATGTGAGAGGAGAGGTAGAATGGGATGTGAGGAGAGGTAGAATGGGATGTGAGGAGAGGTAGAATTGGATGTGAGGAGAGGTAGAAGGGGATGTGTGAGGAGAGGTAGAATGGGATGTGAGGAGAGGTAGAATGGGATGTGTGAGGAGAGGTAGAATTGGATGTGAGGAGAGGTAGAATGGGATGTGAGGAGAGGTAGAATGGGATGTGAGAGGTGAGGTAGAATGGGATGTGTGAGGAGAGGTAGAATGGGATGTGAGGAGAGGTAGAATGGGATGTGAGGAGAGGTAGAATGGGATGTGAGGAGAGGTAGAATGGGATGTGAGAGGAGAGGTAGAATGGGATGTGAGGAGAGGTAGAATGGGATGTGAGGAGAGGTAGAATGGGATGTGAGGAGAGGGAGAATGGGATGTGAGGAGAGGTAGAATGGGATGTGAGGAGAGGTAGAATGGGATGTGAGAGGACAGGTAGAATGGGATGTGAGGAGAGCTGGAATGGGATGTGAGGAGAGGTAGAATGGGATGTGAGGGGAGGTAGAATGGGATGTGAGAGGAGAGGTAAAATGGGATGTGAGGAGAGGTAGAATGGGATGTGTGAGGAGAGGTAGAATGGGATGCGTGAGGAGAGGTAGAATGGGATGTGAGAGGACAGGTAGAATGGGATGTGAGGAGAGGTAAAATGGGATGTGAGAGGACAGGTAGAATGGGATGTGAGGAGAGGTAGAATGGGATGTGAGAGGACAGGTAGAATGGGATGTGAGGAGAGGTAGAATGGGATGTGAGGAGAGGTAGAATGGGATGTGAGAGGAGGTAGAATGGGATGTGAGAGGAGAGGTAGAATGGGATGGGAGGAGAGGTAGAATGGGATGTGTGAGGAGAGGTAGAATGGGATGTGTGAGGAGAGGTAGAATGGGATGTGAGGAGAGGTAGAATGGGATGTGAGAGGACAGGTAGAATGGGATGTGAGGAGAGGTAGAATGGGATGTGAGGAGAGGTAGAATGGGTTGTGTGAGGAGAGGTAGAGTGCGATGTGAGGAGAGGTAGAATGGGATGTGAGGAGTGGTAGAATGGGATGTGTGAGGAGAGGTAGAATGGAATGTGAGGAGAGGTAGAATGGGATGTGAGGAGAGGTAGAATGGGATGTGAGGAGAGTTAGAATGGGATGTGAGGAGATATAGAATGGGATGTGAGGAGAGGTAGAATGGGATGTGCGGATAGGTAGAATGGGATGTGAGAGGAGAGGTAGAATGGGATGTGTGAGGAGAGGTAGAATGGGATGTGTGAGGAGAGGTAGAATGTGATGTGAGGAGAGAAAGAATGGGATGTGAGAAGAGAGGTAGAACGGAATGTGAGGAGAGGTAGAATGGGATGTGAGAGGAGCGGTAGAATGGGATGTGAGGAGAGGAAGAATGGGATGTGAGTGGAGAGGTAGTATGGGGTGTGAGGAGAGGTAGAATGGGTTGTGAGAGGATAGGTAGAATGCGATGTGAGGAGAGGTAAAATGGGATGTGTGAGGAGAGGTAGAATGCGATGTGAGGAGAGGTAGAATGGGATGTATGATGAGAGGTAGAATGGGATGTGTGAGGAGAGGTAGTATGGGATGTGAGGAGAGGTAGAATGGGATGTGAGGAGAGGTAGAATGGGATGTGTGAGGAGAGGTAGAATGGGATGTGTGAGGAGAGGTAGAATGGGATGTGAGGAGAGGTAGAATGGGATGTTTGAGGAGAGGTAGAATGGGATGTGAGGAGAGGTAGAATGGGATGTGTGAGGAGAGGTAAAATGGGATGTGAGAGGAGAGGTAGAATGGGATGTGAGGAGAGGTAGAATGGGATGTGAGGAGAGGTAGAATGGGATGTGAGGAGAGGCAGAATGGGATGTGAGGAGAGGTATAATGGGATGTAAGGAGAGGGAGAATGGGATGTGAGGAGAGGTAGAATTGGATGTGAGGAGAGGTAGAATGGGATGTGTGAGGAGAGGAAGATAGGGATGTGAGGAGAGGTAGAATGGGATGTGAGGAGAGCTAGAATGGGATGTGTGAGGAGAGGTAGAATGGGATGTGTGAGGAGAGGTAGAATGGAATGTGGGGAGAGGTAGAATGGGATGTGTGAGGAGAGTTAGAATGGGATGTGTGAGGAGAGGTAGAATGGGATGTGAGGAGAGGTAGAATGGGATGTGTGAGGAGAGGTAGAATGGGATGTGTGAGGAGAGGTAGAATGGGATGTGAGGAGAGGTAGAATGGGATGTGAGATGAGAGGTAGAATGGGATGTGAGGAGAGGTAGAATGGGATGTGAGGAGAGGTAGAATGGGATGTGAGAGGAGATGTAGAATGGGATGTGAGGAGAGATAGAATGGGATGTGTGAGGAGAGGTAGAATGGGATGGGAGGAGAGGTAGAATGGGATGTGAGAGGAGAGGTAGAAAGGGATGTGTGAGGAGAGGTAGAATGGGATGTGAGAGGAGAGGTAGAATGGGATGTGAGGAGAGGTAGAATGGGATGTGTGAGGAGAGGTAGAATGGGATGTGTGAGGAGAGGTAGAATGGGATGTGAGGGGAGGTAAAATGGGATGTGAGGGGAGGTAAAATGGGATGTGTGAGGAGAGGTAGAATGGGGTGTGAGGAGAGGAAGAATGGGATGTGTGAGGAGAGATAGAATGGGATGTGAGGAGACGTAGAATGGGATGTGTGAGGAGAGGTAGAATGGGATCTGTGAGGAGAGTTAGAATGGGATGTGAGGCGTGGTAGAACGGGATGTGTGAGGAGAGGTAGAATGGGATGTGAGGAGTGGTAGAATGGGATGTGTGAGGAGAGGTAGAATGGGATGTGAGAGGAGCGGTAGAATGGGATGTGAGGAGAGGTAGAATGGGATGTGTGCGGAGAGGTAGACCGGGGTGTGAGGAGAGGTAGAATGGGATGTGGGGAGAGGTAGAATGGGATGTGTGAGGAGAGGTAGAATGGGATGTGTGAGGAGAGGTAGAATGGGATGTTTGAGGAGAGGTAGAATGGGATGTGTGAGGAGAGGTAGAATGGGATGTGAGAGGAGAGATAGAATGGGGTGTGAGAGGAGAGGTAGCATGGGATGTGAGGAGAGGTAGAATGGGATGTGTGAGGAGAGGTAGAATGGGATGTGTGAGGAGAGGTAGAATGGGGTGAGGAGAGGTAGAATGGGATATGAGGAGAGGTAGAATGGGATGTGTGAGGAGAGGTAGCATGGGATGTGAGGAGAGGTAGAATGGGATGTGTGAGGAGAGGTTGAATGGGATGTGTGAGGAGAGGTAGAATGGGATGTGAGGAGAGGTAGAATGGGAAGTGAGGAGAGGTAGAATGGGATGTGAGGAGAGGTAGAATGGGATGTGAGGAGAGGTAGAATGGGATGTGTGAGGAGAGGAGAATGGGATGTGAGGAGAGGTAGAATGGGATGTGTGAGGAGAGGTAGAATGGGATGTGTGAGGAGAGGAGAATGGGATCTGAGGAGAGGTAGAATGGGATGTGTGAGGAGAGGTAGAATGGGATGTGTGAGGAGAGGTAGAATGGGATGTGTGAGGAGAGGTAGTATGGGATGTGAGGAGAGGTAGAATGGGATGTGTGAGGAGAGGTAGAATGGATAGTGTGAGGAGAGGTAGAATGGGATGTGTGAGGAGAGGTAGAATGGGATGTGTGAGGAGAGATAGAATGGGATGTGAGGAGAGGTAGAATGGGATGTGAGGAGCGGTAGAATTGGATGTGAGGAGAGGTAGAATGGGATGTGAGGAGAGTTAGAATGGGAAGTGAGTAGAGGTAGAATGGGATGTGTGAGGAGAGGTAGTATGGGATGTGAGGAGAGGTAGAATGGGATGTGAGGAGAGGTAGAATGGGTTGTGTGAGGAGAGGTAGAATGGGATGTGAGGAGATGTGGAATGGGATGTGAGGAGAGGTAGAATGGGATGTGAGAGGAGAGGTAGAATGGGATGTGAGAGGAGAGGTAGAATGGGATGTGTGAGGAGAGATAGAATGGGATGTGAGGAGAGGTAGAATGGGATGTGTGAGGAGAAGTAGAATGGGATGTGAGGAGAGGTAGAATGGGATGTGTGAGGAGAGGTAGAATGGGATGTGTGAGGAGAGGTAGAATGGGATGTGAGGAGAGGTAGAATGGGATGTTTGAGGAGAGGTAGAATGGGATGTGAGGAGAGGTAGAATGGGATGTGTGAGGAGAGGTAAAATGGGATGTGAGAGGAGAGGTAGAATGGGATGTGAGGAGAGGTAGAATGGGATGTGAGGAGAGGTAGAATGGGATGTGAGGAGAGGCAGAATGGGATGTGAGGAGAGGTATAATGGGATGTAAGGAGAGGGAGAATGGGATGTGAGGAGAGGTAGAATTGGATGTGAGGAGAGGTAGAATGGGATGTGTGAGGAGAGGAAGATAGGGATGTGAGGAGAGGTAGAATGGGATGTGAGGAGAGCTAGAATGGGATGTGTGAGGAGAGGTAGAATGGGATGTGTGAGGAGAGGTAGAATGGAATGTGGGGAGAGGTAGAATGGGATGTGTGAGGAGAGTTAGAATGGGATGTGTGAGGAGAGGTAGAATGGGATGTGAGGAGAGGTAGAATGGGATGTGTGAGGAGAGGTAGAATGGGATGTGTGAGGAGAGGTAGAATGGGATGTGAGGAGAGGTAGAATGGGATGTGAGATGAGAGGTAGAATGGGATGTGAGGAGAGGTAGAATGGGATGTGAGGAGAGGTAGAATGGGATGTGAGAGGAGATGTAGAATGGGATGTGAGGAGAGATAGAATGGGATGTGTGAGGAGAGGTAGAATGGGATGGGAGGAGAGGTAGAATGGGATGTGAGAGGAGAGGTAGAAAGGGATGTGTGAGGAGAGGTAGAATGGGATGTGAGAGGAGAGGTAGAATGGGATGTGAGGAGAGGTAGAATGGGATGTGTGAGGAGAGGTAGAATGGGATGTGTGAGGAGAGGTAGAATGGGATGTGAGGGGAGGTAAAATGGGATGTGAGGGGAGGTAAAATGGGATGTGTGAGGAGAGGTAGAATGGGGTGTGAGGAGAGGAAGAATGGGATGTGTGAGGAGAGATAGAATGGGATGTGAGGAGACGTAGAATGGGATGTGTGAGGAGAGGTAGAATGGGATCTGTGAGGAGAGTTAGAATGGGATGTGAGGCGTGGTAGAACGGGATGTGTGAGGAGAGGTAGAATGGGATGTGAGGAGTGGTAGAATGGGATGTGTGAGGAGAGGTAGAATGGGATGTGAGAGGAGCGGTAGAATGGGATGTGAGGAGAGGTAGAATGGGATGTGTGCGGAGAGGTAGACCGGGGTGTGAGGAGAGGTAGAATGGGATGTGGGGAGAGGTAGAATGGGATGTGTGAGGAGAGGTAGAATGGGATGTGTGAGGAGAGGTAGAATGGGATGTTTGAGGAGAGGTAGAATGGGATGTGTGAGGAGAGGTAGAATGGGATGTGAGAGGAGAGATAGAATGGGGTGTGAGAGGAGAGGTAGCATGGGATGTGAGGAGAGGTAGAATGGGATGTGTGAGGAGAGGTAGAATGGGATGTGTGAGGAGAGGTAGAATGGGGTGAGGAGAGGTAGAATGGGATATGAGGAGAGGTAGAATGGGATGTGTGAGGAGAGGTAGCATGGGATGTGAGGAGAGGTAGAATGGGATGTGTGAGGAGAGGTTGAATGGGATGTGTGAGGAGAGGTAGAATGGGATGTGAGGAGAGGTAGAATGGGAAGTGAGGAGAGGTAGAATGGGATGTGAGGAGAGGTAGAATGGGATGTGAGGAGAGGTAGAATGGGATGTGTGAGGACAGGAGAATGGGATGTGAGGAGAGGTAGAATGGGATGTGTGAGGAGAGGTAGAATGGGATGAGTGAGGAGAGGTAGAATGGGATGTGTGAGGAGAGGTAGAATGGGATGTGAGGAGTGGTAGAATGGGATGTGAGGAGAGGTAGAATGGGATGTGAGGAGAGGTAGAATGGGATGTGTGAGGAGAGGAGAATGGGATGTGAGGAGAGGTAGAATGGGATGTGTGAGGAGAGGTAGAATGGGATGTGTGAGGAGAGGAGAATGGGATCTGAGGAGAGGTAGAATGGGATGTGTGAGGAGAGGTAGAATGGGATGTGTGAGGAGAGGTAGAATGGGATGTGTGAGGAGAGGTAGTATGGGATGTGAGGAGAGGTAGAATGGGATGTGTGAGGAGAGGTAGAATGGAATGTGTGAGGAGAGGTAGAATGGGATGTGTGAGGAGAGGTAGAATGGGATGTGTGAGGAGAGATAGAATGGGATGTGAGGAGAGGTAGAATGGGATGTGAGGAGCGGTAGAATTGGATGTGAGGAGAGGTAGAATGGGATGTGAGGAGAGTTAGAATGGGAAGTGAGTAGAGGTAGAATGGGATGTGTGAGGAGAGGTAGTATGGGATGTGAGGAGAGGTAGAATGGGATGTGAGGAGAGGTAGAATGGGATGTGTGAGGAGAGGTAGAATGGGATGTGAGGAGAGGTAGAATGGGATGTGTGAGGAGAGGTAGAATGGGATGTGAGGGGAGAGATAGAATGGGATGTGTGAGGAGAGGTAGAATGGGATGTGAGGAGAGGTAGAATGGGATGTGAGGAGAGGTAGAATGGGATGTGAGAGGAGAGGAGAATGGGATGTGTGAGGAGAGGTAGAATGGGATGTGTGAGGAGAGGCAGAATGGGATGTGAGAGGACAGGTAGAATGGGATGTGAGGAGAGGTAGAATGGGATGTGATAGGAGAGGTAGAATGGGATGTGAGGAGAGGTAGAATGGGATGTGTGAGGAGAGGTAGAATGGGATGTGTGAGGAGAGGTAGAATGGGATGTGAGGAGAGGTAGAATGGGATGTGAGAGGACAGGTAGAATGGGATGTGAGGAGAGGTAGAATGGGATGTGAGGGGAGGTAGAATGGGATGTGAGAGGAGAGGTAAAATGGCATGTGAGGAGAGGTAGAATGTGATGTGTGAGGAGAGGTAGAATGGGATGTGTGAGGAGAGGTAGAATGGGATGTGAGAGGACAGGTAGAATGGGATGTGAGGAGAGGTAGAATGGGATGTGAGAGGACAGGTAGAATGGGATGCGAGGAGAGGTAGAATGGGATGTGAGAGGACAGGTAGAATGGGATGTGAGGAGAGGTAGAATGGGATGTGAGGAGAGGTAGAATGGGATGTGAGGGGAGGTAGAATGGGATGTGAGAGGAGAGGTAGAATGGGATGTGAGGAGAGGTAGAATGGGATGTGTGAGGAGAGGTAGAATGGGATGTGTGAGGAGAGGTAGAATGGGATGTGAGGAGAGGTAGAATGGGATGTGAGAGGACAGGTAGAATGGGATGTGAGGAGAGGTAAATGGGATGTGAGGAGAGGTAGAATGGGATGTGTGAGGAGAGGTAGAATGGGATGTGAGAGGAGAGGTAGAATGGGATGTGTGAGGAGAGGTAGAATGGGATGTGAGGAGAGGTAGAATGGGATGTGAGGAGAGGTAGAATGGATGTGAGAGGAGAGGTAGAATGGGATGTGAGGAGAGGTAGAATGGGATGTGAGGAGAGGTAGAATGGGATGTGAGGAGAGGGAGAATGGGATGTGAGGAGAGGTAGAATGGGATGTGAGGAGAGGTAGAATGGGATGTGAGGAGAGGTAGAAAGGGATGTGAGGAGAGGTAGAATGGGATGTGAGAGGAGAGGTAGAATGGGATGTGAGGAGATGTAAGAATGGATGTGAGGAGAGGTAGAATGGGATGTGAGAGGAGAGGTAGAATGGGATGTGAGAGGAGAAGTAGAATGGGATGTTGTGAGGAGAGATAGAATGGGATGTGTGAGGAGAGGTAGATGGGATGTGTGAGGCGAAGTAGAATGGGATGTGAGGGGTGTTTAATGGGATGTGTGAGGAGAGGTAGAATGGATGTGTGAGGAGAGGTAGAGTGGGATGAGAGAGGAGAGGTAGAATGGATGTGAGGAGAGGTAGAATGGGATGTGAGGAGAGGTTGAATGGGATGTGTGAGGAGAGGTAGAATGAGATGTGTGAGGAGAGATGAATGGGATGTGTGAGGATAGGTAGAATGGGATGTGAGAGGAGAGGTAGATGGGATGTGAGGAGAGGTAGAATGGATGTGAGGAGTGGTAGATTGGTGTGGAGGGGTGTGGTGAGGTGAGGTAGGTGTGGTGAGTGGTTGGAGGTGTGGGGATGTGGGAGAGGTTGGATTGGTGTGAGGAGAGGTAGAATGGGTGGTGTGGAGGTGTTGTGGGATGTGATGTGAGGTGATGGTAGATGTGTGGAGGAGAGGTAGAATGGGTTGTGTGGTGGGTGTTGGGTTGGGGTGGTGGTGGTTGTTGGGATGTGGGTGAGGGTAGTTTGGGTTGTGAGTGGTGTGGTTGAATGGTGTGAGGTGAGGTTGAATGGGATGTTGGTGGTTGTTGTTGGGGTTGGGTGGTGTGGGTTGGTTGGGTGGTGTGGTGTGGGTGTGATGGGGTGGTGGGATGTGGGGTTGTAGTGGGATGTGTAGTTGGAGGTGGAGTGGAGGTTGGGAGTGTAGTGTGTGGGTGGGTTTGGATGGTGTGGGGTGGTAGAATGGGATGTGAGAGGGTGGTAGAATGGATGTGAGGAGAGGTAGAATGGGATGTGTGAGGAGGTAGAATGGGATGTGGAGGAGAGGTAGAATGGATGTGGGAAGGTAGATGGGTGTAGGAGAGGTATGGGGAGGGAAGGTAGGATGGGATGTGAGGAGAGGAGGTAGATGGGATGTGTGAGGAAGGTAGAATGGGATGTGAGGAGAGGTAGAATGGGATGTGTGGGATGGAGGTTAGAATGGTTGTGAGGATGGAGGTGTGATGGGATGTGAGTGGAGGTAGATGGGATGGGAGGAGAGGGTAGATGGTTGGTGAGGTGGTAGATGGATGTGTGAGGAGTGGTTTTGGGATGTGAGGAGAGGTGGAGTGGGTTTGTGTAGGGAGGTTGTGGATGTAGTTGGTGGGGTGGTGTGGGTTGGGTTGTGGGTGGGTGGTGGGTATTGGGTGGGGGTGTTGGTTTGGTGTGTTGGGGTTGGTGTTGGGTGTGGGTGTTGGTGTTGGGTGTATAGAGATTATTATAATAGGTGGGTGGTTGTTTATGTATGTTGTGTAATGAAATGGTTGTAAGATAAGATATAA